>NC_090374.1:162033251-162339881 GCF_036365525.1 Heterodontus francisci | reverse complement strand
TTGGGGAGTCAGGAAGTGAGTTACTCACTGGGGAATTCCCAGCCTCACCTGCTCTTGTAGCCACAGTATTTATATCGCTGGTCCAGTTAAGTTTCTGGTCAATGGAAATTTAGTACTTTGTATCTATTCTGGTTCAGACATGAGAATTACAAGAAATAATGGAGTCCACTAAAACGTCTGGATTAAATATCCAACTTTATTAGGTACACTCAAAATGTATCAAAACATACAATACAAACCTATAGTGCAGATGACTACCTAGCACAAACAATAAATTGGTTGAAATATGAAGCAAGCGAAAGGCCTAGTCAAATGGTCAACTTCACGTTGATTGGAGCTTTCTAATGACTGACCAAGGCACTCCTTCCTTACAGTTGCAAAACTGAAGTTTTATTTTTCCCAGTTTCCTCTATACTTTAATTCTAAGATAATATACTGTCACTGGTTTATAGACCAATTAATATTTGTTTTAGGCCAAGAATGGTCAATTATTTGCCAAGCTCTTTGTTTGAAAAAGCCCACCCTGACAGTGTCAAACTTCTTAAAACTTCCTTCAGTCAGTTTCCATCAGTTGGGAGTACTTTTGGGGGTGGTTGAGGGTTGTGGGGGGGGGGGGTTCTTATCCTTTGATGTTTGGCTGAACTCGGCTGAGTTGGCATTCTTCCAAATTATTTTGTGCCTTTTGCCCGCCAGCTATTGCTAGCTGTTAATGTCTCATCAAAATTCATTAATGTTCAAGGCCTATTCCCTCACTTCCAAACACAGATGTTTCATCTTTGAACACTATGGATTTACTCAAATTGATTGCACTGTCTGGGAAAACATAATTACTACAGAGGCTGCAGTTCAGCAATTTTTAACAGAAACCAGTGGTTTTCCGAACAAAATGTCCTCAGCCTTATGGTCAGGGATGTTGGTGGGAATTCAGCGATGGTGATGCCATTGAATGTCAAGGGCAGATGCTTAGATTGTCTCTTGTTGGAGATCATCATTGCCGGGCATTTGTGTGGCGTGAATATTACTTACACTTATCAGCCCAAGTCTAAATGTTGTCCAGGTCTTGCCGCATGCAGGCATGACTGCTTCATTATCTGAAGCATTGCAAATGGAACTGAACACTGTACAATCATCAGTGAACATCCCCACTTTTGACCTTATGTTGGAGGGAATGTAACTGACAAAGCAGCTGAAGATGCTTAGGCCTAGGACACTACCCAAGGAACTCCTGCAGCACTGTTCTAGAGCTGAGATGATTAGCCCCCAAACAAACACTACCATCAACAAGCAGAGAAGATGAATGATTTTAAAAGGAAATTGGATGGGCATTTGATGGAAATACACATGCAGGGATATGGGGAAAGAGAGGGAGAATAGTACTGACTGGATTGCTTTATGGAGAGTCAGCATGGACTCAATGGGCCAAATGGCCTCCTTCTCTGCTGCAAATGACTCAAAGACTCTTATAATTCCTGGATAATCTATTCACACCGTAATTGCCACGGGTATGCAGTTGACATCTCCCTGCACCTATCGGAAGCCAGCCAGAGCCACAGACCCGAGCACCCGCTCATTCTGACTGCCTTCATTGGTTATGTAATTGGCTGCCCTGGCAAACAAGCCATCAGTCTTATGCATTGGTTGCCTATGACTGGAAGATGCTGCAAATGTCTCCATCAGATCTCTGGAAGGATCCAGAGGCAAAAATGTTGAAGGCAGTGGTGACTTTGACAGCCACTGATAAAGTGTGTTCACCAGGTCCACTTGACAGCAGGTCATGTTCCAGCAGGCTGCAAATATTGCCCCCACCTGACATGACCCCTGAGCCTCCTAAGACACTGGTATTTTGACACATAGAGGAAGCTTATCCTCTGCCTGTAGAGTCTGTGCATCAGGTAAGGCCTCCTGCGAGCTGCACCTTTCTGCTGCTCCCTTCTTTTCTGTGGAGCTTTAGGTTTTTGAGCAGCTGTTGCTGGTGTTGCACCTGCTCCTGCTGGAGCTTCTACTGGTGCTGGTGCTGCTGCTGGTCATCTTAGTCTCCATCTGAGGTGCAAAGTAATATAGGGTGCACAGAACTCATGCTGATCTGATGCATCAGAGTTCCACAGTGCAGTCCAAAGCATAGATGATACCCAAAGTGTGCAAAGTGACCTCCAATGTGTGTTAAATCATCGCTAAAGTGTTTAAATTTACAGGTGCTATGAAAAAACTCTTTCACACAGTTTTTAAAAATTATTTCTTGAGATGAGAGCATCGCTGGCAAGGCCAGCATTTTATTGCTCATCCTTAATTGCCCTTGAGAAGGTGTGTGAGCCGCCTTTTTGAACCGCTGCAGTCCATGTGGTGTAGGTACATCCTCAGTGCTGTTAGGGAGGGAGTTCCAGCATTTTGATCCAGTAACAGTGAAGAAATGGCATGCATGCAGCCTAGAGCAATGCAATGGAATGCAGATTTCAACGGGTTAGAGTCAGCTTCCCATTGTGCTTGCACTTTTGCTGGATATACCCAGCCACCTGCACCCAAGGCTACACGTTCACCCATACTATTTCAAGAGTCCGCCGCTGAAGTAGGCGGTGGACATAAAAAATGAGGTCCGCCCGCATGGGCACCGTGTCATCCGGCAGCTCATTTGCATGGCTGCGGTGCCCACCCCCCCCACGATGACATGGCGAGAGCAAGTGAGTTGTCGCCGGCAATGGCGTCCAGCGCCAATGCGCAGGCGCCGGTGCCATTTTTAAAGGGCTTACAGCCCTCTATGGATATTTAAAATCTAAAGGGCCAGGTAAGTTTAATTTCTGCAAAACAGAATTATATGACCTTTACATGCATTTCCCCCTCCCCCAATGGCATTTCCAAGCATTCGTCCCCCTTTCCCCCGCCCCCAAATTTCAGCAACTTTGCCCTTTACCCTTTCCCATCACCCCCACGACCAATCCGCATCATTGTTACCCTGCTTCCCCCACTGTACAGCGAAAAAATCCCCCTCCCCACAGGTGTCGTGCCACATTTCCCCAAACGGGAATTTGTCGGTGCGGCATTGTCGGCCGCCTGAATGAAGATTAGTGCGGCGATTAAGGAGGCGATGGGACCTTCATTAAATCAGATATGTAAATTGATTTACTATTGAAATGGGGGTCCCGTCGCCAAGCGGCGGGGCGGCCGCCACAAGGCCTCGCCGCAGCCCCCGGGATCGGCACGGGGCCTGCTGCCATCGGGGTCGGTGGCGGGCCTCTGCCGCACCGATCATTATTGCCCCCCTGCCACCATTCCCGATTGAGGAGGGGCTTTAAAACCCAGCATTAAAACTTCCCCCGTTGTTTCTTAGAATAATTCACCTATGACCTATGCTTACCTTCAAGGTTGATATAACTGTTCTAGTTCATCTGTGAATCAGATCTTGAATGTAACAGCATCACAGTCTATATTACAATTTCAAATTTATGCTTTCCGAGCTCTTTCATCAATTGTTACCATGTTCCTGTTCAATCTGTTTACTGTACTGTATATGATAGTGACTCCAAACTTCTGATCCATCATGGCCTTCTCTTTAAAGCTTGCTCTCCAGCAATCCAATGGATCTGGCCTGTTTATCTCACAGTTCAACTGTTACACAAAACAAATTCACAAAAGAAGCTTAATAATGAAGAATCATCCATATTTCATACTCTAGTGTCAAAACTGACTTTTACCCTGCAATATCCATTAAATTACCTCTGAGGTGGGATTAATTTTGATGAACAAGGTTCCATAATGAGTAGTATTTCCATGCAGTTATCAAAGACTCTGCATGCTTGTTGTGGGAAGGATGATGCTGGAGCCTATCTTTACTCAGTTTCACATTTATTGTACAGAGTAAAATCGATTACAAACATGTAGCCCCTCACCAGTCTCAGTAAGTGTCTGCCTATAAGTGCTCAAATAAGACCTCAGTTAACACCCTCCACCTGCATATAATTAAACAATTGACACACAATTAACAGATTAATACTGCAAAGTATTTGATTCTAGACCAACTCTGGAATTTGTGCTGTCATTTTTTTTGTACAAATTCAAAGCATGAGGTAAATTTTATGTTTCTATGTATGTAGCTTTACTTTGATAAATTGATTTTTGGTGGCTTTTGATGTTGCATAGTAATGCTGCAAAACACCTTTGTGTACAAGTGAATTTGATGATATTGTATTTTCTTAGGTAAAAGTACGTACAAAAAACAAAAAGAATTGTAAAGGTACAAGTTTCCATTCTTAATGTGTAATGTGGTCAAGGCTATTTGTCCCTGCTGTATGATTTATATGCACATACATTTTTAAAGCTTTTGTTTCAAAATGCAGAAGGTGATTGCAAATGGCATTATTAAACTAAATATGGTTTTCAACTGGGAATGCAGTTGTTGACCAAGAACTAGTGCTAAGTAAAGCTATCGAAAAATTTGAACTGCTGCAAGTTGCCTGTTTTTTATCAATGATTCTACCAACACTAATGCCTCCAAAACTTAGTTGTTTCCCAAAAGTCATTTTGCGAACATATACTTATATTTTCCTGGTGTATTTTCCTCCTTCATTTTAGCTGTTATCATTATTCTTCCTTTTGTGATCTGTAGTTCTCTATATTCACGTGTTTTCAGTCGTCCAACCCCTTGCCTTCCAATATACCCATCAGACTGTAATTTCTTCATTTTGTTTTGCTGTAGCACTTGACTATTTAAAGAAAAGGTTCCTGCACTTTTCTCTGTTGTTTGTTGAGGAACAGGAGAGGAGTTTGCAAAGATGATATTAGCTACTGCTGGCCCAAGGCTAAATGGAAGAATCAACACAAAATAACAGCTGGCATGATATAATTTGAGCCAAAAAAAAATTTAATTTAATTGATTTATCCAAGTTTATTTTTTTGCAATAGTGGAACAAGTAATGGTGAATGATATGGGATTTTTTTGAGTTCAAAGCTTCTTTGTCATCTACAGTAAGAAATTAAATACAGACCTATATAAGAGAACAGCTTTGTCCCATTTTTGCTGGTAATGACCAAAACCAACACTATTCCTATAGACTCTGAAGAGAGCTGTTACGACCTGGTAAGAAAAAGATCGAGGGTTCCCTTTCAACCTTCACCTGGTCTTACTGTAACAGGGTTTTAAACATACCGTGTTTATAGCTCCCCCTTGGTGAATCCTTGTTCACCGCTTTCCAATTATAAGGCAAAGAAACCAGCACAAACAAGCTTTTTTTGGTTTAAAGAAGAAAAGTTGAAATTTATTAAACCTAAACTCTAATTCGGTTGATGCCTATGGATACATGACGCACCCACGCTGGCATGCACACGCGATACACACATGCAGATGGAGACAGAAAGAACACAAGAAATAAAGTGGAAAAGTTTGAGGCAATATCTGAAGAGTTGTTGTTACAGTTCTTCGAGCTCACTGTAGAGTCCTTGATTGTAGGTAGATCTTGCTTTTGGTTGGGGCCCAGTATTCTTCTTCAACCTTGTTCGCTGTAGGAGACTTTTCTCTCTTGGACTTCATGTGTCTTCAGTGGATTCAGAGGCTTGTGAGAAAGAGGTGGGAGCAGGCAGGCAGGAGAGAGATCTTCTCAGTCCAGGAGCAAACAGACACTCTGCCCAAACTATTTGTACAAATTCAAAAAATTCAGGTTGCCCAGCAGGTTTGTCATCTGACTAGCTGGTTTGACCATGACCTTTTGTGTATTCGGCCATCTTAGCTGTCAAGCTGGAATGCGAGCTCCTCCATCTTCAACGACTGGTGGTCAAAAGTCCATTGTGGGTTGAATGTCAGGAAATGGCTGCTTTGTCCTTCCAAACACTGTCTGTTAATATGCAAATATCCTTTCCAGCCACAGCTGATTTGTTCAACAAGTCCTCTCTTAACTTCAGTAGCAGTTTAAAATCAATGTTCCTGACAAAATTAATGTGTCTTATTCTTGGCAGGTGGGGGCCTAACATGATAAGAGCATATAAGCAAACATAAAAAGAACGAACTGGTATTTATATGTAGCTATTGCTTTACTTCTGTCACAACATACATTTGAAACATCATTGTCTTACTAAATAAGACTCAGAACCTCAATTCACTAACACTTTACACACATCCAATAGGTCTGTAATAAACACTATGGTCCAGCTATGTTTTGTAATTTGTCTTTGATCTTTTCGCCACATCCTGCATAAATCTCTCTAATGCCAATCACAAATAAGAATCTTAAACTTAAACAAAGGCAATAACATAGGTATGAGAGGAGAACTGGCTAAGGTTAATTGGGTAAATAGACTGAAATCGATGGCAGTAAATGAACAGTGGGAAATATTTCAAGAAGCAATTCAAAATGTTCAACTAAAATACATTCCATTGAAAAACAAAAACTCAGCAAGAAAGATCCATCCATGACTCACTCAGGAAGTTAAGGGTAGTATTATATTAAAAGAAGAAACTTACAATGTTACAAAAAAGATTAGCAAGTCTGAGGATTGGGAGTGTTTTAGAAACCAGAAAAGGGACACCAAAAAGTTGATAAAAAAGGAAAAAATAGAATGAGAGTATCAGGGTATATAAAAACAGATTGTAAGAACTTTTCTAGGTATATAAAAAGGAAGAGAATAGCTAAAGTTCCTTAGAAGCTGAAACAGGAGAAATTATCATGGGGAAGGAGGAAATAGCAGAGACATTGAACAGATATTTTGTGTTTATCTTCACTGCAGAAGACACAAGTTTCATACCAGAGATAGATGGTAATCTAAGGGCTAGAAAGAGTGAGGAAATCAAGAAAATTAATATCAGCAGGGATAAAATATTGGAGAAATGTAAGGGACTAAAATCCAACAAATGCCAAGGACCTGATGGCTACACCCTAGGGTTCTAAAAGAGATAGCTGCAGCGATAGTGGGTGCGCTAGCTATGATTTTCCAAAATTCCTCAGGTTCAGTCATTGGGAAATTGCTGGAAACTATTATTAAGGAAGTCTTAATGCACTGAGATACTGCAGAGGCCTTGGACCCAGGTTCAGTGCTGGAACCCTGAACCTCAGGTAAGTGAGTCAGTGTCACCGGGTTCAGTCTGGAAGGCCCCGGCAATGGGGGTTGTGAGGTGGGCATGAAGTCCAGGGGGAGGGGGTCCATGGAGCTGGAGGTATTGCTGGCAGGGGTCCTCTGTGGATGGACCCTCCCCCAAGCCAGCAGGGACTGCACTTCGGTTTCCAAGGCACCCTACCCGCGTGGTGGAGGCAGTCCCCACCGCTGGTTAGATCCCAGCAGTGGCGGGAAGAGGCCCTTAAGTGGCTGTCGTCAGCCTAGCCCGCTCCCGGCAAAATCACTTGGCAACAGGGTGGCGATGGGCCCTCCGCTCCGCCCCTGCTACCTGTCGAGATTCTTTGGGAACCCCCCTGCCTCTGGCCCCACCTCAGGGGGCCCATAAAATCCAGCCCAACATTTAAGATCAATGGCCTTTAATTACAACTGGAAAAAGTTGGTGATGTAACAGGCTTTCAGCAAGTACAGTGGCAGAAAAATGGAGGGTAGGGAAGAAAGAACAAAAAGGAAGATCTGTGAGAGGGTCAAATGATATCATGATGCAAGGCAAAAGAGGGTAATAATGGGACAAGTAAAGAAACAAAAGATGAGTCCAGTGGAGCTGTAAATGGCAACAACAGAATAATAACTCTCCAAAAAAATGGGAACAGTGATTATGATCTGAAATTGTTAAACTCAATATTGAGTCCAGGCAGCTGTAAAGTGCCTCATCAAAAGAAGAGCTGCTGTTCCTCAAACTTTAGTTGAACTTCATTGGAACAGCATAGGAGGCCAAAGACAGAGTGGGAGTGGGAAGGAAAACTAAAATGGCAAGCAACTAGAAGCTCAGGGTCATGCTGACAGACTGAACAGAGGTGTTCAGCAAAGTGTTTTTTTATTCATTCCTGGGATGTGGGCATCACTGGCTAGACCAGCATTTATTGCCCATCCCTAATTGCCCTTCAGAAGGTGGTGGTGAGCTGCCTTCTTGAATCCACAGCCACATACACCCACAGTGCTGTTAGGAAGGGGGTTCCAGGATTTTGACCCGAAAGCAGTGAAGGAATGGCGATATAGTTCCAAGTCAGGATGGTGTGTGACTTGGAGGGGAACTTGCAGGTGGTGGTATCTCTTGCATCTGCTGCCCTTGTCCTTCTAGGTGGTAGAAGTCGTGGATTTGGAAGGTGCTGTCTAAGGACCCTTGGTGTGTTGCTGCAATGCATCTTGTAGATGGTACACACTGTTACCACTGTGCGTCGGTGGTGGAGGGAGTGAATGTTTGTGGATGGTGTGCCAGTCAAGTGGGCTGCTTGTCCTGGATGGTGTTGAGTTTCTTGAATGTCATTGGAGCTACACCCATCTAGGCAATTGGAGAGTATTCCATCACACTCCTGAATTGTGCCTTGTAGATGGTGGACAGGCTTTGGGGAGTCAGGAGGTGAGTTACTCGATGCAGGATTCCTAGCCTCTGACCTGCTCCTGTAGCCATGGTATTTATATGGCGACTTCAGTTCAGTTTCTGGTCAATGGCAACCCCCAGGATGTTGATATTGGGGGATTCAGCGATTGTAATACCATTGAATGTCAAGGGGAGATGGTTAGATTCTCTCTTGTTGGAGATGGTTATTGCCTGGCACTTGTGTGTTGTGAATGTTACTTGCCACTTATCAGCCCAAGCCTGGATATTGTCCAGGTCTTGCTGCATTTCTACACAGACTGCTTCAGTATCTGAGGAGTCATGAATGATGCTACCCTGAGGAACTCCTGCAGTGATGTCCTGGAGCTGATTGACCTCCAACAACCACAACCGTCTTTCTTTGCGCTAAGTACGACTGCAACCAGCAGAGAGTTTTCCCCCTAATTCCCAATGACTCCAGTTTTACTAGGGCTCCTTGATGCCATACTCTGTCAAATGTTGCCTTGATGTCAAGGGTAGTCACTCTCACCTTACCTCTTGAGTTCAGCTCTTTTGTCCATGTTTGAACCAAGGCTGTAATGAGGTCAGGATCTGAGAGGCCCTGGCGGAATCCAAACTGAGTGTCAGTGAGCTGGTTATTACAAAGCAAGTGCCACTTGATAGCACTGGTGACGACACCTATCACTTTACTGATGATTGAGAGTAGACTGATGAGGCGGTAGTTGGCCGAGTTGGACTTGTCCTGTTTTTTGTGTCCAGGACATACCTGGGAAATTTTCCACATTGCTGGGAGATGCAAGTGTTGTAGCTGTACTGGAACAGCTTGGCTAGGGGCACGGCAAGTTCTGGAGCACAGTCTCCAGTACGATTGCCAGAATATTGTCAGGGCCTATAGCCTTTGCAGTATCCAATGCCTTCAGTCATTTCTTGATATCACGCAGAGTTGGAATGCCCCTTGCCTTCCCAATGCCGTGGAATTTAGTACAGGGCGTGTAAGGCTGAGGATGGCCTTCCCACCGATTGAGGCTCTTAGGTGGCCAATTAATGGCCACTTAAGGCCAGCTTCCCGTCTCTGCTCCCATTTCATTAACATTGGAGTGGCGTGCCGCCATGTGGAGACACTGTCAGGTGAGACTTGGTAGCTTTCCAGCTGGCTTGGGGTGTGGAGGGAGGAGGTCCCTCCTTTGGCCCAAGGAGGGCCCCCCCTTTGGCAAGAATTTCTCCCACCCTCACCAACCCACGTGCCCACTGGGGCCTGCCTGACTGGCCCCGGCGGCTCCAACCCCACTTGCCTGGATCCTGGGGTCTCCTCCATGTTTGCTACTGCAGGCGCCTCCCGCAGAACTGACAGTGGCTGCCACTCCTGATAGCACTGCTGACTCTCCGATTTAGTGGCAGCTCTGGAGGCGGGAGTTTTTCCCTTTAAAGGGTCTGCATCCCTGACAGTGGGCAATTAATTGACTGCCTGCCATGGAATTCAGCCGGGGGTCCAAAACAGGACCGAAGCAGGGTCGCACACACACCAACCCCACCTCACTCCCCGCATTCTGGCCTGTCACCAGCACCTTTGCCGTCGGGGTAAAACCAGTCCATGATATTTACCCATATCAGCATAAAATGTATTTGAAGCCTGGTCCCTGTTGTGAAAGTTTAGAGGTGATAGCCAGATCATTATCAAAGTGTTCTAATTTTTTTAAGCTGAATTAAATGAATAATGGCTTTGAGAGATAGTCTAAAATGTGTGCTAGCGAGTCAGCAGCCCATTTTACATTTCATTTCGTTCCTATTTCCACTGACGTCAATCGGGAGAGATATAAAATGCCTGTCAACTCGTTATCACCCAACTTACACTGTAGTGTTGCAGTGTTTTGAAATTGTAATTGCATTGTGTACACTGGAGCTACTGTTGAACACATGCTAGTGACAGGAAAGTGAAAGGAAAACAGAATAAATGAAGAAGCCTTTGTGTTCAGCAGCCTGCAGTCTCCGTCTCCCTGTCTCTGCCTCATACCTTTTACTAAACTCAGCTAAACCTTGCTCCAGTACCGAGGACATCATATATACCATCACACAAAGTCAAGATCTACCATAATAACTCACTGCCTAATAGGGTAGTTGAGGCAGAGACCCTCAACTCGTTCAAAAAGAGTATGGATATGCACCTGAAGTGCCATAAGCTGCAGGGCTACAGACCAAATGCTGGAAGCTGGGGCTAAAATAGGTGGATCACTTTTTGGTCGTCACAGATGCAATGGGCCAAGTGGCCTCTTTCTGTGCCTTAAACTTTCTATGATTCTATATTCTGAATAAATCCAGGATTTGTTTTTGTTACTTGTATAGTTTCCTCACTTGTGCTGGAGTTTAATTTCCCTCTTTTTCTAGAATTGATTTCACTCTCGAAATTGAGATCAGATGGTGAGGTTCCTTGCTGTTTTTGGTGCATTACTAGTGCATAAACGGCGAAAGAAGAAAACAACATTGAACTTACTGTCCTAAGGGAAATCTGTTACAGTTACATTTAATTACATAGAATGCAGTGATAGATTAGATAGGAAGAAACTTTTACCCTTAGCGGAGGGATCAATAACCAAGAGGCATAGATTTAAGGTAAGGGGCAGGAGGTTTGGAGGGAATTTGAGGAAAAAAAATTTCACCGAGAGGGTGGTTGGAATGTGGAACACAGTACCTGAAGGGGGATAGAGGCAGGAACCCTCACAACATTTAAGAAGTATTTAGATGAGCACTTGAAACACCATAGCATACAAGGCGCCGGGCCAAGTGCTGGAAAATGGGATTAGAATAGATAGGCTTGATGGCTAGCATGGACACGATGGGCTGAATGGCCTGTTTCTGTGCTGTATAACTCTATGGCTCTAGGACACAGAAGGGTCCCTGACCTGAAATGTTAACTCTGCTTCTCTCTCCACAGATGCTGCCAGGCCTACTGAGTATTTCCGGCATTTCTTGTTTTTATTATAGAAACAGGCCATTTGGCTGAACTAATCCTTGCTGGAGTTTATGCTCTACACGAGCCTCCTCCCATCACTCTTCATCTAACCGTATCAGCATAAACTTCTACCCCTTTCTCCCTTTTGTGTTTATCTACTTTTCTCTTAAGTGCATCAATGATATTCAACTCAACTACTGCATGTGATAGCGAGTTCCACAAGCTTCTTTGGAAAATCTTTCATTGGAAATGTACTCCTTTACCCGCTTTCCCAGTACTATAGAGTGTTTGGCTTTATTCTTTTAACTCTTTAGGGTTATCAGAAATGAGAACAAACAAGACTTTTGGTTTTACTAACATTGTACAATACTTCAGGTTTACAGATAGAGATGCATACGAGTTTTAAATCAAAACTCAGAATAGCCAATTTTTTTGCTTTGTGAACACTGAAGGTTCAATCAACCGACCCAGTATGCCTTCTTGTAACAGTTCTTTAAACCAAACTCTGCTCCTTTAGCAGCAATTAATCCAGGTAAAGTCCAAACATCCTTCAGTTCCTCCTCAAGCGAGTGTGAAAGATCAAACAATGCTCTTTAAATAACTTTTTGAACCTGAGTTGCACCAATCATAACATTGTTGTTAATGAAGCATAATCACCATGATATGTATGCAAAAGTTCTGTTGAATAATAAAAAATACGATTTAATGTAATTGCCTAAATCTACTCTGATTTGATTACATTATTCTCATGCAAGCTAAATCATCCTATTGAGTATCAGCCTTCTTCTACTTTCTCAAGTCAATACTTCAATGGTTGTAATTCCCTACCTTACAGTTGTTTTCAAAACAAGGCAATTACTTCTCCAGCTGGTTACCAACTTGGTCCTCGTGGAGCAATTTCAAGGCCCACTGCTCCAGATAACAAAGACAGTTTAGCTCTACTTTGTTATCTCCAGCACCATTATCAACCTGCAGGCTGGTATGGACAGACCTTTCTTTTAGCTCTTAATGAGCCAGGTTTGTATCTCTTCCTGGATGCGAGCACTTTTGCAGTTTAATTGGCTCTGCATACCTTGCTCATTCTGGCAAGGCTCTGTCATGACCAATTGACCATCCTGCCTTGCGCCATCAGGCCCACAATCCAATTCTTTAGATGTCTTCAGTCTGAACACTTCAATGCTCCATGTTGCCACCATGAGACAAACTCCACACACACAGGACTCCACCACATTCATTAATACGAAAGAAAATAAAGGAACAGTGACATGGTTAAAAAATGATTGTACATTAAAAGGTAAAATAACACATTGGCTTTGTTCTTTGGCCTCCTTAACTCGAGAGACAATGGGTAAGCGCCTGGAGATGGTCAGTGGTGTGTGGAGCAGCGCCTGGAGTGGCTAAAAAGGCCAATTCTAGAGTGACAGGCTCTTCCACAGGTGCTGCAGAAAAATTTGTTTGTCAGGGTTGTTACACAGTTGGCTATCCCCTTGCGCCTCTGTCTTTTTTCCTGCCAACTACTAAGTCTCTTCGACTCGCCATACTTTAGCCCCGCCTTTATGGCTGCCCGCCAGCTCTGGCGAACGCTGGCAACTGACTCCCACGACTTGTGATCAATGTCACAGGAGTTCATGTCACGTTTGCAGACGTCTTTAAAGCGGCGACATGGACGGCCGGTGGGTCTGATACCAGTGGTGAGCTCGCTGTACAATGTGTCTTTGGGGATCCTGCCATCTTCCATGCGGCTCACATGGCCAAGCCATCTCAAGCGCCGCTGACTCAGTCGTGTGTATAAGCTGGCTGCCTCGAGGACTTCTGTGTTGGAGATACGGTCCTGCCACCTGATGCCAAGTATTCTCCGGAGGCAGCGAATATGGAATGAATTGAGACGTCGCTCTTGGCTGACATACGTTGTCCAGGCCTCACTGCCATCGAGCAAGGTACTGAGGACACAGGCTTGATACACTCGGACTTTTGTGTTCCGTGTCAGTGCGCCATTTTCCCACACTCTCTTGGCCAGTCTGGACATAGCAGTGGAAGCCTTTCCCATGCGCTTGTTGATTTCTGCATCTAGAGACAGGTTACTGGTGATAGTTGAGCCTAGGTAGGTGAACTCTTGAACCACTTCCAGAGCGTGGTCGCCAATATTGATAGATGGAGCATTTCTGATGTCCTGCCCCATGATATTCAATTTCTTGAGGCTGATAGCTAGGCCAAATTCATTGCAGGCAGCCGCAAACCTGTCGATGAGACTCTGCAGGCACTCTTGAGTGTAAGATGTTAAAGCAGCATCGTCAGCAAAGAGGAGTTCCCTGATGAGGACTTTCCGTACTTTGGACTTCGCTCTTAGACGGGCAAGGTTGAACAACCTGTCCCCTGATCTTGTGTGAAGGAAAATTCCTTCTTCAGAAAACTTGAACGCATGCGAGAGCAGCAGGGAGAAGAAAATCCCAAAAAGTGTGGGTGCAAGAACACAGCCCTGTTTCACGCCACTCAGGATAGGAAAGGGGTCTGATGAGGAGCTGCCATGTTGAATTGTGCCTTGCATATTGTCATGGAATGAGGTGATGATACTTAGTAGCTTTGGTGGACATCCAATCTTTTCGAGTAGTCTGAAGAGACCACGTCTGCTGACGAGGTCAAAGGCTTTGGTGAGATAAATGAAAGCAATGTAGAGGGGCATCTGTTGTTCACAGAATTTCTCCTGTATCTGACGAAGGGAGAACAGCATGTCAATGGCTGATCTCTCTGCACGAAAGCAACACTGTGCCTCAGGGTAGATGCGCTTGGCCAGATTCTGGAACCTGTTTAGAGCGACTCGAGCAAAGACTTTCCCCACTATGCTGAGCATAGAGTTTTTGCAGTCACCGCGGTCACCTTTGTTTTTATACAGGGTGATGATATTGGCATTGCACACGTGCTGAGGTACTGCTCCCTCGTCCCAGCACAGGCACAGCATTGCTTACAGCATATTAAAAGGGAAGCTAGAAAGGAATAGATACAAGGAAATGCTGGAAATACTCAGCAAGTCAGATAGCATCTCTGTCAAAAGAGAGTGAACATTTCAGGTCTGTGTTCTTCCATCAGAACTGGATAGTACTCATTTTTTACACAGCAGTCTTCTCCCACCTCCCCCATCTCCTTCAACTCCAGAAATATGTTCAAAATAGACTGGTATTGTTGGACTGACAGGGCATCCCACTGTTAAAGAAAAAAGTTTTTAAAAAATGAGACATTGGGCAGGAATCACCTTGACTATACTCTTTTCAAAATTAAGTTGAATTATTCCCTTAAACTTCAGGAAAAAATTTCCTTCTTGAGTTCTTGAACAGCAATTCATATCAATAATCATATTAGTTTTAATTTCAGAAACAAATCATTCCCAGGCTTGGCGGTTTTACATTAAGGTAGAAGTGCTTGCAGTTACTTTTGGAGGTAATTCCCACCTTTCCCCTGCTCCACCCACCTTGAGCACTCTATCTGAGAAGTTAAGAAATGACCTGAACAAGTTAAAATTGAGCTTTTTGAAGGGCAAGCTTTGTTCCAACTTTATTTATTTATTTAGGGATACAGCACTGAAACAGGCCCTTCGGCCCACCGAGTCTGTGCTGATCATCAACCACCCATTTATACTAATCCTATATTAATCCCATATTCCTACCACATTCCCTCAATTCTCCTACCACCTACCTACACTAGGGGCAATTTACAATGGCCAATTTACTTATCAACCTGCAAGTCTTTGGCTGTGGGAGGAAACTGGAGCACCCGGCGGAAACCCACACGGTCACAGGGAGAACTTGCAAACTCCGCACAGGCAGTACCCAGAATCAAACCCAGGTCGCTGGAGCTGTGAGGCTGTGGTGCTAACCACTGCGCCGCTTGTCATCATGATGTGGCATTTGATGATATACTTAGCACAAATGGATCTCCTCCTTGCACCAACACTTTTCTAGCAAAGGCTTCTCCGTAACTGGGTGGAGCTAAGCTCATGTAAAAGAAATAGTCTCAGTAATCCTGAACTATCATGTGGTCCCGAAACCATGGTCACTAGTTTAAGAAAGAAAGAAAATCCACTGTGGCTCTTCTTAAGATCCCAATGGGTTAATTACATAACATGTATTTGTCAATTCTTGATCTCCTCCTGTCACCATGAGAAATAGTTAACACTAAGCAATATACAAATTGTTGCTTAGTGAAGACGTTGGGTGGCTTCTCTCTGTGCAGTAATGGACGATGAGACATTGGCATCATGGCTGGGTCTGCAAATATTGTCATGGAATTGGCCACCACTTCCACTCTGGAAAGGATGGGCTGCAAGCTTTGTGCATAGCCCTGACCTGAGTTAGAGCCGGACTCCTCATTGCTCTTTGACAGTGGCAAGACGCTCTCTGTCAGGCCTGTCAATCTACCAAGCATTTCAGTTTGCAAGTGTATCAGTCTTTTCCTGTATGCTGCCTCATGAAAGACCTCATCTGAATCCTCTGCAGCAGAACTCACTTGTGACCTTGCCCTCTGGAGAGCTGGTATATGTGCTATCCTTTCCTCATTGCCTTACTGCAGCCTGTTCATGCCCGGTGACTCACCATGTGCAGATCATGCCCCTATACCACCCTCTAAAGTATGTACGTGTTAGTATCTGAGCCGATGGCTGCAAGTGTCAGATCAAGATCCTGAAGACTGAACTCGTCATCATGTCCGGACCAGTCTTGAAGAAAGTATTAGAAATGCTAAGGCCCCCCATTCCATGTTAATGGCTACATTTTCCAACTAGTTGGACTAACAATGACCTTTGCAGACATAGAGAGCTGGATTTTGTTCTCAGCCTGATGTAGCCTTTCGTAACTTCTGAAGAATCGGAGTGGCAGCAGCCGCCATGGAACCCGATGCCAGGATTGCCGGACCCGATCTTCCCGGCTGCATGGAAGCTCTGAGGCGGCCCATCTGCTGCTTGCGACGGGACCCTAGTTAGAATATTTAAAATACGTCTCTGCATACATTACCATCTCATCCACCACGATCTTCCCATCCGTTCCTGATCCTCAGCGTGATGTGCAACACTCACGCACATTTGCTTTCCCGTATTCAGTGTATATATGGTGGGGGGACAGGGGCAACTCTGCATTTTGTTTTCAGGACAGACAGCCTTTGAAAAATGGCGCCAGCACCTGCTCACGAATCAGGTGACGCCATTCACGGTGTCACCGAGGCTGCCCCTCCGCCATGTGATTGGGGGGTGTGGCAGCTGCCGTCAATATGTAAAGTGGCCGTCCGCTGTGTAATCGTGGCAGTGCGGCAGCATGGGTCCTGCGGTGGACAGCCGTCATGTTCCGTGCCCTTTGCCGCTTCCGGGACTACAAAACTTAATCCAGAGTCTCCAAACTCAAACTCAGGATAAAAGGTGTTACCAAACATCACTCTATCAAGATGAGCAACATTCAAACACTGTTGTCTAACAATGGCTACACATTCACAGACATTGTGTGAAAACACCAGGGGCCACCAATTTTGGTTACCTGATAGAAACCAAGGCTGATTATTTTTTTAGATAAAAACTGACTTTTCTGTGCAAAACGCAGAGCAGAGACAAAAAAACAGGAGGCCAGGAGGCTGAGAGAGAGATCTATTCCAGTCAAGGTGACCCTGCCGAATTCCATCTTTAAAAACTATCTAGAGGCAGAGATGATAAAATGACCTTTGAAAACTCACCATCTGAGAGATTGAAACAGGATCTTCGCCATTGGACTGTAACTGAGATTTAACCAAAGAAGTCTGCAGCAAAGTATCTGCCCACCTGAGCTCTCCAAAGCTTGACTCCAGGGAACCTGGAGAAAAGGAAGAACAGGCCTGCATTGTTTACATTTTACTCCCAGGAAAACAAACAAGGTTTGACAATGAACTCTTTGTAAAAACACCAGACCTAAATGCAGGCTATCTTTTAATCTTTATCTTTTCTCATGTGTGTGCCTGTGTGTGGGTGACAATGCAAATTTTCGGGGTTTTTGTTTAATAAACATTTATCTTTCTTTAAACCTACAAGAAAATGTGTCATTTGTCTGTTTATTGACCATTAAAAATCTCAAACACAATTCTAAAAAACACTGTCTGCGTTCAGTTGTGAGGTGAAAAAGGGAAACTATGCTTATCCTATGCTTTCCGATCTGTCTATAGCAAAAGGGATATAAATATCAAAATGGTGGTTAAAGAAGGTGAGGAGCTGATTAGGAACCGAAAAGGGGATTTACACATGGAGGCACAGAATATGGCTGAGGTACTAAAGGAATACTTTGCATCTGTCTTTACCAAGGAGGAAGATGCAACCAAAGTTGTAGTGAAACAGGAGGTAGTTGAGACACTAGATTGGCAAAAATTGATAAAGACGCGGTATTAGGAAGGCTGGCTGTACTTAAAGTTAATAAGTCACCAGGACCGGATCAGATGCATCTGAGGATAAAGTGGGACGTGAGGGTTGAAATAGCGAAGGCACTGGCCATAATCCTCCAAATCTCTTTCGATACAGGAAAGATGATACAGGACTGGAGAATTGCAAATGTTACACCCTTGTTCAAAATACAAGCCTGTCAGTTTAACTTCAGTGGTGGGAAAGCTTTTAGAAATGATACCCCAGGACAAAATTAACTGTCACTTGGCCAAATATGGACTAATTAAGGAAACCAGCACAGATTTGTTAAGGGAAAGATGGGTTTAACTAATTTAATTGTTTTTTGATGAGGTAACAGAGAGCATTGTTGAGGGTAATATGGTTAATCTGTCTATGGACTTCCAAAAAGTGTTTGTGAAAGTGCCACAGAGCAGGCTTGTCAGCAAAGTTGAAGCTCATGGAATAAAAGGGACAGTGGCAGCAAGGATACAAAGTTGACTGAGTAACAGGAAACAGAGAGGAGTGGTGAACAGTTGTTTTTCGGACCAGAGAACGGTGTACAATGGGGTTCCCCAGGAATTGGTACTAGGAATTGCTTTTCTTGATATATATTAGCAACCAAGACCTGGATGTACAGGGCACAATTTCAAAATTTCATTCAGAGATCACACAAAATTTGGAAGTATTTTGAATTGTGAGGAGGGTAGTGATGAACTTCAAGAAGACATAGACAGGCTGGTGTAATGGGTGAATGAATCTAAAGCAAAGAGGTCTGAAGTGATACATTTGGTAGGTAGAATGAGAAATGGCAATATATAATAAAGGGAGCATTCTCAAGTGGGTGCAAGAGCAGAGGGACTTGAGGGTATATGTGCATCATCCTTGAAAGTGGCAGGGCAGGTTGAGAAAGTGGGTAATAACATATATGAGATCAAATAGTCATTTGGTAGTACAGAACTTGAGTATTGCTGAAAATAGAGACATTTTGTTGAAGCTTTTCATCTTGCATTCATCAGGACAATTCGCAAAAATACCAATGTAAGGGAAAGCAACAACAGTATAAAGATAAAAGCAAAATACTGCAGATGCTGGAAATCTGAAATAAAAACAGAAAGTGCTGGAAAAACTCAGCAGGTCAGGCAGCATCAGAGAGAGAGAGAGCAGAGTTAATGTTTCAGGTCAGTGACCCTTCTTCAGAACACTCCAGGCAAAACAGTATAAAGATGTTGCTTTCCCTTACATTGATAGTCTTGTGAATTGTCTGATGAGTGTGAGATGAAAAACTTCAACAAAATGTCTCTATTTTCAGCAATACTCAAGTTATATACGAGATTCTGGGCTTTATAAATCGAGGCATAGAGTACAAAAACAAGGAAGTTATGGTGAACCTTTATAAAACACTGATTCAGCCTCAACTTAATTGTGTCCAATTCTGGGCACTACACTTTAGAAAAGGTGTGCAGGCATTAGAGAGGGTGCAGAAAAGATTTACTGGAATGGTTCCAAGGCTGAGGGACTGCAGTTATATGGATGGATTGGAAAAGCTGGGGCTGTTCTCCTTGGAGAACAGAAGGTTGAGAGGTGATTTGATAGATGTTTTCAAAATTGTGAGGGGTCAGAATAGATAGGGAGAAATTGTTCCCATTGGTGGATGGGTTGGGAACCAGAGGGCACTGATTTAAGGTGAATGGCAAAAGAACCAATGGCGATATGAGGAAAAACTTTTTTATGTAGCGAATGGTTAGGATCTGGAATGCACTGCCTGAGATTTTGGTGGAGGCAGATTCAATCATGGCTTTAAAAAGGAATCGGATAATTTCCTGATGAAAAAAAAACAGGGCTACGGGGAGAAGTCAGTGAAGTTGGACCAGCTGAGTTGCTCTTGCAGAGAGCCAGCATGGACGTGAGGGGCCAAATGGCCTCTTTCTGTGCTGTAACCACTCTATGATTCTTCTTGCTCATCTCTGGCTGTCAAGGCGGCAGGTCTTGGTATCTGAAAACATGAATGAGAAAGGGGAGGGTTGGGATGATGGTAGGGGGTCGATAGAAAGGAAAAGGTCCATTGTTGCGCTATCTGAAGCTTGTACATCATATCAGATTATGGGATGAAGATGAAGTGTGATTTGAAAAAGTGCATAATGCAGGAACATTCCATCATGCTGGATGGCTTCAGCAACGTCAGTTGCAACGGCCTCAATGATGGCCGCACAAATAATGCTGAGCACCATCTTCTCCAAAGGGTTGGGGGCGTGCAGCCATGCCTGCTCCCTGCCAATTGCTTGCTGTTATGTAGAAACTTCTCTTGTAAGAGAATGGGAAGAATGCCAGTGAGTATGTTGCAACGTGTTAGGGTGATGTACCTGTCACAGCAAAGTATCTAGCAGTATGTGGGAGCTGTGAGAGATGGGTGTGAGGCTTGCAGCAGTGCTAAGTGTATGAGGGTGAGATGGAGCATCTGTATGTTAGGCATGGTCCTGATTAGTTTAGTTTAGTTTAGTTAGAGATACAGCACTGAAACAGGCCCATCGGCCCACCGAGTCTGTGCCGACCATCAACCACCCATTTATACTAATCCTACATCCCTACCACATCCCCACCTGTCCCTATATTTCCCTAACACCTACCTATACTAGGGGCAATTTATAATGGCCAATTCACCTATCAACCTGCAAGTCTTTGGCATGTGGGGAGGAAACCGGAGCACCCGAAGGAAACCCACGCAGACACAGGGAGAACTTGCAAACTCCGCACAGGCAGTACCCAGAATTGAACCCGGGTCGCTGGAGCTGTGAGGCTGCGGTGCTAACCACTGCGCCACTGTGCCTCCCAAATTGCTAGAGATTGTTGATGGGTGAGTGATGGGAGTGTGGTGCATTGAGCAGTGTGTGAGGTTGATGGTGCAGTTGGTAGGATTTGAAGGTGAATTTACTCATCTTGACCACTCGTGTGAGGACATTGAACTTTTTCCCAGCCAGGGGATAAGAGGATGAGGCTAGAAATAAAGAAGTTGCTGAACTTATGGAGCAGTGAACAGAACTCACTGATTAGTTAGCAACAGCCAGGAAAGAGGAAGAGAACTGGTGATTCCATGCATTTGCAACAGCCAGAACTGTTCTGATGTTGAATCAGCATCTTGATGATGAGTAGAACAGGAATTATGAACTAGAGAAGTATCTAAATTCAGCATGAGAAGCTGGCAGGGCCTGGGTAGGCACAGTAGTTCAAGGGGCTTCTATGACCTTGTGTCCTGTGAATGGGGTGTGAGAGCAGCAGCTGGTGGTATTAGTTGCCCAGCAGAGACAGAGATTGATTAAGCTTGGTGGTGTTTAAAGGATTCCGCCAGGTCCAAAAGTTGATAAGGGGTATTTGGGACAGCGAGTATGGCCATCGTTCCCTACCGCATCCCCTTTACCTTCTCTGACATTGGAGTCCCGGGCCCGTGTGCTTCGAACGACGATGTTAGATACACAGCAGTAGCAGTTAGATGCCTCTTTGGCTCCTCATACACATGTTACCCCACAACAGTTCACCCAACCTTCCGGCAATGCAGAGAGTGAGAGCCTGACCGCGAATCTTTCATTCCCTATGGAGGTTGTGAAGGTAACACTAACTTGAATGGTTTCAGGGATATGAGACAGAAGGGGTAAATTTACAGGACATGACAGGAATAAAAGAAATTTTGCAGGAGGACATGGAGTCACAGCAAACAAATCTTGTAAAAAGACTTCAATAAAAAAAAACCTGGGTTGGACAGTGGAAGTATAAAAAAAGGGTTAAAAAAGGTTTCATAAAATAGCTAAGGAAAAAGAGAAAGAAGTTTTAAAAAGGCACATTGCTGATGTTAAAATTGCTGTGAGAAAGAAATAAGCAGCATGCCCTATTTTTAAGGAAAAGGTGACTGGATCTTGTTTTCAGTTTCTGCGTGTGTGAGCGTGGAAAAGTTTTCTGACCTGCAAATGGAAGACTGTCTGAAAATAATCTGTGTTATGTTTGTTTTTGGTGTGAGTATCACCTTATGTTCTGTTTAACCCATTGTAGTTTTGCCTTTGATGTTAAACAAGCACGTACTGTTGATTGTCCGACTTATGTATACTGGTGTATTATTTTTGAGAGACATGAGTCATGTTTTTGGCTTTGAACTGATGTAAAATTTTGAACTGAGTGTTCCTTGCACTCAAGACCTGGAAACATAATACAACATTTGCTAATTTCAGGTCGTAACCCATTACAGGAATCAATATTTCTAAGTTGTATGGAAGAATGAAGGTGTAAATGTGATGGTTGAGTTTGTTTAATTCAATTTAAGATTATGCATCCAGCACTGGGCAAAACTTTGGATACATCTTAAATTAAAGATGCTGATGTGGATGTTTCAGAGGCCATTAGCTGTGGGAAGTATTACCATCTGTTACACTTTTGTGTTAGAATGGTGAAGGTTTTATTTGACCATGAAAGCTAACCTTTTGTTTAGTTATATTGTGTTTTCTTAAATAGTAACTTGGAAAGCCACCTGAAGTGAAAAGACAAAGATGAAGTAATTTACTTTTTTTGTGCAAGCATGTGAATGTTTCTGTGCCGCTGGCTGTGACTTTGCCTTCTTTTGCTTGCTGTGATTGGTGGCAAAAGAAATGGTCTGAATTAATTTGGAACTATTGAGGTGATTAACATATTGAATTGTGCAAATTTGACTTTCATTGCAGCCACAGCGAAATTCTGGTTGTCGTAAATTGTGTGAGAATGTCCACTCCTGGACATGAAGTTGTCACATTATAATTAGCATTTTTGTAATTCTGACCAGTGCTAAGCAGTCAGTGATTTGAGATGACTCTGATTGTTTAATTATCTTGATGGTTCGGGAATATGTGACCAGGGGAAAAAAGAAAATGAGAGAGCAATGCTGCTGCTGTGTACATGATAATGCCTGAAGACACCTTGTAGTTGGATCTTAGTACAGGATTTTCTCACAGAATGTTTGATATTTTAAGTTTATTTGTAAGTTGCAAGAAGCTGACACGAGTTGACTTTGACTGATGATGTCTGGCTTAACACAGAAACATAGAAACAGCGGAGAATTGCGATACAGAAGGGGACAATTTGGCTCATCGTATCTGGACCAGTCAAAAAAAAGCTATCCAGCCTGATCTCACTTTTCAGCCCTTGGTCTGTAACCGATAGGTTACAGCACATCAAATACATATCCAAGAGTTTTTTTTTTCCATACATTGAGGTTTTCTGCCTGCATCACCCTTTCAGGCAGTGAGTTCCAGATCTCTGGGTGAAAACATTTCTCCTCAACTCCCTTCCAATCCTCTGCCAATTACTTTAATTCTATGTCCCCTGGCTGTTGACCTCTCCGCTAACGTACAAATGTCCTTCCTATCCAGTCAAACTAGATCCCTCATAATGCACCTCAGTTAAATCTCCCCTCAGCCTCCTCTGTTGCAAAGAAAATAACCCCAGCCTATCCAATCTTCCTTCGTAGCTAAAATTCCCCATTCCTGACAACATCCTTGTAAATCACCTCTGTACCCTCTCTAGCGCGATCACATCCTTCCTGTCAAGCTGTGGCCAGAACTGTACACAGTACTCCAGCTGTGGTCTAACTTGTGTCCCTGTTCTTTTATTCTAAGCCTCGGCTAATAAAGGAAAGTATCCTGTATGTCTTCTTCACCACCTTATCTAACTGTCCTGCTACCTTCAGTGAACTATGGATATGCATTCTAAGGCCCCTCTTTTCCTGTACAGTTGTCAGTATCCAACCTTCTTCTTCTTCTTTGGCCTCCTTGTCTCGATAGACAATAGGTAAGTGCCTGGAGGTGGTCAGTGGTTTGTGAAGCAGCGCCTGGAGTGGCTATAAAGGCCAATTCTAGAGTGACAGACTCTTCCACAGGTGCTGCAGATAAAATTGGTTGTCGGGGCTGTTACACAGTTGGCTCTCCCCTTGCGCTTCTGTCTTTTTTCCTGCCAACTGCTAAGTCTCTTTGACTCGCCACACTTTAGCCCCGCCTTTATGGCTGCCCGCCAGCTCTGGCGATCGCTGGCAACTGACTCCCACGCCTTGTGATCAATGTCACAGGACTTCATGTCGCGTTTGCAGACGTCTTTAAAGCGGAGACATGGATGGCCGGTGGGTCTGATACCAGTGACGAGCTTGCTGTACAATGTGTCCTTGGGGATCCTGCCATCTTCCATGCGGCTCACATGGCCAAGCCATCTCAAGCACCACTGGCTCAGAAGGGTGTATATGCTGGGGATGTTGGCCGTCTCGAGGACTTCTGTGTTGGAGATACGGTCCTGCCATCTGATGCCAAGGATTCTCCGGAGGCAGCGAAGATGGAATGAATTGAGACGTCGCGCTTGGCTGACATACATTGTCCAGGCCTAGCTGCCGTAGAGCAAGGTACTGAGGACACAGGCTTGATACACTCGGACTTTTGTGTTCGGTGTCAGTGCGCCATTTTCCCACACTCTCTTGGCCAGTCTGGACATAGCAGTAGAAGCCTTTCCCATTTATTGTGTATTCCCTTGCCTTACAGGCCCTCCCCAAATACATCACCTCATACTTCTCTGGATTGAATTCCATTTGTCACTTTTGATGTCTTCCTGTAGTCTACAGAAAGGTTTGTCTTCTTTTGAAATGGAGGGAATTTAACTCTCTCCACAAGCAGCTGTGTGTTTTTGTGATTTCTAGTATCAGATTAACCCGAATTCACCAAACAACTTGTGTACTGAAATTTACCTGAAGTTTATGAAAGTTGTTTGTTACTATCTTGGGATCCATAGCTATCAGCAGCAGGTTTCTAAATGGAGCGGAAATTGACTTGAGGTTTTGTTGGAAGTTTAATGTAAAGAATGTGTGTGATAATATCAATCGGGGCAATGGCAGTTTAACATCCTGTATGGAACAATCTTGTTCATGTAATGTTGAAGTGTGGAGGTTAAATGCATCTGTAATTGTGGATATGGAGTTTGGGAGATTATGTGTACACAATTCGTGTCCTTGGTGGTTTTATTATGAGTTATCAGATACAGCTGCACACATCTGGAAGTTGGATTTTATTGTTGGAATAAATCTCTTCTCACTGTGAAGTGTACTAGTTTGCAATTCAATTGACACGAAATGATCACAGACCAAAGGACTAAAAAATGGCATCCTGTGAATTTGAGTTGGCAGCAACCCTACCCTAATCATGTTGATATTTGGAGGAAGAAGTTGCAGAAATGTAGTTCAAGGTTTCACTGGCTTCAGTGTTTGAATCAAGCAATTGTTGGCCTGACAATTTAGATCAAATTGGACATGTGAGCTAGTGGGAGTCATTGTTTAGATGGAGCCTGATAACTGCTGGTGATGTGAACACAAAGATACACTTAGTACTTATGCTTGTTGATTGTGTCAGTAATTTTGATTTATTACAGATGATGTGTTCGAAAACAAGGACTAAAACTGGACAATGCTGTTGAACGGGCTATAATGACATGTAAAATGTACAAATGTTACCAAGATAACTCCTGGAAAAAAGGACAGAAACAATTGGTGGAGTGTAGGAATGACGACTCACACTACCTTTGCACTTCGATGTTCTGGGCTGTTTATGGGATCAGCAGATAAATGGGTAGAATTTAGTGGCCCTCCTGCGGGCCCCAGTGACAGACCCGGAAGTGGACGCCGTTGCCTCTCGTCATGTGTGCAGCCGGCCCACCGCGATCATGTGGGGGCTGGCCAATTATCATCATGGAGGCACGGGGCCTGGCCAATCACATGCTTGGGGGCGGGCAGTGTGGCACAAATGGCATTGTCAGCGGAGACAACACAAGTGCTGGCGCCATCTTTACGGCATTGCCAGCCCTGCTTAAACTGCTGTTTCACTTACTGACATTGCTGCTGCTTTGCCTTTGATGAAGTTTTGCTGTTGCTGCTGTTGTGCTACTGAACTGCTGTGCTGCTGACCCCCTGCCTGGAGTCCCTCTGCTGCTGAACTGCTGTGTGCAGATCCCGTGCCTGGAGTCCCTCTGCTGCTGAACTGCTGTGTGCAGATCCTGTGCCTGGAGTCCCTCTGCTGCTGAACTGCTGTGTGCAGATCCCGTGCCTGGAGTCCCTCTGCTGCTGAACTGCTGTGTGCAGATCCCGTGCCTGGAGTTCCTCTGCTGCTGAACTGCTGTGTGCAGATCCCGTGCCTGGAGTCCCTCTGCTGCTGAACTGCTGTGTGCAGATCCCCTGCCTGGAGTCCCTCTGCTGCTGAACTGCTGTGTGCAGATCCCCTGCCTGGAGTCCCTCTGCTGCTGAACTGCTGTGTGCAGATCCCCTGCCTGGAGTCCCTCTGCTGCTGAACTGCTGTGTGCAGATCCCCTGCCTGGAGTCCCTCTGCTGCTGAACTGCTGTGTGCAGATCCCCTGCCTGGAGTCCCTCTGCTGCTGAACTGCTGTGTGCAGATCCCGTGCCTGGAGTTCCTCTGCTGCTGAACTGCTGTGAGCAGATCCCGTGCCTGGAGTTCCTCTGCTGCTGAACTGCTGTGAGCAGATCCCCTGCCTGGAGTCCCTCTGCTGCTGAACTGCTGTGTGCAGATCCCGTGCCTGGAGTTCCTCTGCTGCTGAACTGCTGTGAGCAGATCCCCTGCCTGGAGTCCCTCTGCTGCTGAACTGCTGTGTGCAGATCCCGTGCCTGGAGTTCCTCTGCTGCTGAACTGCTGTGAGCAGATCCCCTGCCTGGAGCCCCTCTGCTGCTGAACTGCTGTGATGCTGACCCCCTGCCTGCAGACCCTCTGCTGCTGACCCCCTGCCTGCAGATCCTCTGCTGCTGAACTGCTGTGCAACTGATCCCCCGCCTGGAGACCCTCTGCTCCTGAACTGTGTACTGCTGACCTCCTGTCTGCAGACCCTGTACTGCTGAACTGCTGTGTGCAGATCCCTACCTGAAGTCCCTCTGCTGCTGATCCCCTGCCTGGAGTCCCTCTGCTGCTGAACTGCTGTGCTACTGACCAACAACTCAGAAGTCCAGAGCTCTCCAGAAGCCAAGAGGGTCATGTCAGGTGCAAGACACTGGGTGGCCCCATGGTTCAGTGATGCCTCCGTGGAGGTCCTTCTCCAGGCAGCAAGGGAAAGGAGGGAGGTTCTCTATCCCATCAATGGCAAGAAGTGGTCCCCCTGACTGACCAAGTAAGCCTAGGTGGATATAGCTGAGGCGGTCAGCAGCTGTGTTGTCACCCAATGCAACTGGTGGGTTCAGTGCAGCAAGACGGTCAATGACATCCTTCGTTCTGTCAATGTGACTGCCCCTCCTTTTTAGGGATTACAAGTGGCTGTGCAGGAGAATGCGCAACATGGGGAGGGAGGCACTACAACTACGCTTGTAGATCTGGAAGGGGGGGGGGGGGTGGGTCAGGCTTCACCTCGTCCTGACAGATGCAAAGCTGCATCTCGCCCGCAGACCACCTACTTTCACATGCTTGGCATGACGAGATCAGCACATCCTAACCCACACAGATTTAATTTCTCTTGCAGGTCGGTGTCTGCAGCAGACACAGCTAGAATTGGCCAGACGTCCACCTCTGAGGAGGAGGACTACTCAGAGGATGCACCAATCCATGAATCTCCTGCACCTTCTACCTGTGCAGATACATTCACCTTGGTGGTTTTCTGCTCAGCTTTAGAATCAGGGACAGAAGCTGGTGCAAGCACCGCACACATGCCCAAGCAACTGGCTGAGGCTGAGGCTGAGACAGCTGAGGCCCCTGACAGTCAGAGGACTGTGGGTGCCCAGGCCCATGCTGAGCCCCTGGCTGATAAGCCTCTGGTGTCGACAGTACAGTGTCTTTTGAAGTTGCAGAAAGAGGTGAGCCAATATCTGGTGGAGATGCCAGAGGTCATGCGTGGACATTGGAGGAGTCCATCCATGCCATGAGTGCTGCCATCACTCAGGCATGTGAGCACATGGCTTCCTTCATCGAGAGGTTGGTAACCCCCATGGAGAGCCAGATCCCACAAATGTGCACGACCTGAACACCATCGCCTTGGCCATGAGCTCAATGCAGCAGTGGCAAGGCAAGAGAAGGACAAGGCTTATGGATCATCCTCGTCCTTCTCTGGTGAGCAGGGAGGTTCAAGTGACCCTTGAAAGGAAGGAGGAGAGGCTGACCTCCACAGCTGGTGTTCCCCTCAGGGCACTCTGAGTGTTGACAGTGGCTCCTCAGCCCCTCCGCCAGTGAACCCAGGTCCAGTTGCCATGACTCCTGAGGAGAATCCTGCACCAGTGCAGTGAACCCTCAGGCAGCTAGAGGATGGCCAAAATCCTCACAGGTCAAGGGGCAACGAGATCAGCAGCCTTCCCCCAGCCCAGCTGCTGGTGATGGTTTCACACCTCGTAGAATCGCTCGGAAACATTAAAAGAAAAGCACCTAGACACATTTGGGGGTTTACAGGTGTTTGATATCTGAGATGTAATGCTTCAAATAAACTTCTTTTGTTTAAGCTTGTGTAAAAGTGATTATTCGATCATGCATTAATTGTGAGCTGCTGTCTACACCCTTCCCCCTTAGTGAATACCAATGTAGGTACCACCCTCATTTGAATATGAACTCTCATGGGCACTAATGCGTGTTTCATCTGGGCACTAGGCACAAAACAAAATGGAAAGCAAGTGACAGACTACGCGCATTGAGATGAATCTTCATTGAATTCTCTGTGAGTGGATATCAGGGTGGTGGGAAACAGTCAGTAATGAAATTATCTCTTGCCTCCTTGACACATCACTAAATCTGCCTGGTCTCCAGTGCAAGGGCATCAACATCCAGTGTTGCCTGTTGATAACCCTCCTCCACTGCCTCCTCATCGGTGAAAGAGCATGGCTCAGGCATCTCATCATAGTGCAAGGCCTCCGCCCTCTACAGTGCTGGATTGTGCAGAGCACAGCAGACTACAAATTTATGTGAGACCCTCGTTGGGGCATACTGCAGGGTTCCATGGATTGATCTAGGCAACGGAATCTCATCCCAATGGCTTGCTCGATAGTCACTCGGGTGGAACCGTGGCAAGTGTTGTACCTCTCCTGTGTTGCATTGCAAGGGTTCCTCACAGGTGTAAGATGCCAAGTCTTCAATAGTTAACCCTTTTCCCTGAGAATCCATCCCTGAAGGTGAATAGGGGGGCCTGAAAAGCTCTGGCACCTGGGACTGTCAAAGTATGTAGGCATCATGGTTGTGTTCCTGGAAGTGAACACACACCTGCAGGAAATGTTTTCAGTGGTCACAGACCAGTTGAATGTTGATGGAATGAAAGTCATTCCTGGTGATGAAGGTGGCTGGCTGCTCCATGGGAGCCTTGATGGCCACATGCGTGCAAACTATCACACTTTGCACCCGGGGAAATCCAGCTACGGCCCCGAATCCAATGGCCCTCTCGGCCTGACTTTCAGGGCAGGTCTGGTAGTGCACATAGTCGCGGGCCCTCTTGACCAGTTCATGGTCACCTCCTTAATGCAGTGTTGGACTGCTGCCTGAGAGACCCCACACATGTCTATGGTGGAACCTTGGATTGATCCGGATGTGTAAAAGTTTTGTGCCACGGTGACCTTCATTGCCAATGGCATAGGGAGACCCCCAAATCCCATAGGTTGCATCTTGTCCTTTTGCCAGCCGTATAATTTGGTGATGGCCTGCATGGAGAGTCGTAGTCTTCACTGACAATGCCACTCGGACATTTGGAGGTGGCAGATTCAAGTCCAGTACACTCTCTGATGCAGGTGGGCCTGTCATGGCATGGCTGACTGCCGCTGCCCTTTTCGTGGAGCTTCACAGGCAGGCACGACTGCCTCTTGGCACTCCTTCTGTCGGAAGTGCCGCATCACGCAATGGGGTCCAAAAATTAAGGGTGTATGAGACCCATGCCAGATGTCCAGTGGGCCTACAGAGTGCTGTCAATGCAGAAACAATCCTGCCCAGTGAACTGAGCTTTTGCTGCTGCTCCCGGCACAATCCCTGATGGCCCTCAGTGCCCAGCCTTGCTGATGGCCGTCCCTCTCATCCACACATCTCATCCAACATTTTGATCACCCAATAAAGCTACACAAAACCAAGGACTCCCCCTTGCAGAACCCTTGGGATTGCGCCTTCCTTGCAGAGGCCCTGTGACCCCCCTTGCAGACTCCTCCAGACTCCAACCCCCCCTTGCAGAGCACACAGCTCTGCATTGCAACAATGGCCTCCGCAACCCCCTCTTCTCCTATGGAGTGCTGTTCATGGCTGCCACTCCGTCACGGCACTGAATCCTCATGCCTTGGTGCCGTCAGCTTTTAATGGTTGTAAACCAGAAGGCACATGAATGCCGCCCTCCGTCCACTAAATCACAAGCCCATAATTAAATAATTGTGACTTATATGCAAATGCGTTGCAGTTAATTGCTGAGCAATTTACAATAGATTCCCATTGCGTCAGGGCGATGCTGCCTTGGTGCTTTCCTGCCACTGATTAAATCTGGAATCAATGTCACGACGCAGGATTTCATAATGGACGCATCTGGCGTAATTCTCCGTACCCCCACACCATGGTTCCCGCTTCAAATGGCTGCACAAATTTCAGCACAATAAGTTAAGACAGCTTTCTGTTGAACAAGGGATACATTTGGGAAGTGGGCCTAAGGATGAGGAGCAGATGGAATGTGTGAAAGTCATTCCTCCATGTTTTTAATAGCTTGGGAGTTGGTTTGGTCACTTCTGTTGGTAGTAATAAAATTAAGTGGGCCATATAAGCATGGTAATAGAATGCTTAGAGGAGAGTGAGAGGTCCTAAGTGCATCTTGTTATCTCCATATTGTTTTTCTAATGTTACCTTTATATATATTTGATGCATTATGATTTGGTGATAGAGTGCATGAAATGTAGAGATCAAAGGTAGAATTTGTATAAAGGTTGTGAATGAACCACTGTATGTTGTAATGGATTTTGTAGTACAATGTGAATCATGTAATATGAGCTCTTTAAAGACTTGTGTACACATTCTGGAATTGTGTAGTGTGACAAACCTGAGTGTGCACACTGGATCGTTTAGTGTGATGTCTCATTGAAGACCTGATTCTGTGATTGTTGTAACTGATGCATGTAACAAAATGAATTAAAGCAAGAAAATAGTCCCAAAGTACCACTCTTTTGGAAGGATGTGAAGGCTTTAGAGAGGGAATCGAAGAGATTTACTAGAATGGTTCCACGGATGAGGAATTACTGTTACAAGGATAGACTGGAAAAGCTGGGTGTTTTCTCCTTAGAGCAGAGAAAGCTAAGAGGAAATTTGAGAGAGATGTTTAAAATCATGCATGGTTGAAGTAGAGTAAATAGAGTAAAACCGTTTCCAGTGGCTGAAGGTTTGATATTGAGATGGTGCAGATTTGAGGTGATTGACAAAACACCCAGAGGCAACATGAGGAAAAACTTTTTTTATGTGACACTTGGTTAGGATTTGGAATGCACTGTTAGGTTGATGGTTACAGATTCAATAATAGTTTTCAGAAGGGAAACAGGAGAAGGAGAAAAAAAAATTGTAAGGATGTGTGACCACAACCAGTGCCCACCAAAACATTCACTTAAGCTTTTTTTTAAAAAAAAGGTCAACTGAAATTTTGTATCCTTTCAGGTTATCCTTTTCCTCTGAAAACAATTTTAAACTTATGATATTTTCTTCTTAATCCCATTCTGAATTAAGTGTCTCCAGCCCACAGACCATGTGCTCATCCAAGTATGGTGTGATGAGGTCCAAGAAATATCATTGAGTACTTTTAATTTTCCTATTTCTTTGTTGCTCTTGGCTTGTCTAACCAGGGGACATTTTCATAATTCCTTTACAGTCTCTGTATCCTGTGAAGGGAATATTACCTCATCCACAATTCTTAGCACTCTTGAGTGTTGGTATATGAGAAATATAATGACATATAGCAAAGGGGTAAGAGGATGCTGGAGATCCTGTCAAAGTCTCAGTTTATTTCTCAGTTCACCCTGGAACCACTACAACTGCCTCTCTCACTGCTGGATTCAACATTCAGCTCCAATTCTGCATCCCTTTAGTCCATGTTTACAGTCTCCATATTTTTCCTTTTCACTGATCATCTTACCAGTTTTGCGACAGTCCCTTCCGACAGAAACTTGAAGTGCTCCTAAGCAAGTTGCTCCCATTGCTTTCATCTCTAACTGCTTCTACATCAGTTTCTCATTTTTTTAAACTTTAAGTGATCACCTTTGTCTGCCTATCCTTGAGTTTCCTTCCCTGTTTCAGCTCCATAAGCCAAATCTTGCACTTAAGTGCTGTTTTTTGAACAATGAAAGTTTAATTCTTCACTGACATCTTGTGTTGCGTTCTTCTGGATCACATTGTGCACTGGGCACTGGTCTGTCTAATAGATAGTTTTATACCATTCTTGTGGACAATCATAGCCACTCAATAGTTTTCCATTGCAGAGTGGCGCAGTGGTTAGCACCGCAGCCTCACAGCTCCAGCGACCTGGGTTCAGTTCTGGATACTGTCTGTGTGGAGTTTGCAAGTTCTCCCTGTGATCGTGTGGGTTTCCGCCGGGTGCTCTGGTTTCCTCCCACAGCCAAAGACTTGCAGGTTGATAGGTAAATTGGCCATGGTAAATTGCCCCTAGTGTAGGTAGGTGGTAGGAGAATTGAGGGGATGTGGTACAGAATATGGGATTAATGTAGGATTAGTATAAATGGGTGGTTGTTGGTCGGCACAGACTCAGTGGGCTGAAGGCCCTGTTTCAGTGCTGTATTTCTCTGAGTCTCCTTTACATGGTTACACAGGCTGATGCTTCCAAACAGCCCCTGGTGTTTATGATGATTTCTCAGTCTTATGACAGTTCATTCATCTAAACTCCACTCGTTCAGTGGCAAGTTAGTCCAAGTAAACTCCTAAAATCCTTCAACAGTCTTTTAAAAAGCATAATCTCTGTTGCAATGTGAAGAAGACATTGGGAGGCCTGCTTGTTATTGTTTATAATTAATGGAATCATTTTGCAGATGCGATATTAAGGAAAAGGATATTTTCAAAGCCTGAAATGTTTACTAGCAATCGAGGAATTGACATATATCATTTTACTATTGATTTTGCCTTTCATATGCTTTTTAAATGAGTGGTTTGGGGAATATGTAGTCAATGCATTGTAGCCATCAAAATGCTGTCTTATTGAGAGTTGCTAATAGTACAAGATGTAACTGCAACATCACTGCTTATCCTTGCCATAGTAAATACAATAGTTGGAATTTAAATTGATTGATTGGAAGGAATAATTCATTAAGCAGATGAAAGTAGCTTGATTATTTTTAGATATTCCATAGGATTTTTTTTTTTCTCTGGAAACAACTTTTCAATTTTATTTTCTTTTTCCTTTACTGCAGGGTTTTCCTCAGGAAATTGAGGTTTAATTTTACCAACAGTCTGAATGGGTTTAGTAATAAAAAAGGACATAAAACCAGAAAGTATTTGTTAAATGTTTGTGCAGCCATTACAATACAGGGGAAATGCTAATAACACACCATCTTTAGCAATGTTTAGTCAATCTTGTGCAGTGTTGGAATTCATGTAAAGAGTCTAGTTTGCCATTTTCTTTACTAATGATATCAACAATTTTAAACATTTTCATCTTTCTATTGAGTCTAATTATAATTAATAGTCTATATATAGCTAGTTCAACTGATTGTTAGAATTTTTATGATGTGTGACATTTAAGTCCTATAACATGGAAAATGGCCATAAAAAGGATGTTCTCAAAATAGCTTCTCCAATATCTAATGAAACTGTTTTGCTGTTGCTACATTTCCTTCCTCTCATATATATTGATCTATTAAAAATCATAGGTCTGTACACATTTCTGTCAACCTTTCCATTACCCTATATCCAAATTTATTATGGGAACTTGCCCATATGAACTTGTTAGTTTTAATTACACCCTCATCTTTCAATCCTCCTTAGATACAGGGAAGTGTCAGTGGACTGGAGAATTGCAAATCTTACACCTTTGTTGAAAATAAGGTGCGAGGATAAACCCAGCAACCACAGGTTAGTGAGCTTAACCTTGGCGGTGGGAAAGCTTTTAGAAATGATAATCCGGAACAAAATTAACAGCCACTTGAACAAATGTGGATTACAAATAGTTGTTTGGTAGTACAGAATTTGAGAATTGCTGAAAATGGAGACATGTTGTTGAAGCTTTTCGTCTTGCACTCATCAGGGCAAGACGCAAAAATACCAATGTAAGGGAAAACAACAACTCATACTGCATAACAGAGTGCTGATTGGTTGGCAAGTGAACTTTGATAGGTAAATGCATTGCCATGGAGAATGCGCTAGTTTACAGTGACTGACAGTTAACTGCCAAGCTTTGTTTGAAATTTAAACCAGGCAGCTTGACTTTGATTGGTCAAGGCATTGCCCTGAGGAACGAACCAGTGAATGGCTGTCATTTATTTTGTTCAGCTGAAACAGGCGCAATATGTGTACACATTCTTTCACAGGGCCCTGTTCTTTGCAGACAGAAAGAAGGTGGGGTGCAGGAGGCCCTCCAGACACACAATGAGAAGGCAGTGTGAACAGAGAACAATGAGGGTCAGTTCCAGGAGTATAAACCCAAGGACTTGGGGCCGGTTTTTATTGTGAAGAAGGACTATGAGGCAGGGGACCCGACCAATTGCCTGGTCAGAATCAGGTTCGGTCACAGAGGCTGGAATTTTACATTGGGCTGGAGGCCCGGCCAACAGCCAAAAAGTCGGAGGCAAGCCCACTTCCGCTGGGCCTGGAAGCCACACTATGATTTTACGTGGCCCATGTCCTTAATTGGCCTTGGGCGGGACTTCCACCCCTCTGATGCAAGAGTTCCCCCCTCCCTAGAGCTGCTGGCCAATCAGCGGACTGGCAACTCTCAGTTCCAGTAGCGCTACCAAGAGTGGTGGCCACTGCTGGGACTACACCCAACCACCCAGCCAGAAGAGCAAGAGGGAATGCTGGCCTTGGAAAAAAGGTAAGTGCATGGGGCCTCGCCTGGGACAATCAGCCGGGCCGGAGTTGGCAAGGTGGGGTGTCAGTTGAGGAGGTGGGAATGGGGGCAGTTTGTGCCATGGGGGTGCCCTCTGTGGGGCACAGGGTGCCTGATCAGGAAGGCCCCCCACGCCCTCCAGCACGCAAGGAGGCCACCAGGTATTACTGAGTGGCTTCCTGAGGTCTTGAGCTGCTCACCTGCCACTGGTAATATACCAGCAGTGGTGGGAGGAGGTCCTTAAGTGTAGTTAATTGGCCACGTAAGGGCTTTAATTGGCTTGGAGCAAGCGGGCTGCTTCTCACCACCACTCATGAAATTGCAGCGGGGGCAGGAAGGTGACGGAAACGGCACCCCCCCCCCCCCCCCCCCCCCACCCGGCTCCCATTCAATTTTATGGAGTCCGCCCGCCTCCTGCGGGGGTATAAGATTCTGTCCAGAGAATCCGGCAACAGCTAACGCCTTGGCAGGTGCTGGCACCATTTTTAAAGGGCTGTCAGCTCTGCACTTAATCTTGCAATCTTCAGGCCTGGCAGTGGAGGAGGTCGTCGAGGCAATGGAGAGATGGTGGAGTGTAGAGCCTGTGCAGCCCTGATGCCTCCCTCTGGGTGTTCCTACAGGTGCCAGGGAAAGGAGGTATATTTTATTCCCTAGGTAATAAAAGCAAAATACTGCAGATGCTAGAAATCTGAAATAAAAACAGAAAGTGCTGGAATTACTCAGCAGCTCACGCAGCATCAAAGGAGAGACAAACAGAGTTAAAATTTCAGTTCACTCATCCTCTTGGGCGTTGCATCTGGTGAAGCAGGAATGTTCATTGGGTGGAGAGGGATTAAACCCCCCCCCCCACATGTGGGCAAAGGGTCAGGGAATGCATGCAAACTGACTGCGACATGGCGAAGTGGCCCTGAAAGGAGGCCGCTTGTCATTGCAGACCCTCACTAGGTCCCTGAAAAGGGGCCTCATGTAGGACGCATCTGTGTGTCCCCATTAGTGGCAGCTGGACTACCACCAGCCTGTGTATTGGGATTGTTCTCGCTGGGGAAACAACATCCCTCTGTCTGCAGGAGACAATAGCACATAATCGGCGAGAGCGGGTCAAAGCTGCTGGTGGGCTGCTCAAGCTCCATGACTTCACCCCGATGGAGGAGGCCATGGAGCTGGCTGGACCTCAGGATCGATGGAGCATTACGGATCGAGAAACAAGGGCACCTTCCAAAGACAGTGAGTAAGGTTGTCTTGGGGCACAGGGCTACATTTGCAGTGATGGAGCCATGCTGCTCATCAAGCATCCAGTGCTTACAGGGGTCTATATTGTAGGGGGTGGGGTGTGCTCTGTCAGGAGGGGAGGCCCTTCACACTTACATAACTGTTCTCTTATGCACATCAAGCGGTGCCTATTCAAGAAGTCTCCAAGACTGCGGGACAGACAACCATCTCTGAGGGAGAGGAAGGAGCCTCAGAGGGTCCAATGGCACCTCATGCTCCTGCACCCTCCACCAGCACAGATACTCACACATCGGTGGGTTTGTGCTTGCGATTAGCTCTGGGCACACAATCTGCTGAGCACAGCACTGACACGCCCGAGACAGCCCAGACCACTGACAGTCGGAGGGCTGTGGGAGGCCAGGCCCATGCTGAGCCCCAGGCTCAAGACTGCCTCTGGTGTCGCCAGCATCATGTAAATGCTGCAGCTCCAGCGAGAGGTCTGGCAACATCTGGCAGAGATGTCAGAGGCAATGCATGCCCAAGTGTGGACAATGGAGGAGTCTATCCAGGCCTTGAGTGCTGCACTGTCTCTGACTGGTGCACGAGTGGCATCCCCCATTGAGAGTTTGGCAGCTCTAATGTAGAGCCACATCCAGCAGAGCATACAGTTTCTACAGAACATTCGTGCAAACCTGCATACCCTTATCTTGACCATGGGTGCAAGGCAGCAGTGGCAAGGCAAGAGGGTTATAGGGAACCTGGAGTCACCACCAGGTCTTCTGCTCTCAGGTCAGCAGGGAGGCAGAAGTCTGCCTTGCTAGGTAGAAGGAGCGGCTGCCTACTGCAACTGGGGGCCTGCTCGGTGCTCCTGTTGTGGCCAGCTGTTCCTCTGCCCATCTGCCAATGTTGCCAGAACCTCCTTCATCCCTGCCGACAGAGAGTGCTCCTGCTTCTGTGCATAGAATCCAAAAGTTTAACCTTTCTAATGTTACAGCAAAATTATCTTAGTATATCCAGAATATCCATCAAAACTTACAGTAAACTTGTACTTTAAATCCCTAAATAAGGCATGGGATATGAAGCGTTGTCAAGGATTCAACACTCCTAAGCGTTTGCTTCAAAACCTTGTATTTATGCTATTTCTAAGGTGTCATATGACTTTTGCATTAGATGTGACCTTTCTGTGCTCCCTTTTAAAATCTATATCTTTAATTTAATGTTTTACTGGAATTTGAAGTTTGTGAGCTTTTATCTGGTCAAAATGTTCATAATAGTGTTTACTTGAACTCTCTTGTTCCTGTGAGTACATTCCATTTATTGTTAATTACCTTCTCCATGGTACCCACAGAAACCTCCAGAGCCAACTGTCTGAACGACAACCCCATAAACCAATTAAGTTTTATTGCTACCTCCTACTGAGGTCACACAGGATACTTCAATGTGTGTGTTTATCTTCCAAGTTCCTGGGAACAACAATTCTATTCTAACAGAGACCTTGAAATGTTAACTCTACCATCTTAAAGAGGAACTTCAGCGAGCTCTGAAAACTAACCATCCATTCAATCTTTAACTCGAAAGGCAAATACCCTAACTATTTCCAAATTCTACTTAATTAAGCCTAGCATACCTATATTCCTTCACATGACAAGTCCCCGGGTCCTGATGGACTTCATCCTAGGGTCCTAAAAGATGTGGCTAATGAGATAATTGATGTGTTGATTTTAATTTTGCAAGATTTCCTACATTCGGGGAATGTTCCACGAGACTGGAAAATAGTCAGAGAGATACAGCACTGAAACAAGCCCTTTGGCCCACTGAGTCCATGGTGACCATCAATCACCCCTTTATACTAAATGGGTTTTTTATATTATACTATTTTTATATAAAAATGGACCGCTGGGTTGAGCACTACCTAGAACTGTACTCCAGGGAGAATGTTGTCACTGAGACTGCTCTCAATGCAGCCCAGCCTCTACCAGTCATGGATGAGCTGGACATACAGCCAACCAAATCGGAACTCAGTGATGCCATTGATTCTCTAGCCAGCGGAAAAGCCCCTGGGAAGGACGGCATTACCCCTGACATAATCAAGAGTGCCAAGCCTGCTATACTTTCAGCACTGTACGAACTGCTTTGCCTGTGCTGGGACGAGGGAGCAGATCCACAAGACATGCTCGATGACAATATCATCACCCTCTATAAGAACAAGGGTGACCACGGTGACTACAACAACTACCGTGGAATCTCCCTGCTCAGCATAGTGGGGAAAGTCTTTGCTCGAGTCGCTCTAAACAGGCTCCAGAAGCTGGCCGAGCGCGTCTACCCTGAGGCACAGTGTGGCTTTCATGCAGAGAGATCGACCGTTGACATGCTGTTTTCCCTTCGTCAGATACAGGAGAAATGCCGCGAACAACAGATGCCCCTCTACATTGCTTTCATTGATCTCAACAAAGCCTTTAACCTCATCAGCAGACGTGGTCTCTTCAGACTACTAGAAAAGATTGGATGCCCACCACAGCTACTAAGTATCATCACCTCATTCCATGACAATATGAAAGGCACAATTCAGCACAGTGGCACCTCATCAGACCCCTTTCCTATCCTGAGTGGCGTGAAACAGGGCTGTGTTCTCGCACCTACACTGTTTGGGATTTTCTTCTCCCTGCTGCTTTCACATGCGTTCAAGTCCTCTGAAGAAGGAATTTTCCTCCACACAAGATCAGGGGGCAGGTTGTTCAACCTTGCCCGTCTAAGAGCGAAGTCCAAATTACGGAAAGTCCGCATCAGGGAACTCCTCTTTGCTGACGATGCTGCTTTAACATCTCACACTGAAGAGTGCCTGCAGAGTCTCATCGACAGGTTTGCGGCTGCCTGCAATGAATTTGGCCTAACCATCAGCCTCAAGAAAACGAACATCATGGGGCAGGACGTCAGAAATGCTCCATCCATCAATATTGGCGACCACGCTCTGGAAGTGGTTCAAGTGTTCACCTACCTACGCTCAACTATCACCAGTAACCTGTGTCTCGATGCAGAAATCAACAAGCGCATGGGAAAGGCTTCCACTGCTATGTCAAGACTGGCCAAGAGAGTGTGGGAAAATGGCGCACTGACACGGAACACAAAAGTCCAAGTGTATCAAGCCTGTGTCCTCAGTACCTTGCTCTATGGCAGCGAGGCCTGGACAACGTATGTCAGCCAAGAGCGACGTCTCAATTCATTCCATCTTCGCTGCCTCCGGAGAATCCTTGGCATCAGGTGGCAGGACCGTATCTCCAACATAGAAGTCCTTGAGGCGGCCAACATCTCCAGCTTATACACACTACTGAGTCAGCGGCGCCTGAGATGGCTTGGCCATGTGAGCCGCATGGAAGATGGCAGGATCCCCAAAGACACATTGTACAGTGAGCTCGCCACTGGTATCAGACCCACCGGCCGTCCATGTCTCCGCTTCAAAGACGTCTGGAAACGTGACATTAAGTCCTGTGACATTGATCACAAGTCGTGGGAGTCAGTTGCCAGAGTTCGCCAGAGCTGGCGGACAGCCATAAAGGCAGGGCTAAAGTGTGGCGAGTCGAAGAGACTTAGCAGTTGGCAGGAAAAAAGACAGAGGCGCAAGGGAAGAGCCAACTGTGTAACAGCACCGACAATCAAATTTTTCTGCAACACCTGTGGAAGAGCTGGTCACTCTAGAATTGGCCTTTATAGCCACTCCAGGCGATGTTCCACACACCACTGACCACCTCCAGGCGCTTACCCATTGTCTCTCGAGATAAGGACTGTAACCTGTACTGTGCTGTAATGTTCTAATGTTCTATAAAAGGAATAGTGTAGGTCAGATGGTTTCACAGGTCGGCGCAACATCGAGGGCTGAAGGGCCTGTACTGCGCTGTAATGTTCTAATGTTCTAAAAGGAGGCCAAAGAAAGAAATATTAATCCCATTTTTCTCTCTCACATCCCCACAATTCTCCAACCACCTACCTGCACTAGGGCAATTTTTTTACAATGGCCAATTTACCTATCAACCTGCAAGTCTTTGGCATGTGGGAGGAAACCAGAGCACCCGGAAGAAACCATGCGGTTACAGGGAGAACTTGCAAATTCCACACAGGCAGTACCCAGAACCAAACCTGTGTCGCTGGAGCTGCGAGGCTGCAGTGTTAGCCACTGCACCACTCAAGTGAATGCAACTCCTTTATTCAAAAAGGCTGGGAGACAGAAAGCAGGAAACTACAGGCCAGTTAGCTCAACATCTGTCTTAGGGAAAATGTTAGAAGCTATTATTAAAGACGTTATAGAAGGGAACTTAGAAAAATTCAAGGTAATCAGGCAGAGTCAACATGGTTTTGTGAAAGGGAAATCATGTTTAACCAATTTATTGGAGTTCTTTGAAGTAGTAACATGTGCTGTGGTTCAGGGGGAACCAGTGCATGTACTGTACTTGGATTTCCAGAAGGCATTTGATAAGGTGTCACTTCAAGGTTATTGCAGAAAATAAAAGCTCATGTTGTGCGGCAACGTAGTGCATGGATAGAAGTTTGGCCAGCTAACAGGAAACAGAGCATAAGCATAAATGCGTCATTTTCTGGTTGGCAAAATGTAATGAGTGGTGTCCCGCAGGGATCAGTGCTGGGACCTCAACTTTTTACAATTTATATAAATGACTTGGATGAAGGGACTGAAGGTTAAATCGTTAAATTTGCTGATGACACAAAGATAAGTAAGAAAGTAAGTTGCGAAGAGGACATAAGGAGCCTACAAAGGCATACAAATAGGTTAAGTGAATGGGCAAAGTTCTGGCAAATGGAGTATAATGTAGGAAAATGTGAAATTGTCCATTTTGACAGGAAGAATAAAAAAGAATATTATCTAAATGGTGAGAGATTGCATGGCTCTGAGATGCAGAGAGATCTGGGTATCCTCGTGCATGAATCACAAAAGGTTAGTACGCAGGTTCAGTAAATAATTAGGAAATCTAATAGAATGTTATCGTTTATTGCGAGGGGAATTGAATACAAAAGTAGGGTGGTCATGCTTCAGTTATACAGGGCATTGGTGAGACCACATTTAGAGTACTGTGTACAGTATTGGTCTCCTTATTTAAGAAAGGATGTAAATGTGTTGGAAGCAGTTCAGGGAAGGTATACTGGACTAATACCTGGAATGGGTGGGTTGTCTTTTGAGGAAAGGTTGGACAGGCTAGGCTTGTATCTGCTGGAGTTTATGAGAGTAAGAGGTGAATTGATTGAAACATCTAAGATCTTGAGGGTCCTGACAGCATGGATGTGGAAAGAACGTTTCCCCTTGTGGAAGAATCTGGAACTGGGAGTCACTATTTAAAAATAAGAGGTCACCCATTTCAGACCGAATTAAGGAGAATATTTTTCTATCAGAAGATCGTGAATCTTTGTAACTCTCTTCCTCAAAAGGCAGTGGATGCAGAGTCTTTTAATATTTTTAAGGAAGAGGTAGATAGATTCTAGATAAGCAAGGGGGTGGAAAGTTATTGGGCATATGCTGGAATGTGGAGTTGAGGTTACAATCAGATCAGCCAGGATCTTATTGAATGGCGGAGAAGTCTTGAGGAGCCAAGTGGCTATACCCTGCTCCTAATTTGTATGTTCATATGTATGTAACCCTCCAAGATACCGGCGCTCATCAAATTCTGACGTCTTGAGCATCTCCTGTTTTAGTCGCATCACCATTGGTGGCCATGCCTTCCTTTTCCTCGGCCCTAATCTCTGGAATTTCTTCCTCTCTACTTCACTTTTCTCCTTTAATACACTCCTGAAAGCCTACCTCTTTGACCAAGCTTTTGGTCATCTGACCTAATGTTGCCTTATGTGACTTGGTGTCGTATTTTGTTTTACAATGTTCCTGTGAAGCATCTTGGCATGTTTTCCTCCATTAGAGGCACTATGTAAATATAAGTTGTTGTTGTTTATAAATAAAATTGTTTCTGAATTTTACTTCTATTGCGAAACCATTGCTGAAATTCAAAATGCTGCTTCAATTTTTTTTCCATTGAAAATATTTAGCACTAGGCTGCTATTCAGACATTTATGTAGTGAGAACAAGAGACTTTTGCATTTATGTTATTTTCTTCAAAGACATTAGGCAAATGCAGTACACAGTCTGTGGTCTTTAGTAGTGAAGTACATCTCGCTTTGTCATGGAGTAACACAGTGAAGAAAGTTAGAGCTTATTCTACGTGAGCTTAATTAAATTAATCATTTTAATTTATTTCAATATTCAAATTGGGGTCCCGTTGCCGAGCAGCCACTAGTAACATCGAGCCGGGCCCTCCCAGCATTGGGGTGCATGGCGGCCCTCTCCCGGAGGCCTTTTCCGGCCCACCCCCGCCATGAAACCTGATGTCGGGGGGGTCGGTAAAATCCAGCCCAGAATCCTCAGAATCCCACTACCAGTTTTCTGCAACACTTTGATGTATATATATGGAGGATGAATAAAGAATAAATGACAAAACATGTTTGATTGCTCACTTTGAGTGTGTTAAAAGGATATAACAAACAGAGTGGATAAAGGGGAACCAGTAGATGTCGTGTATTTGGATTTTCAGAAGGCGTTTGATAAGGTGCCATATAAAAGGTTGTTGCACAAAATAAGAGCTCAGGGTATTGGGAGTAATGTGTTGGCATGGATTGAGGACTGGCTAACACACAGAAGGCAGAGAGTCGGGATCAATGGGTCTTTTTCAGGTTGGAAAGCCATAACTAGTGGGGTGCCACAAGGATCGGTCCTAGGGCCTCAACTATTTACTATCTATATTAATGACTTGGAGGAAGGGACAGAGTGTAGTGTATCCAAATTTGCTGATGATACACAAATAGGTGGGAAGGTAGGTTGTGATGAGGACACAAAGAATCTGCAAAGGGATATAGATAGGTTCAGTGAGTGGGCAAAAACTTGGCAGATGGTGTTCAATGTGGGAAAGTGTGAGGTAATCCACTTTGGTAGGAAGACTAAAAAGGCAGATTATTATTTAGATGGAGAAAGACTACAAAATACTGCAGTACAGAGGGATCTGGGTGTTCTTGTGCATGAAACACAAAAGGTCAGCATGCAGGTGCAGCAAGTAATTAGGAAGGCAAATGAAATTTTGGCATTTATTGCAAGGGGGTCAGAGTTTAAAACTGGGGAATTCTTGTTACAACTGTACAGGGTGTTGGTGAGGCCACACCTGGAATACTGCGTTCAGTTTTGGTCCCCGTATTTAAAGACGGATATACTAGTATTGGAGGCAGTTCAGAAAAGGTTCACTAGGCTGATTCCTGGGATGAAGGGGTTGTCTCATCAAGAACGGCTAAACAGGTTAGGCCTTTATTCATTGGAGGTTAGAAGAATAAGAGGTGATCTTATAGAAACATATAAGATTTTAAGGGGGCTTATAACCTTTAACAGGGTAGATGTTGAGAAGATGTTCCCACTAATGGGGGAGTCTCGAACTAGGGGACATAGTTACAGAATAAGGGAGCACACATTTAAGACTGAGATGCGAAGAAATTTCTTCTCTCAGAGGGTGGTGAATCTTTGGAATTCTCTGCCTCAGAGTTGTGGAGGCTAGGTCACTAAATGTATTTAAGGAGGAGGTAGATAGATTTTTGAAATCTCAGGGAGTCAAGGGATGGGCAAAGCAGGCCCGAAAGAGGAGTTGAGGCCTGGGACAGATCAGCCATGATGTTATTGATTGGCGAGGCAGTCATGAGGGCTGAATGGCCAACACATGCTCCTATTTCTTATGTTCTTATCTACCCTCAAACAAGATTACAATAAGTTTACATCAGAACTTTCTCCTAGGCTATTCATTTCACTTCCTAATCCAGCAGGAAACTAGTCCACTGTTTTATGTTTCAATGCACCCTCTATGGCCTTGCAAATTCATTGTTGCTGGTTCCAGGTGGAGAACTAAGGGCACAGGCCAGAATGAGGCAGGTATATACAGCAGCATAGGAGAAGTACTTTATCAATCAGGACAAATGTTTCTTCAAGGGATAATGTCACTTTGTATTTACCTTCTCCAGGATGATGCCAATATTCTACATGTATGGGGAAACTGATCTTCCTTCAAAGGTTGATATTATAATATTTCTCTCCCATGTTAAGAAAATTGATAATGCTTACTTTGAAACTGACTTAGTGATCCTCTTTCACATTTTGTTGACAGAAGATTCTGGTCAAAGCTTCTCAATAAATCACTACATCTGTTCTTTCTCTTTTAGGATTTATTAAAAGCTTCTTTTTTAAATAACAATCCTCTCAGTAGGATTAGATTTCAGAAGAAAAGCTCTAGTCAGCAATTATAGGTCTCTTGTTATAGCTTAGGCTTCAGCTGTAGGAAAACGTAATTCTCAGAAGGAGGCAAAAGGTAATACTTAAGTGCAAAATGGATTGAAATTGAATTTGAAAATAGTTTTCACTTTTGAGACAGAACAGTAAGTATGCTTTTATTGCTTTCTTCCTTTATATGCAGTACCTCACATCAAGTTTTCAATGAATATTTAGTTCAAACTTTAATAAGAGAATAGACCAGAGTCACATTTCCCATCTGTGGTACTGTCTACATTTCTTTCATCAGACTGTATAATTCTTCTTTATCTTTGTATTGTAAATTATTATTGGCTAGCAGTGCTCACAGTGCAGTCAAGCAGCTGGTTGTTAGCTGAATCCTCCATACAAATCATGGTTTCGTAAGGCAAATAGGAGAAAGAGCTATGTAAAAATACCAAACCGTCTTTAAAAAAGCATTTGCAGATTTTTTTCCTGTTAAATTGCATAAATACAAAATTCTCCCAATGTCACAAGTAACTTATCCAATTTCTAGCTTTCCCCACCTCTTGCCCATCACCTACAATGGAATTGATACTTCCATCGGTTCGCTTCACAAGTATTTTGTCCCCATCTTTAATGGCATGTGCTCTAACAGGTTCTGGATGGTCTTCCCAATGTTTCTCTTGGTACAACAACCATCTTCCATAGTCTCAAATCATGAGGCTGCAGCCTTAAATATACTTACAGCTGAATTTTACCCCGACGGTGGGGATCCCGATGACAGGCCGTAAGGCAGAGGGCATTGAGGGCGGAGGGGTGGCCTTTGCCACCTGGGGCCACCCCACCCAGCCCAAGGGAGGCCACTTTGTTTTAATGGTTGACCGCCCAAGTGGTGGAGGCACCCCCCACTACTGTAAGATACCAGCGACGGCGGGAAGAGGCCCTTATGTGGGCAATAAATGGCGTTGGGAAGACGACGGGCAGTCCACCCCCACCTTTCCACCTGATTTTATGGGCTTCCTGCCTCTGTTCCCATCCCTCAGGACAGATAAAATTCAGCCCTTAGTGTGTAACCAATATGAGTATTTTTCAGATCATGCTTGAGGACCTCATGGGGTATCATTGTATCCTTTCTGCAACCAAATCCTGCCATTATCATTCTTCAAAATCATCCTGCTCCAATCTCTCTCCCTGCTCCCTCCATCCTCAACTTGGATACTAAATTCAAAGAGCCACTTTTCTTTCTCATATCCAAAGTTAAAGCCAGCCGTGTAATTGCTTTTTCTGAACATTTCCCTCTGCACTACATTTCTTCTTATCCCACCTCCCAGCAACAGCATCAAGAATTCAACACTCAACAGTTTGTTTTTTCTCTCGGCCTAACCCAGCTCTTGACTGTCTAGCTTATGATACTTGACTCTGTGCTCATCAACAACATTATCAATCACCATTCTCTGATGCAGACCCGGTCAAATTCACCAATGCCATTCTCTAGCAACTGTTGCCAATACACAGGGAGGGGAATTGTGATATACCCAAACAAATTAGCATTGAAAGGGAAGAAGTATTAGTGATTTTAGTGGGCTTAAAAGTGGACAGATCCCCAGGCCCAGATGAGATGTATCGCAGGCTGTTATGTGAGGCAAGGGAAGAGATAGCAAGGGCTCTGACACAAATTTAAAATCCTCTCTGGCCACAGGAGAGGTACCAGAGGACTGGAGGACAGCAAACGTGGTACCATTATTCAAGATGGGTAGCAGGGATAAACCAGTTAATTACAGGCCGGTGAGTCTAACATCAGTGGTAGGGAAACTATTGGAAACATTTCTGAGGGACAGGATTAATCTCCACTTGGAGAGGCAGGGATTAATCAAGAATAGTCAGCATGGCTTTGTCAGGGGGCAATCATGCCTAACAAACTTGATTGAATTTTTTTACGAGGTGACTAGATGTGTAGCTGAGGGTAAAGCAGTTGATGTAGTCTACATGGACTTTAGTAAGGCTTTTGATAAGGTCCCACATGGGAGATTGGTTAAGAAGGTAAGAGCCCATGAGATCCAGAGCAATTTGGCAAATTGGATCCAAAATTGGCTTAGTGGCAGGAGGCAGAGGGTGATGGTCAGGGTAAAAACAAGAAATGCTAGAAATACTCAGTAGGTCTGGCAGCATCTGTGGAGAGAGAAGCAGAGTTAACGTTTCAGGTCAGTGATGGTCGTCGATTGTTTTTGCAATTGGAAGCCTGTGACCAGTGGTGTACCATAGGGATCGGTGCTGGGACCCTTGTTGTTTGTAGTGTACATTCAGGATTTAGATGGGAATATAGAAGGTATGATCAGTAAGTTCACAGATGACACGATAATTGGTGGTGTTGTAAATAGTGAGGAGGAAAGTCTGAGATTACAGGACGATATAGATGGGCTGGTAAGATGGGCAGAACAGTGGCAAATGGAATTTAATTCTGAAAAGTGTGAGGTGATGCATTTTGGAAGGACTAACAAGGCACGGGAATATACAATGGATGGTAGGATCCTAGGAAGTACAGAGGGTCAGAGGGACCTTGGTGTACTTGTCAATAGATCACTGAAGGCAGCAGCACAGGTAGATAAGGTGGTTAGGAAGGCATATGGGATACTTGCCTTGATTAGCCGAGGCATAGAATATAAAAGCAGGGAGGTTATGATGGAGCTGTATAAAACGCTGGTTAGGCCACAGCTGGAGTACTGTGTACTATTCTTGTCGCCACACTATAGGAAGGATGTGATTGCACTGAAGAAAGTGCAGATTCACCAGGCTGTTGCCTGGGCTGGAGCATTTCAGTTATGAAGACAGACTGGATAGGCTGGGGTTGTTTTCCTTAGAGCAGGGAAGGCTGAGGGGAGACCTGATTGAGGTATACAAAATTATGAGGGGTATAGATAGGGTAGCTAGGAAGAAACTTTTTCCCTTAGCGGAGGGGTCAATAACCAGGGTGCATAGGTTTAAGGTAAGGGGCAGAAGGTTTAGAGGGGATTTGAGGAAAAAATATTTCACCCAGAGGGTGGCTGGAATCTGCAACGCACTGCCTGAAGAGATTAAAAAAGAATCATGAGTTTTTCTTTATAAGCAACATCACAGATTGCATTCATCTGCAGTGTGGATTTTCTGTAAATTTATCCTTAGAAAATGTTTGTATAATGCAATAAATAGAAGAAAGGTACACACAGAGACGCCATCTATGACTCAACAATGACCACCTATGGCAATTGTGCGAAGAGGAATGTAGACTGGTTTCAATCTCACATTGAAGAGCTGGAACCTGTCATAGCCGCTAAGCGCATTGCACTGCTGAACTACAAGAAAGCCCCCAGCGAGTTAACATCCGGAGCACTTAAAGCTGCCAGAAGCGCTGCACAAAGAACAGCCAGGCACTGCGCAAATGCCTACTGGCAACACCTATGCAGTCATATCCAGCTGGCCTCCGACACAGGAAATATCAGAGGGATGTATGATGGCATTAAGAGAGCTTGTGGGCCAACCTTCAAAAAGATTGCACCCCTCAAATCTAAATCAGGGGACACAATCACTGACCAACGCAAACAAATGGACCGCTGGGTGGAACACTACCTAGAACTGTACTCCAGGGAAAATTTTGTCACTGAGACCGCCCTCAATGCAACCCTGTCTCTGCCAGTCATGGATGAGCTGGACGTACAGCCAACAAAACCGGAACTCAGTGATGCCATTGATTCTCTAGCCAGCGGAAAAGCCCCTGGGAAGGACGGCATTACCCCTGAAATCATCAAGAGTGCCAAGCCTGCTATACTTTCATCTCTGCCTGTGCTGGGATGAGGGAGCAGTACCACAGGACATGCGCGATGCCAATATCATCACTCTCTATAAGAACAAGGGTGACCGCAGTGACTGCAACAACTACTGTGGAATCTCCCTGCTCAGCATAATGGGGAAGGTCTTCGCTCGTGTCACTTTAAACAGGCTCCAGAAGCTGGCCGAGCGTGTCTACCCTGAGGCACAGTGTGGCTTTCGAGCAGTGAGATCCACCATTGTTCTCCCTTTGCCAGCTACAGGAGAAATGCCGTGAACAACAGATGCCCCTCGACATTGCTTTCATTGATCTCAACAAAGCCTTTGACCTCATCAGCAGACATGGTCTCTTCAGACTGCTAGAAAAGATTGGATGCCCACCAAAGCTACTAAGTATCATCATCTCATTCCATGACAATATGAAAGGCACAATTCAGCACAGTGGCGCCTCATCAGACCCCTTTCCTATCCTGAGTGGCGTGAAACAGGGCTGTGTTCTCGCACCTACACGGTTTAGGATTTTCTTCTCCCTCCTGCTCTCACATGCATTCAAGTCCTCAGAAGAAGGAATATTCCTCCACACAAGATCAGGCGGTTGGTTGTTCAACCTTGCCCGTCTAAAAGCGAAGACCAAAGTACGAAAAGTCCTGATCAGGGAACTCCTCTTTGCTGACGATGCTGCATTAACATCTCACACTGAAGAGTGTCTGCAGAGACTCATCGACAGGTTTGCGGCTGCCTGCAATGAATTTGGCCTAACCATCAGCCTCAAGAAAACGAACATCATGGGGCAGGAAGGCAGAAATGCCCCATCCATCAATATCGGCGATCACACTCTGGAAGTGGTTCAAGAGTTCACCTACCTACGCTCAACTATCACCAGTAACCTGTCTCTCAATGCAGAATTAAGCAAGCGCATGGGAAAGGCTTCTACTGCTATGTCCAGACTGGCCAAGAGAGTGTGGGAAAATGGCGCACTGACACGGAACACAAAAGTCCAAGTGTATCAAGGCTATGTCCTCAGTAACTTGCTTTACGGCAGCGAGGCCTGGACAACGTACGTCAGCCAAGAGCGACGTCTCAATTCATTCCATCTTCGCTGCCTCCGGAGAATCCTTGGCATCAGGTGGCAGGACCGTATCTCCAACACAGAAGTCCTCGAGGCGGCCAACATCCCCAGCATATACACCCTACTGAGCCAGCGGCGCCTGAGATGGCTTGGCCATGTGAGCCGCATGGAAGATGGCAGGGTCCCCAAGGACACATTGTACAGCGAGCTCGTCACTGGTATCAGACCCACCGGCCGTCCATGGCTCCGCTTTAAAGACGTCGGCAAATGCGACATGAAGTCCTGTGACATTGATCACAATTCGTGGGAGTCAGTTGCCAGCGTTCGCCAGAGCTGGCAGGCAACCATAAAGGCGGGGCTAAAGTGTGGCGAGTCAAAGAGACTTAGCAGTTGGCAGAAAAAAAGACAGAGGCGCAAGGGGAGAGCCAACTGTGTAACAGCCCTGACAACCAATTTTATCTGCAGCACCTGTGGAAGAGTCTGTCACTCTAGAATTGGCCTTTATAGCCACTCCAGGCGCTGCTCCACAAACCACTGACCACCTCCAGGCGCTTACCCATTGTCTCTCGAGACAAGGATGCCAAAGAAGAAGAAACACAGTCCCTAATCACTTGAAACCGATCATTTGCAGCTTGGTCAGTTTCATGATCTTTTTATAATTTTTGTGATAAAATTTGCTTGATTATTGAACTTCTCTGCCTGCCGTTTTCTTTAAATCATAGAGTCATGTAATAGCGTAGCATTTCTCTGTTGGCTTTGTTAACCTAACGCATCCTTAAATCAATGACAATGTAAGTACACTTTAGAAAATAAACTTCATTTTTTTTTGTGTCTTCTACATCCTGAATGCCATTCCCATCAGGTAGAAACTGTTTGATTGTTCAATTGCAACTATACTACTCTGCAGTGCAGCTCAGTATGAATTGATAATACTGCAAATTAGGCACATCGTGAATTCATCATGGAAGTGGAGCCTTTGAATAACTGAATAAGGTGGGTTAGAGATCAAATGTATGGTATTTGTTTGTCTAGCATCTCAGACTGATACAAAAGTTGGCTCAGCAAAATACATGGCCTGTATAAAAAGTGTTTACTTTCTGTAGAAATGGCATACAGCTCATTTTTTGACACAAGGATCATATCCATCCTAATAAGGGATTTTTTGCAATCTGTAAATGTTACCAAAATCTTTCATCTTATGGGTACTGGTAGCAGCAATTCATTTAAATAAAATATGAGCTGTATAATGTTGTAACACAGTACTATAATTTAATGGTACAATGTAAACTGATATATAAGATACTTGAGCAAAGAAATAATGCCAATGCTAATAAAATGCTCTAAACAAAGGAAGTAATATATCTTTTAAATACTTCCCTGCTGTATTTGTTATTTCATGAAAGTGTCCACACTCCAATTAAATTATTGAGTCCCTGTGGTGATTATATAATATTAAATCAAGACAGCAACAAAATAATTTTGAAAAATATCAATTACTATTATTAAGATTCATATGTGTCTGAAAGCTTGCTAATTAATTTCCATGGGAAGATCTCATGTGGATAAAATGTCAGAGATGCACTGTTAGTATTTGCAGTGATTTGGCATTGTAATCTTTAATATCAAGTAGATGCATTCACCTAATTACCTGATTAAATTAACAGCACCATGCATAATGTCTCTTCCGCATGATTTCCCAAGAAACATCTATCAGCAAATGTTAATGTGAACTTGCTTATGTCAAGGATTATCACCAAGCTTTTAATTGAAGTTGTTATTACTCACTCTTTTTAAATTCAAATAACAGTGGTTCAATTCTTCTACCGAACCCATTTTATTTTTTATGAACAAATCGAATCTTTTTTTTTCTATTTCCTACCTGTTGTAAAGATTTGGCCTCTCTTAACATAGTAAGATCTTAAGTAAAATAGTGGCCTGAAATTTATTAGCACGCCACGCTCTGTGGTGGTGCGCTTTCAACTCGGCGGCCTTCCAGCACAAAAGTGCTGCCGAGGAACCCCCGCAATATTACGCGCAGGACTAATTTAAATGGAGGGGGAAGCGGCCGGCCCCGATGATGTAGAGGGGGTGGCTGCCATGTCCCCGGCATTGGTGTCCATCATCAGTGCACAGGCGCCAGTGCCATTTTTAAGAGCTTTAAGCCCTTAGGAGAAATTTTAATTTTTAAAGTGATATTGTAAAGCATTATTTATTAACCATTAAATAAATAATGGAGGCCCTTTCCCATCCCCCCACCCCCAATTTTTTTTACGGGACATTGGCAGAAAAAGAAACTTTATTACCAACCAGCGCTTTTCCCCCCAATCTCTTAACATTTGTCCTTCATTCCCTTCCTATCATCCCCACATCCAATAAAAATAGTTTTCCCCGCTCCCCCACCCCTCCTGCCCTTAAAATTCTATTCCTCCCCCCACCCCTCCACCTCCCCCAACCAGGTTCTCACCTCCGAACTCCATATGGAGTTCCGAAGGCATGCAAAGCACGAATGGCGGCTCTAATATCGGTGTGGGTTGGCCACTGCCTGCAGGTAAGTACATTTACATCTTATTAATGTTAATTTAAATAGGGAGATGAAGGGCCCACCACCAGGCAGGCCTCACCGAGGTCCTCCCGCTGCCGGTAATATTCAGTGGGCCCTTCTCGACGTCGCAGGTGGAGGCAGGTCTCTCCTCACAGAATTTTACTGGCCCCCGCGCTGTGACTCACAGCGCCGAGGAGCCGGTAAAATTCAACCAAGTAAGACAAAGTAAGATCACGAAGTCAGTTGGAATCTGTATCACATTGATAAATCTACAGTTTCATTTGGTTTTGCCTGTAATTACTTGATGAAGCACAGTGAGAAAAAAGTATGATTAGAGGTAGTTTCCTTTTCACTTAAATCTCCTGGTTTGAAAAATTCAAAAGTATATTAAATACACAGGGTCTAAAATTTGAATGTATTACAAATAAATAGAATACACAATAAAAAAATTAAGTTATTGATAATTGGTAGTTTCTAATTTTAAAAAAAACTGTGGCAAGGTAAAAAGTTGTCTCTGTCTTTTTGTTGTGATAATATGCACTTTATATGTTCATTCAGCGTAAAGAAAGTTGGAAAATCTATTTCCACAATTGCTGCAGGCATTCTGCTTTCTTGCTCTTGTCAGTCATTATCAGAATAAGGCATTAAATTCTGCTGTTGTACTACTATGGATACAGAGCATCATCTGTAACATAAACAACCTTTGCCTTAATTACCCAACCCCAGGAGAGGTACCAGGTCAAATAAACAACTTTAATACTTCGCTTTGAGTGTATGTTAATTGCTACAGTGCAATACATAACTTGCTTCTGCTAGCTGCAGGTGTTTTAAAATAAAGGTGTTCCATTAAATTTCTTCATAATCTTCAATTATAAATAAATGCAATTGTGGTGGCTTGAAATTGCATAAATGTGGAAATATAATTCAATCCAGAAGAGTTTTCATGTCTTTCATTAACAAAATGATCACTGAACACATTCATTCATGTCCTTTGCAGCTTTTAAACTCTACATTTTCACTGTACTTAAAGGGTATGACCTAACAATTTACTTTAAAGGAAAAATATATCTTATCTGAGACAAGCATCAGTACCAACTATTCGAAACAGACATTTGATTGTACAGTCAATGGTGTTATGATCAGGCTACTGCACAGCAAGATAAACAACAACAACTTGCCATTATATAGTGTATTTACTGTAGTAAAATTTCCCAAGTCACTTTTCACTGTCATGCTAGACCCCCACTGGCTGGAAAGATATTTGCATTTTAACAGACAGTGCTTGTGGAGACAAAGAGGTTACTTCCCTTATCCAATTTAACCCACAATGGACTTTAAGCACCAGGTATTGTGTGTAAGAAGAGACATTTCAGGGTCGGCTAAGACCAGAGAATCCACAAACAGACGTGGCCAGACCAGCTGGTCACGTGACTAGCCTGCTTGGCAACCTGTTTTTTTCTGAATTGCACAAACAATTTGAACTGAGAGTGTCTGTTTGCTCCTGGACTGAAAATAACTCTCCTGGCTGGCTCGCCACAGGTTCCTCTCTGTCTGTTTCCATTTCTTTTTCATGGAACTCCAAATCCACGGAAGACACATGAACCCCAAGAGAGAAAGTCTCCTACAGCGAACAAGGGTTAAGAAGCATATTGGGCCCCAACGAAAAGCAAGATCTACCTACCTACAGTGAGCTCAAAGAACCATAACAAAAACCCTCTTCTGAGATTGCCTCAAAATGTTCCACTTTATTTTTCTTCTGCTCTTTTCTGTCTCTATCTGCATGTGTGTATTGTGTGTGCATGCTAGTGTGGGCGAGTCATGTATCTGTAGACATTTACCGAATTCAAGTTAAGTTTAATAAATTTGAACCTTTCTTCTTTAAACCTAAGTAAACCTGATGGTGCTGGTTTCTTTGCCTTATAAATGGAAAGCGGTGGACAAGGATTCACCAAGGGGGAGCTAAAAACACAGTGTTTTAAAAATTAAACCCTGTTATGGTAAGACCAGGTGAAGGCTGAGTGGGAACACTAGACCCCTTTCTCACCTGGTCGTAACAGAAATTTGGGGGCTTGTCTGGGATTTTACCCAAAGGCAAATGAGGGAAATTGGAAGTGGGAAGCCAAATTGTTCCCAATCAAAAAAGAGCAAGATTTCGATACAGGTTTTCTTGCGACTGTGTGTGCTTGCATAATAACAGATCTGCAACTGAAGCTAGTAGCTCCCCAAGCCAGGGTGAAGGAACTTTGGATAAGTTAAAAGCACTGTCTATGGAGGAGTTGAGGAAAATGGCTGAGCAGTGTGGAATCACTGTACATGGCAAGGCTAGGAAGTCTGAACTCTTAAGGCTAGTTGCCAATCATTTTTTCCTTGAATCTGTAGAAGCAGAAGCAGTGTTTGAAGTAGACCTTGACAGGGTATTGCTAGAAAAGTTACAATTGAAACAGAGGAAACTTGAATGAGAGGAGAAAGAAAGAGAGAGACAGGAGAGGGAGAAAGAAAGAGGCTTCCAGAAGGAACATGAAGAAAATGAAAAGTAGCAGAGGAACAGGGAAAGAATATTCTGGGAGGAATGCCAAGAGGGAGAGTTGAAGTTGCTTGAATTAACTAGGGGCCGACAGAAAAAGTGAAAGCATAGCCAATATGGAGGAGCGTAATTCAGGGCTGGGTACAAAACTGTTAAAACCAGCTCAACTAATCCCAAAATTCAATGAGGAAGATGTAGAAGAATGTTTTGTGTCCTTTGAGAAACTGGCAAGGCAGCTAAAATGGCCAGCTAAGACCTGGCCTCTTTTACTACAAAGCAAGCTAATCAGAAAAGCCCATGAGGTTTCTTCCTGGTTGACAGATGAGAGTTCATCAAATTATGAACTGACAAAAAATGCTATCCTTGGGGCATATGACTTAGTACCCGAAGCCTATCACCAAAAGTTTAGAACCCTCAAGGCGGCAAGTTAATCAAACTTATCTGGAGTTTGAGAAAAGTAAGCAACTGGCTTTTGACTAGTGACTGAGGGCTGTTAAAGTACAACTCAGCTCTGAGTAATTCTGTTAGAGGAATTTAAACACTCTCTCCCACTCTCCATAAAGACCCATGTAGAGGAGCAGCAGGTCCAGAGAGCCTGGAAAGTGGCCGTTCTTGCTGATGAGTTTGCTTTAATTTATAAGTCGATTTCCCAGGGGAAAACCTTTCTAAGTCACCCCCACAAATCCAAAAACGACAAAGAGTGGGAAGGTGATAGAACCCAACCAGTCCTGGGAAAGAAAGAAAAGCAGGAGACACAGGGGGTCCTCCTCTAGCCAAAAAGGAAAGTGCTATGAGCAGGACCAAGACCCAGTGTGCTTCCATTGTAATAAAGCAGGGCATTTAAAAGCTGACTGCTGGTAACTAAAGGGAAAACCTGTATGTTTAATCAGGCCACACCCGCCCAGTGAAGAAGATACCTTGATTGAAAACACAGCAAAAAAAGCTTTGGCTTTAACAGCAGTAAGAGTGAGACCCAGGAAGCTTACGGCTGCAAGGGCAGGAAAAATTAATCGGAATCCTGAGGGTTATCAAGGTTTTGTGTCTGAAGGGAAAGTAACCCCACACCCCTCGAGTGGGGCAAGCAAGCCCATAGTAATTCTCAGGGACACAGGGGCCTTGAGAACCCTTTTACTGAAAAACGGCCTGACCTTTCCCCCAGAGAGTGCAGTGCACACCAGAATGGTGGCGAATGGTATTGGAGGGCAGTGTATGCCTGTACCTGTACACTGGGTGCACCTGGAGTGCGACCTAATTTCAGGACCGGTAACCGCAGGCATTGTCCCTAGTTTGCCTGTGGACAGGGCTGACCTGGTCCTAGGTAATGATCTGGTGGGGGTGAAAGTGGTAGCCCCTCCAGTCATGAAAAAAAGACCGCAGGAGGTCAGAGAGACAGGGCTGTGGCAGAAGACGGACCACTGCAGTTTCCCTGAATAGGTAGTGGACCAGTTCCGTCAGAGGAGACTAAATTGGCACTGCAGGTAGATGACCAGGTCTGTCTGTCTGAGACTTTCTTTGGAAAGTTAGGAGACCCAGGGAATGAATTAAATGGATTTTCCCTCACTGAGGCTCAGCGAGCTGACCCAGTATTCCGAGAGTTAGCACAGGCTGCCCAGTCTGAAAGTGAAGCAGAGGGAGTTCCTGACTGCTACTATTTAAAGAATGAGGTACTGATGAGGAAATGGAGTTCTCCTCACAGACATGAGAGCAAGGAGTGGACAGTAGTTCACCAGTTATTAGTGCTGCAGAGGTACCAGTGAGAAATATTAAGAATGACCCATGAGACTACAGTGGCTGTACATGCCAGTATACAAGAAACCAAAGCCCGCATAAGACAGCAGTTTGACTGGCCAAAAATCCACAAAGATGTGCTGGAGTGCTGTAGGAGTTGCCACATGTGCCAGGTTGAAGGGCAACACCAACCTACAGTGAAAGCTGCACCCCTAAGTCCTGGAATGTTTGGAAGACCCTCCAGCAGAGGGCTGGTGAACTGTAAGGGACCCCCGCCGAGAACAAAAAGGGACAGGCAGGCACATGGCTGGCAGAAGGTTAGACAGGGGAGGGGAAGAAGTGACCAAGAGGGCACATTAAAAAGTCTGGGAGGAATCCCAGATGAAAACTCTTACTCTCCAGTCAGCCAACCCCGAAAAATGTGAAAACGTAGACCTCACATCCTCTTATGTAAATGCGGTCATTAGAAGCACCCCACCTGATTTGCTAACAGCATTTACAGGAACCTGCAGAGACAAAGAGAGACCTCTAGGGGGCACAGAAACTGTGAGGGTGATGCCTCACCTTGTCAAAGTGCCACAGGGGAGTGCAGTAGAGTCTGCACAAATACCTGCAGACAGGGATGTCCCAGAGAACAATGGATTAGAAAAGAACCCTCACCCACAGTCAGAAAAACAGGGAACAACGTATCCCATGAAGTCAAAAGCTTTTGCATGACTCAGCAAAGCACTGAGGGAGAGTTCAGAATAGACCTGCCCACTACTTACTACCTTGGAAAAAAAATTCCAACTCCGGGCTAATTAAACCTAACCATCTCAAAGACACCCTAGGCAGTCATGGAAATGGGCAAACTGAAGAAAAACTTTCCTAAGAAAAACACATGTTTATTGGGATACCTAAAAGGGGCATTTAAAACAGCACTGCCACTAAGAAAATACAGGCTATAATAAGTTTTTGGATTTATGAATGAATGGCTTACCTTCAGGAGCAGAGAGCAGTCGGACCTGTGTGGGAACGCCTAGAACCGGAGCAGATAAATTCAGCAAGAGGCTCAGGGCCTTCACTTACCTTCAGGAGCGGAGAACAACTCTTCAGGAGTTGACGTACACTGACTGAGTTTGAGTTTGGAAAAAAAAATTCAAACAGTGACATCACAGGAAAGCTGCAAGGTGATTGGTTGGTGTGTAACTGCTGTTAGGGAGTATCTGTAAATAGCTGGGTTGGTAACTAAAGTAAAGAGAAAGGGAAGGTCCACAGTTTTATTTTTAGGAAATCAAGATCCCTAGTGTAAATAATCTCCAATTTTTGAGTAATTTAAGGGAGTAAATTAAGTGTAAGTCATAGCAGGGCAACTCGGCCGCATGCAATGCTCCTCCTGTGCAATGTGGGAAGTCAGGGACACTTCCAGTGTCCAGGGTGAACACGTGTGCAGGAAGTGTCTCCAGCTGCAGCTACTCGAAATCTGCGTTTCGGATCTGGAGCATCAGCTGGGGACACTGGAGCATCCGTGAGCTGAGATCATCGTGGATAGCACTTACAGGAGGTGATCACACCGCAGCTAAAGACTGCTGAAGCAGAAAGGGAATGGGTGACGATCAAGCAAGGTAGAAGAACTAGGCAGGTAGTGCAGAAGTCCCCTGGGTCCATCTCCCTCTCTAACAGATTTTCTGCTTTGGAAACTGTACGGGGATATAGCTTCTCAGGGGACTGTGGCAAGAGCCAAGTTGTGGCACCATGCGGGGCTCAACTACAGAGGAGGGGAGGCAAAAGAGTGCAAGAGCTATAGTGATAGGGGAATCTATCATCAGGGGTACAGATAGGCGTTTCTGTGGCCAAAAACGTGACTCCAGGATGACATGTTGCCTCTCTGGTGCTCGGGTCAAAGATGTCACGGAGCGGCTGCAGGACATTCTGAAGGGGGAGGGTGAACAGTCAGAGGTTGCGGTTCACATTGGTACCGACGACATAGGTAGAAAGAGGGGTGAGGTCCTGCAACAAGAATTTAGGGAGTGATGTAGCAGATTAAAAAGCAGGACCTCAAAGGTTGTAATCTCTGGATTATTCCCGGTGCCACATGCTCGTGAGTATAGGAATAGGAGGATAGAAGACATGAATGCGTGGCTGAAGAGATGGTATAGGAGGGAGGGCTTTAGTTCCTGGATCACTGGGTCTGTTTCTGGTGAAGGTGGGACCTGTATAAGTTGGACGTGTTGCACCTGAACTGGAACCATCCAACATCCTTGCTGGGAGGTTTCCTCGTGCCGTTGGCAGGGGTGGGGTTAAACTAATTTGGCAGGGGATGGGATATAGAGTGGAGGTACAGTAGGGGGTGATACACAGTCAAATATAGAAGAGAAATTAAGTCAGTCTGGAAGCCAGAGCAAATATACACCTGTTAAGGCACAAGTGAATAGTGCAAGGCTGGATTGTATCCATTTTAACGCAAGGAGTCTTACTAGTAAGGCAGATGAATTGAGGGCATTGATTAACACGTGGGAATATGATATTATTGCTATCACAGAGACATGGTTGAGAGAAGGGCAGGACCGGCAGCTTAATATTGCAGGGTTTGAATCTTCAGGCACGACAGAGTGGGTGTAAAGGATGAGGTGGCATTGCACTATTGATCAAGGAGTCAATTACTGCAGTAAGGAGGGTTGATATCTTAGAGGTTTCCTCAAATGAGGCCATCTGGGTAGAACTTAAGAACAAAAAGGGAGCCATCACTTGGCTGGGAGTGTACTACAGGCCTCCAAACAGTCAGGGAGAGATGGAGGAGCAGATATGTAGGCAAATCTCAGAGAGGTGTAAAAGTAATAGGGTAATAATAGTAGGGGATTTCAATTTCCCCAATATGAACTGGGATAATCTCAGTGCAAAAGGCTCATAGGGGCAGAATTCTTCAAGTGCATCCAGGAGAGCTTTTTGAGCCAGCATGTAGAAAGTCCTACAAGAGAAGGGGCGGTACTGGACCGAATCTTAGGGAATGAAGTCGGACAAGTGGTGGAAGTGTCAGTGGGGGAGCATTTCGGAGATAGTGACCATAACTCTGTAAGATTTAAGGTAGCTATGGAAAAGAACAAAGAGGGACCGGAAATAAAGGGAGGAGGCATAGCAGGAGAAGGATGATTTCAATATGATAAAACAGGATCTGGCCAAAGTGGACCGGGAGGAGCTACTTGTAGGAAAGTCTACATCAGACCAGTGGGAGTCATTCAAAAAGGAAATAGTGAGAGTTCAGGGCTAACATGTTCCCATACAGGTGAAGGATAGGACGAACAAGTCCAGGGAACTCTGGATGTCAGGGGATATAGAGGATTGGATAAGGATAGAAAAGGAGGCTTACGGCAGATTCAGAGGACTGAAAACAGTGGAGGCCCTATAGGAGTATAGAACGTGTATGGGGGTACTTAAAAAAGTAATTAGGAGAGCGAAGAGGGGGCATAAAAAAACACAGGTGGGCAAGATAAAAGAAAATTCCAAGGCATTTTATAAGTATATTGAGGGCAAGAGGATAACCAGGGAAAGAGTAGGGCCCATTAAAGATCAAAGTGGCAACCTATGTGTGGAGCGGAGGACATAGGTGAGGTTTTAAATTATTACTTTTCATCTGTGTTCACTATGGAGAAGGACGATGCAGGTGTAGAGATCAGGGAGGGGGATTGTGATATACTTGAACAAATTAGCATTGAAAGGGAGGAGGCATTAGCAGTTTTAGTGGGCTTAAAAGTGGATAAATCCCCAGGCCCAGATCAGATGTATCCCAGGCTGCTATGTGAGGCAAGGGAGGAGATAGCAGGGGCTCTGACACAAATTTTCAAATCCTCTCTGGCCACAGGAGAAGAGCCAGAGGACTGGAGGACAACGAATGTGGTACCATTATTCAAGAAGGGTAGAAGGGATAAACCAGGTTACTACAGGCCAGTGAGCCTAACATCAGTGGTAGGGAAACTATTGGAAAAAATTCTGAGAGACAGGATTGATCTCCACTTGGAGAGGCAAGGATTAATCAAGAATAGTCAGCATGGCTTTGTCAGGGGGAGATTATGTCGAACTAATTTGATTGAATTTTTCGAGGAGGTGACTAGGTGCATATATGACGGTAAAGCAGTTGATGTAGTCAACATGGACTTCAGTAAGGCTTTTGATAAGGTCCCGCATGGGAGATTGGTAACAAGGTAGGAGCCTGTGGAATCCAGGACAATTTGGCAAATTGGATCCAAAATTGGCTTAGTGGAAGGAGGCAGAGGGGTGATGGTCGAGGGTTGTTTTTGTGATTGGAAGCCTGTGACTGACCAATGTTGTACTACAGGGACTTGTGTTGAGACCCTTGCTATTTATGAACTACGTTAATGATTTAGACGTGAATATAGAAGTTTGATCAGTAAGTTCGTAGGTGACACGAAAATTGGTAGTGTCATAAATAGTGAGGAGGAAAGCCTTAGATTACAGGACGATATAGATGGGCTGGTAAGATGGGCAGAGCAGTGGAAAATGGAATTTAATCCTGAGAAGTGTGAGGTGATGCATTTCGGGAGGACTAACAAGGCAAGGAAATATACAATGGATAGTAGGACCCTAGGAAGTACAGAGAATCAGAGGGACCTTGGTGTACTTGTCCATAGATCACTGAAGGAAGCAGCACAGGTCGATAAGGCGGTTAGGAAGGCATATGGGATACTTGCCTTTATTAGCCAAGGCATAGAATATAAGAGCAGGGAGGTTATGATGGAGCTTTATAAAACGCTAGTTAGGCCACAGCTGGAGTACTGTGTACAGTTCTGGTTGCCACACTATAGGAAAGATGTGATTGCACTGGAGAGGGTGCAGAGGAGATTCGCCATGATGTTGCCTGGGCTGGAGCATTTCAGCTATGAAGACAGACTGAAAAGGCTAGGGTTGTTTTCCTTAGAGCAGAGAAGGCTGAGGGGAGATCTGATTGAGGTATACACAATTATGAGGGGCATAGACAGGGTAGATAGGAAGAAACTTTTTCCCTTAGCGCAGGTGTCAATAACCAGGGGGCATAGATTTAAGGTAAGGGGCAGGAGATATAGAGGGGATTTGAGAAAAAATATTTTCACCCAGAGGGTGGTTGGAATCTGGAATGCACTGCCTGAAATGGTAGTAGAGGCAGGAATCCTCACAACATTTAAGAAGTATTTAGATGAGCACTTGAAACGCCATAGCATACAAGGCTACGGGCCATGTGCGGGAAAATGGGATTAGAATAGAAAGGCTTGATGGCCGGCACGAGCACGATGGGCCGAAGGGCCTGTTTCTGTGCTGTATAACTCCACGAGTTTAATGAGACATGCATTTTTTTTTTCTGTATCTTATATTTTCTCTTGACCCTTTTAATGAAATGCGCTTTTCTCAAATCACATTTCATTCCGCTGGGTGTGGAGCTGTCATGCTAGACCCCCACCTGCCAAGAATGAAGCATGTTAATTTTGCATTATGAACATTGATTTGAAAACTGTTGCTGAAGTGAACAAAGGACTTGTTCAAAAAATTACCAGACCCCTGGCAGAAAGACATTTGCACATTAGCAGACAGTGCTTGTGGAGACAAAGTGGTTACTTGCCTTATTCCAATTTAACCTACAATGGACTTTGAGCACCAGGTATTGTGTGCAAGAAGAGACATTCCAGGGTCAGCTAAGACCAGAGAATCGACAAACAGGTGTGGTTAGACCAGCTGGTCACATGACTAGCCTGCTTGGCAACCTGTTTTTTTCTGAATTGTACAAACAGTTTGAAATGAGAGTGTCTGTTTGCTCCTGGACTGAAAATACCTCTCCTGCCTGGCTCACCACAGCTTCCTGTCTGTCTGCTTCTATCTCTTTCTCACGGAACGCCAAATCCACTGAGGACACATGAACCCCAAACGAGAAAAGTCTCCTACAGCGAACAAGGGTTAGGAAGTTACTGGTTCCGAACGAAAAGCAAGATTTACCTACAATCAAGGACTCCACAGTGAGCTCGAAGAACCGTAACAAAAACCCTCTTCAGAGATTGCCTCGAAATTTTCCACTTAATTTTTCTTCTGTTCTTTTCTGTCTCTATCTGCATGCCTGTATTGCGTGTGCATGCTAGCATGGGAGCGCCGTGTATCCGTAGGCATTAACCGAATTTGATTTTAAGTTTAATAAATTTCAACCTTTCTTCTTTAAACCTAAGAAAACCTGGTTGTGCTGGTTTCCTTGCCTTATAATTGGAAAGCGATGAACAAGGGGGAGCTAAAAACAAGGTGTTTTAAAAATTAAACCCTTTTATGGTGAGACCAGGTGAAGGCTGAGAGTGAACCCTAGACCCCTTTCTCACCTGGTCGTAACAACATGACCAAAATCAAGCAGAAAAAGCAGACATTAGGAGAGACTTGGTCAAAGAGATGGGTTTTAAGGATCATAGTAAAAGAGGAGAGAGAGAGAGACAAACAGAGAGGCTTAGGGAGGAAATACCAGAAATTAGGGCCTGGACAATTGAAAGGGCTAAGGAATTGGAATTTGTACAATAGGCCAGAGCTGGATGAATGCAAAATTCCCAAAAGGATTGTAGGTCTGGATGAGGTAGCAGAGGTAGGAAGGACAAAGCAATGGAGGCATTGGTAGACTGGGAGCCAATGTGAGTCATCGAGCACTGGGGCGATGGGTGAATGGGCCTTGTAGTGCATTTGGATATAGGCAGCAAAATTTTGGATGAGCATAATGTTATGGAGGGTGGAAGGCTTGGTAGGAATAGGTAAAATGCCAAGTTAATTGTTTTTACCTTTAATTAAATGATGTGTAAACAGTAGTTCACCACTCCTCCAGATTCTTTGTATATGCAACTCATTGGAACTGTTTACTGCTAAACATATTCAATATTTTTACCTGTTATACTGCTCCATATTGTTTCAGTTATAATTATTAATAATTTAATTTTTAGCCTCCCTGTGTTAATAGTTGTCAGTTATGTCTCTGTGGGTAGCATTCTTACCTTTGAGTCCAATAGGTTGTGCGGGCCAGAGTCTAGAATTTTAACATTTTTTCTTCATATTTTTGCAATTGTCAGGACGTTACTATGTTACAGTTGTTCATGGCATAAGCTAATGGCCTAATCATAATTGGTTGGATTTTAGAATGGTTACAATTTTACAAATGTTGATGGGCTAATGAGAAGGGATTGAATGTTGAATTGATTAGATTTTTCAGTTGTTAATAAGTAACCAGAATAATGTGGTCACAGAAACCCTGTCTTGTTTATTTACAACAGGACACCCACAAACCCAGACAAATGGGCCAGCCTGAGCCGGGAGTGGTCCATCACAAGCCATAGACCAGGACAATGGAGACCAAGATAAAGAGTGCACTGCAGGACATGCAGGCATTTCAGAACTTATTGTTCCAATGAACTGCACTTACAGGAACAAAAGAAAATGAATCCATGAATCTGAATATCGTGCTCAGTGAGGATAATCAGATAACCTAATCAACTGAGAAAAGAGCATTTGTCTCATCAGCCAAGCAGGTGCCAGAAGGGACCTGCGAAAGGTGGGATTATCCACATAAAAGAAGGCTGCCTTGCAGTCGGAAACAGGTGGTCTAGTCAACCATCGGAAGACGCAGAAAGACGAGACAACAACAGAGTGACTAATCGACCATGTCTGCTCCCACGCAAAGGCAAACTCAAAAGGCTTGGGTGAGAACATTGTTGTATCACTAATATACTCAGTGATTCAATGAAAGGGTTACTGTGTTTCACTAGAATATTTTGTCTCGTCTGATTCATTGTCACCTAGAGTGAGGGTCCAAATCCAGACTTGTTAAGACCTCTAAGGTCCCGACACTTGTGGGTTCAAATCCCACTCCAGAAACTTAAGCACGTATTGTAGGCTGATATCCAGTGAGGGAGTAGTGTGCTGTCCTTGAGATGAGATGGTAAACTGAGTCTCCTCTCTCAGGTTGCCATAATAGATCCCATGGTATTACTTTAGATAAGAACAGGGGAATTCGTGCCAGTGTCCTGGCCAATATTTATCCTTCAATTGACATCACTAAACCCTAATTATTATCATACTGCAGTTTCTGTTACCTTGCTGTATGCAAATTGGTTGTCACGTTTCCTACATTACAGCAGTGACTACACTTCAATAACATTGTGTATTGCGCTTTTGAAGGATTATCACTGTTAGGTAGGCAACGGTGGCAGTTGATTTCACTATGTTCACAAACCACACACAACATAAATATTGGTTGAACTGTTTTTAAGTGGCAGTGTTTGAAGGAGAGATGTTGGCCATAACAATGGGAGAACTCTTGGCTTTTCTCTGAATATTGCTGCTTTAATGACCATGTGAGCAGGAAAATGGGGCTTTAGTTTTCAAAATCACAGCTGAAAGTTGGCACTTCCAAAAATATCACATTTCCTCAGTACTATACTAGAATGTCAAACTATCTGTTCAAGTTCTGAATTGGAACTTGCACTCATAACCTTCTAATGAGGAAGCAAGAGTGCTACCAAATGAGCCAAACTGACATATAGAGTTCAATGATGTAAATCATATTTCTTAGAACACAATGTTTACCTTTGCTCAAACAGATTGTCCCTTTCGTTGGCAGATCTGTAGAATAGAGTTGCATATCTATCTGATAAAAATTGTCAAACAAAATCTGGAGGGATTTGAATAATTGAATTAATATCTTTAATTATCCTAACAAAACACAAGATTAAAAAAAAACTCTTACACTCCTTCTGTTTTTAATAACAGTTAATGAGTGCCACTTACACTGAGTCTTTGTGTCTTATGATTGACTTTCATGAATAGCATCATGGAGCAATAATGTTGCTGAGCCCCTTCATGTGAATGACAGCCAGTCCCCTTTCTTCTGGGGGGCCCCTCCATGGGGCACGAGCAGGGGGAACCCCATCCCACCGAGCCTACAGTCAGGCTATCAAGGTATACCTGGTGGCCTTGCCACGTGGCGTGCCAACCACCCCCCCCCCCCCCCCACCCCACCACCACCTCTGATAAAAATACCAGAGGCAGTGGGTAAAGGCCCTTAAGTGGCCATTAGTTAGCCACTTCAGGGCCTCAACTGACCCAAGTGCCCTCCAGCTACCTCGCTGCTGGTAAAATACCAGCAGAGGCAGTTAGGTGATAGGCACAGTGACACCGCTATCCCACTCAATTTTACGCCACCCCGCCTGCCAGCCTGCATCTGTAATGATCATGTCTGTGGTTGAATGACTGGATCTAAACCCACATTGGCTTGCTAGATAGACATCATTCGCAAGTTTTTGTAGGCAAATAAGCACGATCTGGGCAAAGATCTTTCCAACTACACACAATAGTGAAATGCCACAGTAGTTGTTCCAATCTGACTTGACATCTTTGTTCTTGTACATGGTTATGATTTGGGCATCTCTCATTTCCTGGGGAACTTCGTTTTTTCACATGCTGATAATAAGCAAGAACAGTTCATGATGCAGACTAGTGCCTCCCAGCTTATAGCGTTCTGCTCGCAATCCATCATCATCAGGCACTTTACCAGATGACCTTTTTTTTTAGCACTGTTGTAACATCTTCTGTGGTAGGAGTGGCAGCAGGGGGGAGGGGGGTGCATCTACTTCATCTTTAACTGACCATTCAATAAAGCACAGTGCTTCTTCATTTACTGTATTTTGCCCATTGTACTGATCCAGATAGTGCTCTACCCAATGGTCCAGAATACTTTCTTTGGAAGTGATCATTTCTCACGTAATAGTGCATAGGGGAGCAGATCTTATGATAACAGGGCATATCTCCTCTTTATGTCCGGCAAACATTACATGTGCGTCACTAGTTTTGACATCTGGATACAGTTACATCCTCAGTGAGACCACTGATGTCTAAAGTCAAAAAAAATCCCCATTGGCTAAATAGTTCTTTGTAGGTAGCTGATACCCCAAATTACAGAGAAAGGTATTTTCTTTACTTATTAAAATATTTGAAAACCTCACAATGCACTGATACATTACACAGTCCTCTTTGATGGCAAAATCTTTGCAGTTAAAAGTCCCAAACTCCTCCCAGTTGCAATGGGTTAGTTGTCCCAGACCTTTCTCAAAGTTAATGTCCTCTTCGCTCACTTCTCTGAGCACTTTTGACCTGGCCACCGAATTATAGCCTCATTCTGATATGATCCATACTATGGTGAGATGAGGGTGACTGCCCTTGACATCAAGGCAATAACAAATGGCCATAGAAGAACATCTAAGAAATGTAGACATTGCTAAGCTTATTCACAGTGTTATTCTTCACTTGTATTAAATCACAATAAAATGGACAGGTAGGTTGGAAGAGTTTGATCCAGGAAAAATATTGAATAGTTATAATCATCCATTTATTCAGTGAAGCACGCTTGGGTTCATGCTATTCCTCAGCTACAAAGTTCATCATCAGCTGCTGAGACAACGTTGTTCAAATATGTGAGACAGAATATTGAAGATCTGAACTTGGCCTTTTACACCAAGCTCTAATCAGACAGATCTTTTCGCCATTCAGCATCCAATTTTATGAGCTACATTTTTGAACTGTAATTTATTTGGCCACCTATTTATAGTCTCATTCTGATATGATCCATATAATGGTGAGGTGAGGGTGACTGCCATTGACATCAAGGCAATACTTGACTGAGTATGACATCAAGAAGCTCTAGGAAAATTGAAGTCAATGGGAGCCACGGGGAAAATTCTCCACTGGTTGGTGTCTACCTAGCACAAAGGAGGATCATTGTGGTTGTTGGAGGCCAATCATCTCAGCCCCAGGACATCACTGCAGGAGTTCCTCAGGGTAGTGTCTTAGGGCTAGCCATCTTCACGTGCTTCATTAATGACTTTCTCTCCAACATAAGGTCAGAAGTGGTTGATGATTGCACAGTATTCAGTACCATTGGCAACTCCTCAGATACTGAAGCAATCTGTACCCACATGCAGCAAGACCTGGACAACATTCAGGTTTTGGCTGATAAGTGGCAAGTGACATTCGCACCACACAAGTGCCAGGTGTTACGACTGAGGCAGAAGCAGTGCATTGTCTTTTCTAGTTCCACTTCTTCACTGGTCGCAACATATATTTAAATATTTACCCAGTTATTGATACAGTCCATCATATACACTACTCTTTATCCCCAAATAAAATACACCAACCAGGTTTCTTTAATAAAAAACAAAATTATGAGTTTATTATAAAACAAGACTTATCCAGTAACAAAGCAAAGCATTAACACACAGCTTGAATAATGAAAGTTCCCTTTTTACCTTAGCCCCTCACACACACAAACACACACCGGTTAATCGAAAAATAGAGACTTGCTAAAAACAAAGGAAAATGCTTGGGCCAAATATTTGCTAATTCTTGAAGAAAATGGATGAGATATGTTGTGTCTCAAAATGGCATACAGTCTGGCATCCATGTACATTTAGACGGGTTACTGGGATCTTTTCTGGAGCAATTCTTTTCAGACGGCATCATGAATTAACCTGACAGGCTTTCCAGGAGCTCCTCAGGAGAAATGTAGCATTTCAAAGAGATAAGAGGAAGGAGGCAAGCTGGGTGTTTCTCTCTTGGCAGATTGTTCTCCAACTGCATTCAAACACAGTTCACACCCCAAAACCATATGTCAGAAGCAAAACCAAACAGAATGTCAGAACCTCCTGATCCTCATAAATCATGACATATCACTTATGTAACATATGAACATATGAATTAGAAGCAGGAATAGGCCATAGACCCCTCGAGCCTGCTCTGCCATTCAATAAGATCATGGTTGATCTGATTGTAACCTCAACTCCACATTCCAGCCTACGCCCAACAACTTTTCACCCCCTTGCTTATCAAGAATCTATCTACCTCTGCCTTAGAACTGTTCAAAGACTCCGCTTCCACCGCCTTTTGAGGAAGAGAGTTCCAAAGACTCATGACTGTCTGAGAGAAATAAATTCTCCTCATTTCTGTCTTAAGTGGCGACCCATTATTTTTAAACAGTGACCCCTAATTCTAGATTCTCCCACAAGAGGAAACATCCTTTCCACATCCACCCTGTCAAGACCCCACAGGATCTTATATGTTTCAATCAATTCAGCTCTTACTCTTCTAAACATCTCCGTAGGCATCTCCCCCAAGTCACCAAGGTTACTGTTGTTTATTGAGCTTAAGGCATGTGACTTCCCGTAAAGGTTGCTTTCAAACAAGACCTCAAGTGTCCTTCAGGTGACTTCTTTTAAAAAGCTAAGTCCAAAATCTATGGAATTGCTTCAGTTCTCCAAGGAATCCATCTCCACAATTCCAGAACATGAAACCTCAAATTTTTTTTTAAAATGAAGCACATTAATAACACAGGCAATGACTTTCTCCAACAAGAGAAAGTCTGAGCATCACCCCTTGACATTCAACATCATTACCATCACTGAATATCAAACCATCAACATTTTGGGGGTTACTATTGACCAGAAACTTAACTGGACCAGCCATATAAATAATGTGGCTACAAGAGCAGGTCAGAGGCTGGAAATTCTGCAGTGAGTAACTCCTGATTTCCCCAGAGTCTGTCCATCATCTACAAGGTACAAGTCAAGAGTGTGATGGAATATACCCCCTTGCCTGGATGAATTCAGTTCCAATAACACTCAAGAAATTCAACACTATCTGAGACAAAGCAGCCCACTTGATCGGCATCTCATCCACCTTCTTAAACATTCACTCTCTGCACCACGGGCACACAGTGGCAGCAGTGTGCACCATCTGCAGGACTGTAGCAACTTGTCAAGCTTCCTTCAACAGCACCTTCCAAACCCATGAACTCTACCACCTAGAAAGACAACGGCAGCAGACACATGGGAATACCACCACCTGCAAGTACCCCTCCAAGCCACACACCATCCTCACTTGGAACTATATCACCGTCCCTTCTCTGTTGCTGGGTCAAAATCCTGGAACTCTCTCCTTAACAACATTATGGGTGCACCTACACCACATGGACTGCAGTGGTTCAAGAAGGCAGCTCCCCACCTTTTTAAGGACCATTAAGGATGGGCAATAAATGCTATCTTTTCTAGTGATGCTCGCAAGTTGTGAATGATGGTGTTTCATTAAAGCACCCAAATTTGAGCCATTCATTAGGTCGATGGTAATTGAAACTTTGAAAGTTGAACATTTCAAGTTTGATATTACTGCCAATCAGCAGATAAAAATGTTGGTGCTGCACGTTGTTTTGCAAATCTATTCTACAGTAATGCAGTCAATTATACCATCTTTGCCTTCTCTTGGATTTGCATAGCTTGTAAATAAGTGTATAATTGAACCTGACCCAGTAGGTCCAGAAAAAGGTCTCAGTGCATTGTGCTTTTGTTTAAATGATGCAACTGGGAAAGAGCCTTGTGAATTTCTAATGTCAAGTGAACTCATTTCTTTCCATACACCAACATGAAAATGTATTAATAAATAAATGTAAACGAGCTCTTTAATAGTCAGTGGTGTGAAACTGCTTTCTGCCTCGAAATAAATAGACAAAATAATGCATTGAAGCACTCCAAAGGATAAACCTTAATTAGATTTTTACAAAATAAATTGAGGGTTGAAATTTTTGCTCATCAATGTCAGAGATTGTTCTGGTATGGGGAACAGAATATTTTGGCATTTTTTTGGTGGCATTTCCAGCACTCCCAGGTAAGGTATCACATGATCAATTGCAACTCTATTTACTTATCGCCTTGACTAGAGGTTTACCCTGTACAACAAAACAAGTATGTGTATTTCCCAAACCAACCATCCTTGCCATTCTTTGGTTGAGAAAGTCAATTTTGTGTCAATTGTTATGAAACCATCAATAATGTTTTAATAAAAGCAAAATACTGCGGATGCTGGAAATCTGAAATAAAAACAAGAAATGCTGGAACCACTCAGCAGGTCTGGCAGCATCTGTGGAAAGAGAAGTAGAGTTAACGTTTCGGGTCAGTGACCTTACTTCGGAACTGACAAATATTAAAAATGTCACAGGTTAGAAGCAAGTGAGGTGGGGGTGTGGCAAGAGATAACAAAGGAGAAGGTGCAGATTGGACAAGGCCACATAGCTGACCAAAAGGTCACGGAGCAAAGGCAAACAATATGTTAATAGTGTGTTGAAAGACAAAGCATTAGTACAGAATAGGGTGTTAATGGACTGAATATTGAACAGCAGCAAGTGCAAACATGAAAAAAAACAGTGGGTAAGCAAACTGAACAAACTAAGATGAAATGAAATAAATGCAAAAAAAAGATTGTAAAAAATGTAAAAAAGAAAAAAAGAAGATAAAAGAAAAAACAACTAAAAATGAAAGTAAAATGGTGGGCTGTCATGCTCTGAAATGATTGAACTCAATGTTCAGTCCGGCAGGCTGTAGTGTGCCTAATCGGTAGATGAGATGCTGTTCCTCGAGCTTGCGTTGATGTTCACTGGAACACTGCAGCAATCCCAGGACAGAGATGTGAGCATGAGAGCAGGGAGGAGTGTTGAAATGGCAAGCAACCGGAAGCTCAGGGTCCTGTTTGTGGACCGAGCGGAGGTGTTCTGCAAAACGGTCACCCAGTCTGCGCTAGGTCTCCCCAATGTAGAGGAGACCACATTGTGAGCAGCGAATACAGTATACTACATTGAAAGAAGTACAAGTAAATCGCTGCTTCACCTGAAAGGAGTGTTTGGGGCCTGGGATAGTGAGGAGAGAGGAGGTAAATGGGCAGGTATTACACCTCCTGCGATTGCAGGGGAAGGTGCCATGGGATGGGGACGAGGTGGTGGGGGTAATGGAGGAGTGGACCAGGGTGTCGCGGAGGGAACGATCCCTTCGGAATAATGTTTTAATGATGTGCAACTAATATTCCACAAAGCAATCCAGTATTGTGACCTTTACCTTAAATCTTTTTAATTTCTGGTTTCTGAGCACTCCATTTTTATCCCTTCTTTCATGGGATTCAGAGTTGAAAGAATAAGGTGATTAAGGGATCAAGGCAAAATGTGTCTGAATTATCCTGAGACAAAAGGAACACGATTTGTCTTATAATGTCTTATAATGTGTGAGCATGGGTGTTAATGAATTATCAAGAATAAGAAACCATGTTTTTTGCATAAATTGTTGGTCATGTCTTTACGATCCCTTGTTCTTTCCCCCATCCCATAATTGCTATGCTTAGAGGGAGTCAGCTCTGTGTCATTATCTTTTGCTGTCTGCCTCACCATTGATATGAATTGAATGTCATGAAGTGGCTGTATTTGCACGATAGATAAGAACTAAACTCACTCAAGAATGTTAAGTCATATCATTCATAACATGAGTACCCTTTTAACAGTTAATTAATAAAAAAAAAATCTGGAATTGAAAGCTAGTCTCAGTAATGGTGCCATGAAACTACTACTGATTGCCATAAATATCCATCTGGTTCACTAATGTCCTTTAGGAAAGGAAATCCGCCATCCTTACCTGGTTAGGCCGACATGTGACTCCAGATCCACAGCAAAGTGGTTGACTCTTAACTGACCTCTGAAATGGCCCAGCAAGCAATACAGTTGTCAAGGGCAATTAGGCTGACCTTGCCAGTATACCCACATGTCATGAAAGAATAAAGAAAGTAACAATGATTAATTATTGCCAATCAACCTCTCTAGCACTGCAAGATCACAAGAATGGAGTCTCATTCCTTCAGGTTTTAATAGCTGTTGAAGATTTAAAAAATATTAAATTTAATTTTTTTTTAATAGCTTTTCATTTCTGTATCTTTTTTTTCTCTCTCTCTTAATCTAATCTTCTTTCCCTCTATTTCTCTTTCTATACCTGATCTGACATTGAATTCACTCAAACTATCCTCCTTCTCAGTTCTTCCTCTGTTTATTGAACCGTCATTTAAACTGTTTGGTTAAAGAGATATACTGTTGATATCCCTGTTCATTCATGTCCCAGACCTTATTTCCCTTGCTGCACCATTATCAGTTTACTCTTTCAACAACTTACTGGACAAAAATGTTTTGAGCTGAAGGATGCGGGGCAAGTCTAACTGATGGCTAACACTGTTAGATGCTCCGCCACAGCAACCCACTCTTCTGCCAGTTGTGCAGAAAATCTGCTATGCTCCAACCAATTTTACTTCCTCATTTCTCAAATTTCAGTTAATTTTTCTTCAGCTACAGTTGTAAAAAATAAAGTACTATAAAAATATGGACAACATTTGGGGCTCTAAAATGGGGGCTTAATTACGATCATATGTGGAGGTCCAATTATCCTCAACCTCTGACCTGTTTAACCTGGATCTTGCATTTATTCTTTACTCCTTATATACAATGCCATGGAAGTTTGACTTGTTGCTGTAATAACTTTGCTGGATCACATTAACAGACAAACTGCTGTCAGCATTTAGCCTCTATCAGGACCAGAGTAAACACACTCGCAGCGCTACATTAATTGCGGGAATGACTAGAGATGATCTACTAATTTGATTTTCAGCTTTTGGAACTTGCCAGTCGCTGTGTGTAAAGTGAGTGACTGGCAGGAAGAACAAATGCTTTCTCTAAAATTACAATATTATATCAAAAATAAAATCAAGGGAAAACTTGCAGAAGTTCGAAAGAACAATGACTGCCCATCAACATTTTTAATGTGTAATGTGAGATAATTTTATGGACTGCTATATGGTAAACCTTTGTAAAATTCTGGTTAGGTACAGCTGGAGTATTGTGTTCAAATTCTGGGCACCATACTTTAGGGAGGATGTCAAAATCTTGGATGGAGAGGAGATGTACCAGAATGGTACCATGCATGAGGGGCTTTAGATATGCAAATAGACTAGAGAAGCTGGGATTGTTCTACTTATCTCAGGGAAGGTTAAGGGGTGGATTTGATGGAGGTGTTCAAAATTATGAGGGGTTCTGAGGAGTAAATAAGGAAAAACTGTCTCCAGGATGGTCAGTAACCAGAGGACACAAATTTAAGATAATGAGCAAAAAAAATCCAAGGGGGATATGAGGGGATTTTTTTTATGCAGTGAGTTTTTAGGATCTGGAATGTACTGCCTGAAGGGGTGGTGGAAGGAAATTTAATCATAACTTTCAAAAGGGAACCAAACATATATTTGAAAAGGAAATAAATGTATGGCTTTGGGGAAAGCGCAGGGGAGTGCAACTAATTGGACAGCTCTTTCAAAGAGCCAGCACTGACAAAATGGGCCAAATGGTCTCCTTTTGTGCTATTTGATTCTATGATTCTATTCTATGATTCTACTCAATAAAGTAGAGTCTCTTCTCTTTGGCCTCCTTATCTCGAGAGACAATGAATAAGCACCTGGAGGTGGTCAGTGGTGTGTGAAGCAGCGCCTGGAGTGGCTATGAAGGCCAATTCTAGAGCGACAGGCTCTTCCACAGGTGCTGCAGAAAAATTTGTTTGTCGGGGCTGTTACACAGTTGGCTCTCCCCTTGCGCCTCTGTCTTTTTTCCTGCCAACTACTAAATCTCTTCGACTCGCCACACTTTAGCCCCGTCTTTATGGCTGCCCGCCAGCTCTGGCGAACGCTGGCAACTGACTCCCACGACTTGTGGTCAATGTCACAGGATTTCATGTCGCGTTTGCAGACGTCTTTAAAGCGGAGTCATGGACGGCCGGTGGGTCTGATACCAGTGGCGAGCTCACTGTACAATGTGTCTTTGGGGATCCTGCCATCTTCCATGTGGCTCACATGGCCAAGCCATCTCAGGCGCCGCTGACTCAGTAGTGTGTATAAGCTGGGGATGTTGGCCGCCTCGAGGACTTCTGTGTTGGAGATACGGTCCTGCCACCTGATGCCAAGTATTCTCCGGAGGCAGCGAAGATGGAATGAATTGAGACGTCGCTCTTGGCTGACATACGTTGTCCAGGCCTCGTTGCCATAGAGCAAGGTACTGAGGACACAGGCTTGATACACTCGGACTTTTGTGTTCCGTGTCAGTGCACCATTTTCCCCACACTCTCTTGGCCAGTCTGGACATAGCAGTGGAAGCCTTTCCCATGCGCTTGTTGATTTCTGCATCTAGAGACAGGTTACTGGTGATAGTTGAGCCTAGGTAGGTGAACTCTTGAACCACTTCCAGAGCGTGGTCGCCAATATTGATGGATGGAGCATTTCTGACGTCCTGCCCCATGATGTTCGTTTTCTTGAGGCTGATGGTTAGGCCAAATTCATTGCAGGCAGCCGCAAATCTGACGATGAGACTCTGTAGGCAGTCTTCAGTGTGAGATGTTAAAGTAGCATCGTCAGCAAAGAGGAGTTCCCTGATGAAGACTTTCCGTACTTTGGACTTCGCTCTTAGATGGGCAAGGTTGAACAACCTGCTCCCTGATCTTGTGTGGAGGAAAATTCCTTCTTCAGAGGACTTGAACGCATGTGAAAGCAGCAAGGAGAAGAAAATCCCAAAAAGTGTGGGTACGAGAACCTGTTTCACGCCACTCAGGATAGGAAAGGGCTCTGATGAGGAGCCACCATGTTGAATTGTGCCTTTCATATTGTCATGGAATGAGGTGATGATACTTAGTAGCTTTGGTGGACATCCAATCTTTTCTAGTCGTCTGAAGAGACCACGTCTGCTGACGAGGTCAAAGGCTTTGGTGAGATCAATGAAAGCAATGTAGAGGGGCATCTGTTGTTCACGGCATTTCTCCTGTATCTGACGAAGGGAGAACAGCATGTCAACGGTAGATCTCTCTGCACGAAAGCCACACTGTGCCTCAGGGTAGGTGCGCTCGGCCAGCTTCTGGAGCCTGTTTAGAGCGACTTGAGCAAAAACTTTCCCCACTATGCTGAGCAGGGAGATTCCATGGTAGTTGTTGCAGTTACCGCGGTCACCTTTGTTTTTATAGAGGGTGATGATATTGGCATCACGCATGTCCTGGGGTACTGCTCCCTCGTCCCAGCACAGGCATATCAGTTCATGTAGTGCTGAGAGTATAGCAGGCTTGGCACTCTTGATTATTTCAGGGGTAATGCTGTCCTTCCCAGGGGCTTTAATATTCATGAAAAGATTATGGTGAGATCTTTATTTTTGTGGCAGCTGTAATTTTCTTACATGCTGTCTATACATTTATAGATCTCCCGGTTGTAGACTCATGGTTCAGGCTCAATGTCTGTGCTATCAAGGGTTCAATGTTTGACTTATCAAAGACAAGATACATATTGGAATCTCCCAAATAACTAGTTCAGAAAGCACCAATGAAAATGAAACACTTCCAGCTGATAAGAATCCTGTAGTCACTATATTGTTTCCAACATTAGATGACTGGTATGCGGTTCCTCATGTTGCGTATTACTATTCTGGCAGTCTGCTCATACCAGGGATCAGACATACATTGACACTTTGTAGTTATTTAACTAATTGTTTCGGAGAAGCTTCAAAAAAATTATTGACAACTACTGGCTGCCAGTTCTGGGCACTGCACTTTAGAAAAGACGTGAAGGCATTGGAGAGAGAACAGAAAAGATTCACGAGAATGGTTCCAGGGATGAGGAACTTCAGTTATGAAGATAGACTGGAGAAGTTAGGGCTGTTTTCCTTGGAGAAGAGAAGGCTGAGAGGAGATTTGACAGAGGTATTCAAAATCATGAAGGGCCTGGACACAGTAGATAGGGAGAAACTGTTCCCACTCGTGATAAGATCGAGAAACGAGAGGGCACAGATTTAAAGTATTTGGTCAGAGAAGCAAAAGTGACATAAGGAAAAACTTTTTTCACACAGAGAGTGGGTAAGGTCTGAAATGTGCTGCCTGAGTGTGTTATGGAGGCAGGTTCAATTGAAGCATTCAAAAGAGAATTAGACTGTTATATGAAAAGGAAGAATATGCAAGGATACAGGGAGGAGGTGGGGGAATGGAACAATGGGCCAAATGACGTCCTTCTGCAATGTAATGATTCTGTGATTCTGCCTTTTTAAAATGATTTGCGAAGTAAAGTTTTTGCAACAATCTCATCTGCTTATCCTAGCAAAAGCAAAGTGCTTTGCCTTAGGATTATATGTAACATCAATATTACAGAATCCCTAAGAAATTAACATTCCAGCATTTTTTTTGTTCATCAGATGTGGGAATCACTGGCAATGCCAGTCTTTATTGTTCATCCTGAATTGCCCTTGAGAAGGTGGTGGTGAGCTGCCTTCTTGAACAGCTGCAATCCATATGGTGTGGGCACACCCACAGTGCTGTTAGGGAGGGAGTTCTAAGATTTTGACTCAGTGCCAGTGAAGGAACAGCATTAAATTTCCAAGTCAGGATGGCAGGGTGGTGTGTAATTTGCAGGGAAATCTCAAGATGGTGGTGTTCCCATGTGCCTGCTGCCCTCATTCTTCTCGGTGGTCGAGGTAGCTGGTTTGGAAGGTGCTGTCAAGGAGCCTTGGTGAATTGCTACTGTGCATCTTAGGCCTGGTTCACACTGCTGCCACTGTGCATCAGTGGTGGAGGGAGTGAATTGTTAAGGTGGGGGTCTCTCTCTCTCTCTATTCTAGCTTGAAAGCTTTCAAATCCTGCCTGATGACTAACCACATCTGCATACTCCGGCTCCAAAGAGAAACCCCATTGGAGGAAATCATCCACATCGCTATCTCCAAGAAACACACAGAACCAGTCATCCACCTCTTCAAACTAAAAGCTTTACGACCACTGAATTCAGCTAGAAGCCAGCCAGATTACTAAATGCCACAGACTGTATACCTTTTTTATGAACTCTAACTCAACTAATTTACCTTTCCCCACTCTGTAACCTATTTGTGTGTGTGTTAATCTCCAGAGTGTGTGTGTGAGTGAAAGTTGGCATGTTGTTTATTATTTTATAGTTCGGTTTAGATACAATAAAGTTAACCTCTTTCTTTGTTAACTCAAGAAAATCTGTCCAATTGGTTCTTGTTATGATATAGCAAGTAAGTAATCAAACACCTATCGAATTGGCAACTTTAAGAAAGAATTAAACCTGTTGTGGTTAAACAAGGGGAAGGTAAAGAGGGAAGCCCTGTGACCCCTCCTCACTTGACCGTAACACTGGGGAATTCAGCACTGATAAAGCTGTTGAATGTCAAGGGGGATGGTTAGATTCTCTGTGGTTGAAGATGTTCATTATCTGGCAAGTGTGTGGAAAAAATGTTACCTGCCACATATCAGACCAAGCTTGAATGTTGTCCAGGTCTTGCTGCATATGGGCACAGACTGTGTTACGACCGGGTGAGAAGGGTCTAGGGGTTCCCTCTCAGCCTTTGCCTAGTTTAACCGTAACAGGGTTTAATTTAAAACACCATGTTTTTAGTTCCCTCTTAGTGAACCCTTGTTCACTGCTCCAATTGTACGGCAAAGAAATCAAACAGGTTTCCTTAGATTTAAACAAGAAAGGTCGAAGTTTATTAATATTAAACTCTAATCCAGTTCTTTCTTTCTTCTTTCTTTGGCTTCCTTATCTCGAGAGACAATGGGTAGTCAGTGGTTTGTGGACCAGCGCCCGGAGTGGCTATAAAGACCAATTCTAGAGTGACAGACTCTTTCATAGGCCTTGCAGATAAAATCGGTTGTCGGGGCTGTTACACAGTTGGCTCTCTCCTTGCGCTTCTGTCTTTTTTCCTGCCAACAGCTAAGTCTCTTCGACTCGCCACTCTTTAGCCCCGCCTTTATGGCTGTCCTCCAGCTCTGGCGATCACTAACTCCCACAACTTGTGGTCAATGTCACAGGACTTCATGTCGCGTTTGCAGACGTCTTTAAAGCGGAGACATGGACGGCCGGTGGGTCTGATACCAGTGATGAGCTCGCTGTACAATGCGTCCTTGGGGATCCTGCCTTCTTCCATTAGGCTCAAACGGCCAAGCCATCTCAAGCGGCTCTGGCTGAGTAAGGTGTATATGCTGGGGATGTTGGAAGCCTCGTGAACTTCTGCATTGGAGATACGGTCCTGCCACCTGATGCCAAGGATTCTCTGGAGGCAGCAAAGATGGAATGAGTTGAGCTCTTGGCTGACATACGTTGTCCAGGTCTTGCTGCCATAGAGCAAGGTATTGAGGACACAGGCTTGAAACACTCAGACTTTTGTGTTCCATGTCAGTGCGCTATTTTCCCACACTCTCTTGGCCAGTCTGGACATTGCAGTGGAAGCCTTTCCCATGCGCTTGTTGATTTCTGCAACGAGAGACAGGTTACTGGTGATAGCTGAGCCTAGGTAGGTGGATTCTTGAACCACTTCCAGAATGTGTTCACCAATATTGATGGATGGAGCATTTCTGACGTCCTATCCCATGATGTTCATTTTCTTGAGGCTGATGGTCAGGCCAAATTTGATGCAGGCAGCCGCAATCCTGTTGCGAAGTCTCTGCAGACACTCTTCTATATGGGATGTTAATGCAGCATCTTCAGCAAAGAGGAGTTCCCTGATGAGGACATTCTGTACTTTGGTCTTCGCTCTAAGACAGACAAGGTTGAACAACCTGCCTTCTGATCTTGAGTGGAGGAAAATTCCTTCTTCTGAAGACTTGAACGCAGGTGAGAGCAGCAGTGAGAAGTAGGTCCTAAACAGTGTAGGTGCGAGAACACAGCCCTGTTTCGTGCCACTCAGGATAGGAAAGCGGTGTGATGAGGCACCGCTATTCTGAATTGTGCCTTTCACATTGCCATGAAATGAGGTGATGATACTTGGTAGCTTTAGTGGACATCCGATCTTTGCTAGTAGTCTGAAGAGGTCAAAGGCTTTGGTGAGATCTATAAAAGCAACATAGCGGGGCATCTGTTGTTCGCGGCATTTCTCCTGCAGCTGGCGAAGAGAGAACAGCATAGAATCACTCCTCCCTGAATCATAGAGAGATACAGCACTGAAACAGGCCCTTCAGCCCACCGAGTCTGTGCTGACCAACATCCACCCATTTATACTAATCCTACATTAATCCCATATTCCCTACCACATCCCCACCATTCTCCTACCACCTACCTACACGAGGGCAATTTACAATGGCCAATTTACCTATCAACCTGCAAATCTTTGGCTGTGGGAGGAAACTGGAGCACCCGGCGGAAACCCACGCAGTCACAGGGAGAGCTTGCAAACTCTGCACAGGCAGTATCCAGAACCGAACCCGGGTCGCTGGAGCTGTGAGGCTACGATGTCAACCACTGCGCCACTGTGCCACCATGTCAATGGTGGATCTCTCTGCTCGAAAGCCGCACTATGCCCCAGGGTAGAGACACTCAGCCAGCTTCTGGAAACTGTTTAAAACGACTTGAGCGAAGACTTTCCCCACTATGCTGAGCAGGGTGCTTCCATGGTAGTTGGTGCGGTCACCCTCGTTCTTATAGAGGGTGATGATATTGGCATCGCGCATGTCCTGTGGTACAGCTCCCTCATCCCAGCACAGGCAAAGCAGTTCATGGAGTGCTGAGAGTATGGCAGGCTTGGCACTCTTGATTATTTCAGGGGTAATGCCGTCCTTCCCAGGGGCTTTTCCACTGGCTAGAGGATCAATGGCATCACTGAGTTCCGATTTTGTTGGCTGTTGGTCCAGCTCATCCATGACTGGCAGAGACTGGGCTGCATTGACGGCGGTCTCAGTGACAACATTTTCCCTGGCATATAGTTCTAGGTAGTGCTCCACCCAGCAGTCCATTTGCTTGCGTTGGTCAGTGATCGTGTCCCCTGATTTAGACTTGAGGGGCGGGGGGGGGCGATCTTCTTTACGGTTGGCCCAAAAGCTCTCTTCATGCCATCATACATTCTCTGATATTTCCGGTGTCGGAGGCCAGCTGAATACGACTGCGTAGGTGTTGCCAGTAGTCATTTGCACAGCGCCTGGCAGTGTTTGTGCAGTGCTTCTGGCGAGTTTAAGTACTAAGGATGTTAACTCGCTGGGGGCTTTCTTGTCGTTCAACAGTGCAGTGTGCTTAGTGGCTATGACAGGTTCCAGCTCTTCAAAGTGAGATTGAAACCAGTCTGCATTCTGCTTCTCACATTTGCCAAAGGTGGTCGTTGCTGAGTCATAGATGACATCTCTGATGTGGGCCCACTTGGTCTCTGCATCCCCTGCAAGAGTGTTTTGAAGGGCTTTTTCAAGTGAATTTAGATACTTATGTAACAGCTGGGGATTAGTAATTCTGTTAGTGTTGATGCGCGGGTGGCCCTCCTGCTTGGAGTGATGCAGCTTCTTTGGTTTGAGTCTAACTTTGCTGCACACCAGGGAGTGGTCGGTGTTGCAGTCCGCACTGTGGAAGCTGCGTGTGATTTGAAGGCTGTTTAAAGAGGCTCGCCTTGTGACGATGAGCTCCAGCTGGTGCCAACGACCTGATCTTGGGTGCCTCCAAGAAACCTGGTGACAGGGTTTAGTGTGAAAGAACGAGTTGGTGATGCAGAGGTTATGATAGGTACACAACTCAAGCAGTCTCTGTCCATTCTCATTCATCCTTTTAATGCCATAGCACCCGAGGCAGGAGGGCCATGAGTCATGGTCGGCCCCAACCCTGGCATAAAGTCCCCCAGCAGGAACAGGTGTTCGGTATTAGGAATGCGACTAATGATATTATGGAGTTCCTTGTAAGACTGGTCTTTAATTTCATGTGGGGAGCAGAGTGTTGGAGCATAGGTGCTGAGTAGGTGTACTGGACCAGAGGCGGTGAGCAGTCGGATGGACAGTGTGTGTTCTGAGCCATTTGAGAGTGTATCTATCATGCTGAGCAAAGAGTTTCTGATGGCGAAGCCCACTCCATGCTGTCTTGGTTCTTCAGGATCCCTACCTGCCAGTAGAAGGTGTAGTCTTGCTCTCTTAGAGATCCGCTCGCAGGGAGGCGTGTCTCCTGAAGTGCTGCAATGTCTACATTGAGTCTACTGAGCTCGTTTTCTAGGTCGTCTTGATGCGAAACCCAGTCAAATGCTGCCTTGATGCCAAGGGCAGTCACTCTCACCTCAGCTCTGGAGTTCAGCTCTTTTGTCCATGTTTGGACCAAAGGTATAATGAGTTCTGGAGCCGAGTGGTCCTGGCGCTACCCAAACTGAACATCGGTGTGCAGGTTATTGGCAAATAAATGCCGCTTGATAGCATTGTCGATGACATCGTCCATCATTTTGCTAATGATTGAGAATAGGCTGCTGGGGTGGTAATTGGCCACATTAGATTAGTCCTGCTTTTGTGGGTGGGACATACCTGTACAATTTTCCACATTGTCGGGTAAATGCCAGCTGTACTAGAATGTTTTGGCCAGCTGGGATTTTGTTGGGGCCCATAGCCTTTGCTTTATCCTGTCCATTCAGCTATTTCTTAACATCATGTGGAGTGAATCGAATTTGCTGATGAGTGGAATCTGTGATGTTGGGAACCTCAGGATGAGGTCAGGTTGATTATCCACTCATCATTTCTGGATGAAGATGGTTGCTTCAGCCTTGTATATAAGCTGATCACGTGAATCTTTTAAGCAGTTTGTAATGATCTATTTTGAATCATAAATTGTGGACAACAAAACAATATTCAGGCCTTAAATGGAGCAATGCCACAATATGAAAATCTGATAAATTAGGAGTAAAAGGTAATTCAGAAGATAATTCCTCTAATATTCTAGCTCTCCCACCATGCTATTAGAATATTCTTTCACCAAATAGCAGCAAGGAAACAGAGTTTGGTGTTAATTTGTCCATAAGAGTATGATTTAAGCATCTATACAGGGAACAGCATTAAAGAAAAAGGCAATACAGCATTTAGCTTCCAACAGTGGGAAAATAATCCAGCTGTTGAATAGATTCACTCCAGCAGCATCAATAAAAACGCAGCATGAACAGAGCCATGGAATATCCACTGGACATAACTAGAAAAAAAATGGATCCACCAGTCACATATTGGTTGAGTTTGCGATCAGTCTTTGTTATTTTATTTCTCATTTAATTTCTGGAAGTGATACACGGGATGTAGTTGGACAAGAAATGATCAGTTTAACATTCCATACCAAATGTGAATATCTCTCCCTGACTCTCGCAGTATAAACAGCAGAGGCAGTAGAATTGCATACCAGTCATTATTTATGAAGGCCTTTAAATTTTCAGCCAGTGCCACTAAATATCCAATAAATGCCACCACAGGCACAGTGGGCTGAACAGCCTCCTTCTGTAATGTTAGATTCAATGGTGGGGGTAAGGGGGGGTGAAGTGGGGAGGGGGTGGGGGAGCCTGGTAGATGAAGATGGCAAGGCTGGATATATGGAGTCCCTACCATTCTTAATGACATGGCCTCATTGAAATAAGAGAATACAGAGCCCCCTTGACTGCCGGCCACATTGGCAGTCTGGCCACCGGGTCAGAGCAGGAGTTTGTGGCAGGAGGCTGCAACCAGGTGTTTTTTTTTGGGGGGGGGCGGTGGTGGGGTGCTGGCAGGGAGCAGGGAGGGAGAGACTGTAAACAATTGGGGTGGGGGAGACACTGTACAAGATTGGAGAAGAAAAGAGAGAAGGTTCTATACGTAATCAGAGGAGAGGGAGACTGTACATAATCAGAGGTGGGGGAGGGGAGAATGGCACATGATAGGTGAAGGGAGAGGCTCTGTGCAGATTTGGGGAGGGGGAGACTCTGTACAGGATTGGAGGAGGAGGAGGGGAAGACTCTGTACACCATTGGGGGAGAGGAAATAAGAGACTCTGTACATGAACAGGTAGGGGGTGGGGAAAGGGGAGACTCTGCACAAGATCAGAGGAGGGGACGGGAAGACTCTGTACATGATCAGGGGAAGTGGAGACTCTGTACATGATCAGGGGAGGTGGAGACTGTGTACATGATCAGGAGAGGTGGAGATTCTGTACATGATTGGTGGGGGTGGTGGATTAAAGGGAAGAGGAATCTCTGTACACATCACTGTCTTTGACATATTATGTCAGAATTATGGGAGTTTTTGTCTCCAAACAAAAATAGTTGCTGCACATGAAGACAGTACTTCTTTAAGAAAGGTATCACTGAAAATAGAGACATGTTGTTGAAGCTTTCGTCTTGCACTCATCAGGACAACCGCAAGAATAACCAATGTAAGGGAAAACAACAACTTATACCACATGAGAAGAGAGTGCTAACTGGTTAGCAAGTGAACTCTGAGTGGCAGAGGCATTGCCATGGCGAATGCACCAGTTTACGGTGACTGATAGTTAACTGCCAAGCTTTATTTAAAAATTAAACAAGTCAGCTTGACCTGATTGGTCAAGGCATTTACCCTGAGGAATGAACCAATGAGTGGCTGAACACCAGGTATTGTGTGTAAGAGGTGCATTCCAGAGACTGCTGTAATCCAGGAGGTGGTCAGACCAGTTAGTCACATGACTAATCAGCTTGGCAACCTGGGATTTTCTGAATTGTACAAACAGTTTGAACTGAGAGTGTCTGTTTGATCCTGGTTGGAGAAGCTCTCTCTTCTGTCTGCTCCCAGCTCTTTCTCACAAGCCTCTCAATCCACTGAAGACATATGAACTCCAAGAGAGAAAGGTCTCCTACAGTGAACAAGGTTTAAGAAGAATACTGGGCCCCAATGAAAAGCAAGATCTACCTACAATCAAGGCTTCTACAGTGAGCTCGAAGAACCGTAACAACAACTCTTCAGATATTGCCTCAAACTTTTCCACTTTATTTTTCTTCTGCTATTTTCTGTCTCTATTTGCATGTGTGTATCGCATATGCATGTTAGCGTGGGTGCATCGTGTATCCATAGGCCTTTACTGAATTAGAATTTAAGTTTAAATTTAATAAATTTCAACTTTTCTTCTTTAAACCTAAGAAAGCCTGGTTGTGCTGGTTTCTTTGCCTTATAATTGGAAAGTGGTGAACAAGGATTCACCAAGGGGGAGCTGAAAACAGTGTGTTTAAAAATTAAACTCTGTTATGGTAAGACCAGGTGAAGGCTGAGAGGGACCCCTAGACATCTTTCTCACCTGATCACAACAAAAAGTTTTTCTTGTCTCTTTTGATAACATCGATTGTTCCCAAATCTGTTATGTAACCCATTATCAGCACTGCTGCTGCATTAACTGAACAGGCCTAACTTTTGCAAAGCATTTTTGTCCCTCTTCTATTTGTTGTTATATTTTGTGATGCTATTGATGTCAGTGTGTGCTGTCTAAATCTAATCATTTACCCCTAATTCTTCTTATATATCTAAAATCTTGCACATAGAGAGCAGAATTTAAGGGGCCCCTAGGAAATGGGCAAGGCTATGGGGGAGTCCATAGAGTTGTGATGGAAGTTGGTGGTGCGGGGGGGGGGGGCGGTGGCGGAGGGCCCATTGCTTTCCTGTCGCACAACAATTAGGTTAGGGTGGGAAGGAAGAAGGTGGCCTTCCCGCCCAGAGGCCAATTGAGGCCCTTAAGTGGCCAACCACGAGCCACCTAAGGGCTCTTGCTGCCGCTGTTGGAATTAAACCAACATTTGTATAAATTACAAATTTCACAAAGTGTGATTAAAGTTATCACTGAATTGATTCTGCGTAGGATGTCTTCAGTTGGGTGAGGTGTCCCAGGGATGACTAGGCGGATGCCACTTGCAGTCTCTCCAGGTGAGGCTTTAATGGGTAGGCATTCAAGGCAATGCAACTACAGCAGACATCACACATGTCTTTCAGCAGGGATGCAGCAACCAGTCTGCTCAGGACTCACATGAAAAAAACTTATCAACCGTGCCTTCTAATAGTGTCTGTGCACCTAAGAAAATGATCGCAATTTGAAGAACCTTCGATAGCCAACCCAAGAAGTGAAATCACGCAATTTCGATATGGGTTGTTACAAAAGGTTTTATTTTTGTCCTAAAATCTTGGAGTTCTGTGTGTCTTAAAAACTGAAAAAAGAATTTTCAGTGGAGTTGGACACCTGCAAATAGCTGAAATTTTTGAATGTTGACTTCGTATACAAGAATAGGGGAAGCAAGCAGTTTCATGGAAATCAGCCAGGGGCTTGACCTCCTCAAGGCAACACTTTGAATGACAGAGGAGACTTTCTATCTGGTCATGTGATCAGTTTAGGAAGACTTTTTGCTTTCACCTTGGCCTTTTAAAAACCAGTGAGTTGAACAAAGAGCAGGCATTTTAAATTCAGTTTCTGACCTGCCTGGAGATCAAAGCGGAAGACCCTGAAAAGACGTCTCTCTGTAAAGGTGACTTGCATCTCTTGAAAAGCAATCCTGCAGTTGAAAGGTGGCAGATTCCTGTTGCCTCCTGTATTTTGGAAAATCCTGGAACCTGAGCAAAACTTCTATGCTGTGTTGCTGCTGTGAGTCCTGAGCAGACTGGTTGCTGCACCACTGCTGAAAGACATGTGTGATACCTGCTGTAGTTGAATTGCCTTGAATGCCTACCAATCAAAGCCTGTTCATCAACCTCACCTGGAGAGACTGTGAGCAGCATCTGCCTATTCAACTCTGGGAAACCTCATCCAACTGAAGACATCCGACCAGAATGTGACAAACTGATTTATTTTTATTATTCCTTCTATTCCTAAGAAACAGCTGAAACCAAAAATCCTTTTTCCCTGGTTAACTTTTTTTTTGAATGTTTGTGTGTGTATGAGGGCTAAGGAAATACGGAGTTTTTCATATATTGAGATTTATTTTATTAGTAGTTAAGACTTATTATTTATTTTCTAATAGTTAATGTTGTTGTTTCAAAAAACCTGGCTTGGTGTGCTTTATTTATTTTATTTTATTTAGAGATACAGCACTGAAACAGGCCCTTCGGCCCACTGAGTCTGTGCCGACCATTTATACTAATCCTACACAAATTCCATATTCCTGCCACATCCCCACCTGTCCCTATATTTTCCTACCACCACTAAGGGCAATTTACAATGGCCAATTTACCTATCAACCTGCAAGTCTTTGGCATGTGGGAGGAAACCATGGCACCCGGAGAAAACCCACACAGACACAGGGAGAACTTGCAAACTCCACACAGGCAGTACCCAGAATTGAACCCAGGTCGCTGGAGCTGTGAGGCTGCGGTGCTAACCACTGCGCCACTGTGCCACCCCTGCTGGGGAACAAATAGAGTGTCGAATATGGCTATTCTTCGGTAGGTGGGAAAATTCATTGATATGCTGTGACCCGTGGAGAAGTGGGACTGAATTAATAGTTGACTTCTTCTGCCTTGGTCGTAACGGGTTCATGGCCTATGTGTGGGGAGCATCTGATCCGGGCGAATTGAATCTTGAACCAGTTTAAAACATAAGCTGTTTTGGGCAAAACTTAATTACATTTAAAATTTCCTGAACTTTTCATTGAATAATGCAAACTTACAGCATGGATGAGGCCATTTGGTCTATTGTACCTGTGTCGGCACTCTGAAAGAGGAGTCATGTTTAGTCCTACATCCCTGTTTTTTGTTCATAACCCTGTAAATTCCTCATTGTCAAATATCTGTCAACTGCTTTTTAAAATTGTTTATGGAATCAGCTTCCACCACCTTTTAAAGTAGAACATTCCAGACCCCAACAACTCGCTGAGCAAAACAAAATTCTCTTCATCTCCCATCTAGATATTTTACCAATTATTTTGAATCTATGATTTCTAGTTAATGACCCACTCACCAGAGGGAATAACATTTCCCTACCTACTCTATCAAAACTCTTATCATCTTTAAAATCTCTATTAGATCACCTCTTAACTTTCCCTGTTCCAAAGAGAGCAGTCCTAACTTTTCCAACCTCTCCTCATAAATGAAGTCCCTCATTCCTCACAACATCCTAGTAAACTTCCCATGTATCTTTTCTAAGGCCTTCACATCTTTCCTGAGATATGGTTTCCAGAATTATCCACATTTTTTGTTAATAAATCAAAAGATCAAGAGGATAACAAAAGAAAGAGTACAGCTTATTAAGGACCATAAGGGTAACCTGTTTGTGGACGCAGAGGATGTTGGTATAGGTCTTAACAAATGGTTTGCGTGTTTTCACAAAACAGAGGGACGATACAGATATGTAAATCAGGGAGGAGGTGTGTGAAATATTAAATGAAATTACCATAGTGAGAGAGGAAGTATTAAAGGGTTTAACATCTTTGAAATTGGCTGAATCTCCAGGCCAAGACAAAATATATCCTAGGCTGTTAAGGGAAACAAAAGAAGATATAGTGGAGGCTCTGACTATCATTTTCCAATCCTCTTTGGCTACAGGCATTTTGCCAGAGGACTAGAGGACTGTTAACATTGTACCATTGTCTAAAAAGGGAGAAAATGATAGATTGAGTGTCATTTTTATTTTTTTTAATTTTATTTATTTTCATGCCAGGCCCCCACTTACCAAGAATGCGGCACATTAATGTTGTCATTAACATTGATTTTAAACTGTTACTGGAGTGGGGGGAGGACTTGTTGAACAGATCAGCTGTGACTGGAAAAGACATTTGCATATTAACATGGTGTTTGGAAGGACAAAGCAGCCACTCCCTGACATTTAACCCACAATGGACTTTTGACCAGCAGACGTTGAAGGTGGGGGAGCTCGCATTCCAGGTTGACTGCTAAGATGGCCAAATACACAAACGAACATGGTCAAAGCAGCTAGTCACATGACTAAATTGCTGGGCAACCTGAGTTTTTTGAATTTGTACAACCAGTTTGGGGAAAAAGCTGTTTGCTCCTGGACTGAGAAGATCTCTCTCCTGTCCTGTCTGCTCCCATCTCTTTCTCACAAGCCTCTCAATCCACTGAAGACACATGAACTCCAAGAGAGAAAAGTCTACTACAGTGAAGAAGGTTTAAGAAGAATACTGGGCCCCAATGAAAAACAAGATCTACCTATAATCAAGGACTCTACAGTGAGCTCGAAGAACCGTAATAACAGCTCTTCAGATCAAACCTTTTTACTTTATTTTTCTTCTGCTCTTTTCTGTCTCTATTTGCATGTGTGTATCACGTATGCATGCTAGCGCGGGATGCGGCGTGTATCCGTAGGCATTAACCGAATTAGAGTTTAAGATTAAGTTTAATAAATTTCAACTTTTTTTCTTTCAACCTAAGAAAGCCTGTTTGTGCTGGTTTCTTGGCCTTATAATTGGAAAGTGGTGAACAAGGATTCACCAAGGGGGAGCTTTAAACACAGTTTGTTTAAAATTAAATCCTGTTATGGTAAGACCAGGTGAAGTCTGAAAGGGAACTCTAATCCTCTTTCTCACCTGCTTGTAACAGTGAGTAATTACAGATCAGTCAGCCTTACCCGGGTGGTGGGAAAATTATTGGAAAAAAATTCTGAGGGATAGGATAAATCTTCATTTAAAAAGACACGGATTAATCAAAGACAGTCAGCACGGATTTGTTAAGGGAAGGTCATGTCTGACTAACATGATTGAATTTTTTCAGGAGGTACAAGGAGGGTCGATGAGGGTCATACGTTTGATGTAGTCTATATGGATTTTAGCAAGGCTTTCTATAAAGTCCAACTTGGCAGACTGGTCACAAAATTAAAAACCCTTGCGATCTAAGGCAAAGTGGCAAGTTGGATCCAAAGTTGGCTCAGAGGCAGGAAGTAAAGGGTAATGGTCAATGGGCGTTTTGTGACTGGAAGGTAGTTTCCAGTGGGGTTCCACAGGGCTCAGTAAAAAGGTCCCTTATTCTTTGTGGTATATATCAATAATACGTAACAGGTATGATTAAGAAGCTTGCAGATGATACAAGAATTGCCCATGTGGTTGACAATGAAGAAAGTTGACATAGCAGGAAGATATCAATAGTCTAGTCAGGTGGGCAGAACAGTGGCAAATGCAGTACAGTTTGGAGAAATGTGAGGTAATGCATTTGGGGAAGGCTAACAAACCAAGGGAATACACAATAAATGGTAGGATACGAAGGAATGTAGAAGGACAGAGGGTCCTTGGTGTGCATGGCCACAGATATCTGAAGGTGACTGGACAGATAGATAAGGTGGTCAAGAATGCATATGGGATACATGCCTTTATTAGCCAAGGCATGGAATATAAGAGCTGGGAAGTTACGCTGGAACTGTATAAAATACTAGTTAGGCCACAGCTGGAGTACTGCCAGCAGTTCTGGTCACTGCACTATAGGAAGGATGTGATTGCACTAGAGAGGGTACACAGGAGATTTATGAGGATGTTGCTTGGATTGGAGATTAATAGTTATAAGGAAAGATTGGATAGGCTAGGACTGTTTTGTTTGGAACAGGGGAGGCTGAAGAGAGACCTAATTGAAGTGAATAAACTGTTGAGGGATGTAAATAGAGTGTATAGGAAGGCCATTTTCCAAAGTCTACCCCCTCGTCCTCGCCATGGAATCTGGGCAATGAGTAAGAAAGGGTCGATCAAAACATGCTGAAGTACGGTGGAACTCTTTATGTCCTGGGCCGCTTCGGTTGCCATGAAGACCTGCTCGGAACCTTGGACATGCTCAGTCGACGGGACTCTGGAAAACAACTCCTCAATGGTAGACAAGTAGAGGAAGATGTGCCATCTGAATTATCTCAATGGCTGTTCTGGTGAACGAAGGCTACAGCAGAATTAAACCCCCCCAATTGTTTTAGTTTCCTTGCCATTGGATTAAGCTGTTGTTCTGTCAAGGCATATGTGGAAGCTGGTGTGCTGCAGTTTCTCCACACTAAAAGATGTCACACACAGACGTTTTCTTTTCAGAGCACATCCTCCATGCCTTTCAGTGACCAGCAAATGGCGACGGGAACAGGTTTGTGTTTTCTGGATGCTTCTAGTCCTGATCTGGCAGGAAGGTGGCAGTTACAAGATGGTCATCTAGCACTTGGATGAGGCAGGGGTGCATTTCGGCAGCTGTAACTGCAACTGAGCAGTCCTTTTTAGGATACACTCTGTTCGCCCCTTATTTGGGAGGGGTCTAGAAAAGGTGTTGAGTCCAGAGGGATCACCTTCTGCAGTAAAAACACACAAAAGACACAGGTAGTAAAGTTTGGGACCTGAAAATCAGGACCCTAGTGGACACACCTGTGAGTGTTGCACTGTTTTTGTCATCCAGGAACTCTAGTGATACATCACCGCTACATGACCAGACATCCCACATGACAACAGATGTCCTACGTGCCGTAAAGTCTGTAGATCCCAAATCGGCCTCCTCAGCCATCTTCGGACTCATGGAAGACAATCATTCTCACCTGCGAGGGATAGACAATAATAGCAGGAAGGCCCTATTCCCCTTGACTGAGGGGTCCATAACCAGGGTGCATAGATTTAATGTAAGAGGCAGGAGGTGTAGAGGGGATTTGAGGGGAATTTCTTTCACCCAGAGGGTGTTGGGGATCTGGAACTCACTGCCTGATAGGATGGTAGAGGCAGAACCCCTCATAACATTTAAAAAGTACTTGGAGTGCCGTAACCTGCAAGGCTACAGACCTAGAGCTGGAAAGTGGGGCTAGGTGGATGGCTACTTGTCAGCTGGCGCAGACATGATGGGCCGAATAGCCGCCTTCTGTGCTGTAAATTTCTATTATTCTATCATTCTATCATTCAATGCTCCAACTGAGGCCGATTTAATGATTTATAAAGTTCTACCCTAATCTCTTTGCTATTATATTCTACTCCTCCAGTTATAAGTAACCCATATTTTTTTAACCACAATATCAGCTTACCCTGCCACCTTTAAGTTCTCTCTGCTTATCAATACTTTGCAAAATCTCCCCGCTTATAGCATACTGCCTTTCCATATTCGTCCTCCCAATGTGCATCACTTCACAATTCTCCACAGTGAACACCATCTGTCATGCTTCTGTCCACTTCACTATCCTGTCTATGATAAATCAGAGTGGGGAAGAGTGGATTTTCCATGGTGTTTTCCAGAAAAAAGCAAGGAATGATATCAGAGGATTGCTGGTAGCTAATTGGTGAGTTTTCAAGGGTTTTCTTTCTCTCTAATCGAGGGTAGTCTTTTAAACTTGCACCGAGAAACTATAAAGTACTGTATTAAATTTACAACTTAGATTAATTGATAGATTTTCAATTCGGGTAAGTGTAACAGTAACTGAATTAATAAGAGCATTTATCACAGAGCAGATCTAGAGGCATCTTAATTAAAATTAATAGTTTATATTTGGTCCTAACTAGATTACAAAAGAGCAATGAAAAATATTTTTCTTTGATCATGGATGGGCAGCTGAGACCTGTTGCTTGCAATTTCTGTGCCATGTGGGAACTTCAGGACACTTTATGTGTCTTGGGGATCCACATGTGTAGCAAGTATTTCCAGCTGCTTGAGCTCGAGCTCAGGATTTCCGAGCTTGACAGGCAGCTGCAGTCACTGCGGTGCAGCAGGGAGCAGGAGAGTTTCCTGGATTATACGTTCCAGGAGGTGGCCATCCCACAGGCAGAGAAAGTTCAGGATAGTAGATGGTTGGCCATCTGGAAGAGTAGGAATAGGCAGGAAGTGCAGGAGTCTTCAGGGTGCGTGCCTCTCTCAAACTGGTACTTAGCATTGGAAACTGCTGGAAATGACAGCACCTTGAAGGAATGCAGTTTAGCCCATGGCACCAATGGGCAAGGGACTGCACAGGAGGGAACAGCAAAGAGTAGCAATGCAGTCATTATAGCAAATACCATTGTTAGGGTGACAGACAGGCATTTCTGTAACCATCATCGTGAGTCCCGCATGGTGTGTTGCCTTCCTGTGCCAGGGCAAAGGACGTCACAGAGAGGGTGCCAAATATTCTGCAGAGGGGAAGAGAATGAGCTAGAAGTTGTGGTACATGTCAGTACCAACGACATAGAGACAGGAGGTATGGATGTCCTACAGTCAGATTTTCAGAAGCAAGGGAGCAAGTTAAAAAGTAGGAACTTGAAGGTTTTAATCTCTGGATTACTCCCAGTGGCATGAAATAGGAAGATCGGGAGCATCAATGCATGGCTTGAGGCATGGTGCAGGAGGGAGGGCTTCAGATTCTTGGGTGATGGGACAGTTCTGGGGCAGGAAGTAACTATTCAAAAGGCACGGGTTGCAACTCAACAGGACTGGGACCAATGTCCTTTTGGGGAGTATTACTAGTGTAGTTGGGGTGGGTTTAAATTGACAAGATATAGAAGTAGAAAAGAGAAATAAGGTGCATTAAGGAGTGACAGTGTTGGATAGTACTTGAGAAGGAATTAGTATCATATTAGCTCAGAGCAGACTAAGAAGGACTACTTGGAATACAAAGACAGATTTACAACTCACGTATGGAAACACACAAAGTGTGGTTAATAAGATTGATGAGCTATAAGCACAAATAGCAGTGTGAGAATATGATGTTGTGGCAATAATGGAAACATGGGTTAAATATGGTGAAGACTGGACACTCCAGATCCAAGGATACAAAGTGTTCAGAAAAGATAGAGAAGGAAAAATGGGAGGTAGGGTGGCAGTACTGATTAGGGAAGACATTGTAGTGTTGGAAAGAGAGAATGACTTTGAGGGGGCAAAGACATAATCCATTTGGTTAGAGTTCAGAAGCAAAAAGGGGAGGGTCATGTTACGAGGGGTATTCTATAAGCCTCCAAATAGTAAGCGAGAGAGAAGAGCAAATCTGCAGGGTTCTCACAGAGATGTGTAAGAACTATCGAGTGGTGATACTGGGGGACTTTAATTAGCCAAATATCAATTGGGATAACGTTAGAGTAAAAGGAAAGGAAGGGGAGGAAATTCTGAAATGTGCTCAGGAGAATTTCCTTGACCAGTATGTTCTCAGTCCAACTAGGAAGGATGCATTACTGCATCTGATGCTGGGGATTGAGGCAGGCCTGGTGGACTAAGCGTCTCTGGGGGAACACTTGTGTAAGAGTGATCATTGCATCATAAGGTTTAGATTAGGAATGGAGAGGAGCAAGGAACAATCTAAAGTAGAAGTTCTAAATTGAAAAAGGGCTAGCTTCAATGGGATGAGAGAGGACCTAGCCAGGGTAAAATGGAACAAAAGACTGACAGAAAAAACTGTAACGGAGCAATGGGTTATCTTTAAGGAAGAGATATTTCAGGTACAGGCTGGGTATATTCCAACAAGGGCAAAAGGGAAGGCAACCAAAACCAGGGCTCCTTGGATGCCGAGGGAGATAGAGAATATGATGAAACAAGAAAGAATTCTTCGAGGGAGAAATAGGCCAAACACAATAAATTGAGAAGGGAAGTGAAGAGGAAAATACGACCGGCAAAGAGAGAATATAGGAATAGAATTGCAGTTAACTTAAAATGGAACCCAAATGTCTTCTACTGGCATATAAATAGCAAACGTAGTAAGAAGCAGGGTGAGGCCTGTTAGGGAGAAAGAGGGTGATATCTGCTTAGAGGTGCAAGGCAAGGCTAGAATACTTAATGAGAACTTTTTATCAGTGTTTCTAAGGAAGTTTATGCCAACAAAGTATCAGTAGAAGTGAAGATGGTAGAGATATTGGATGAAGTGAAAACTGATAGGCAGAATGTACTGGAAAGGCTGACTATGATTAGAGTGCATGCGTAGCCTGGTCTGGATGGCTTGCATCCCAGGTTGCTAAAAAGAATGGGAGTGGAGATCGTGGAAAGGCTTACCAAAATCTTCCAGTCTTCCCAAGATGCAGGAGAGGTGTCAGAGGACTGGAGATTGGCAAATATGACACCCTTATTCATGAAAGAGAGTAAGGACAGTTCTAGTAACTACAGTCCAGTCAATTTATTATCAGTGGTGGGTAAGGTTTTAGAAATAATTATCAGGGAACAAAATCAATAGTACTTGGGAAGTTTTGAGTTAATTATGGAGAACCAGCACAGATTTTTAAAAGGCAGATTGTGTTTGACTAATCTAATTGATTTTTTTGATGAAGTAGCAGTGTAGGTTGATAAAGGAAAGACAATGGATCTTGTCGAAATGAACTTTAAGAAAGTGTTTGATAAAGTCAAATATAAATGGCTGGTTACCAAAATTGAGGCTCATGGAACAGGAGGGTCAGTGTCAGCTTGGATAAAAAAATTGGCTTAAGGGCAGAAAACAGCAAGTTGTGATAAAGGTTGTTTTTCAGACTGGAGGATGGTAGACAGAGGTGTTCCCCAAGGTAGAGTGCTAAGACTGCATTTTTGATATATATCTATATATATATATATATATATACATATATATATATATGTCCACCAAAGCTACCAAGTATCATCAGCTCATTCCATGACAATATGAAAGGCACAATTCAGCATAGCAGTGCCTCATCAGACCCCTTTCTTATCCTGAGTGGCATGAAACAGGGCTGTGTTCTCGCACCTACACTGTTTGGGATCTCCTTCTCACTGCTGCTCTCACATGCGTTCAAGTCTTCAGAAGAAGAAATTTTCCTCCACTCAAGATCAGAAGGCAGGTTGTTCAACCTTGTCTGTCTTAGAGCGAAGACCAAAGTACGGAATGTCCTCATCAGGGAACTCCTCTTTGCTGAAGATGCTGTATTAACATCCCATATAGAAGAGTGTCTGCAGAGACTTAGCAAAAGGACTGAGGCTGCCTGCATCAAATTTGGCCTAACCATCAGCCTCAAGAAAATGAACATCATGGGATAGGACGTCAGAAATGCTCCATCCATCAATATTGGCGAACACATTCCGGAAGTGGTTCAAGAGCTCGCCTACCTAGGCTCAACTATCACCAGTAACGTGTCTCTCGATGCGGAAATCAACAAGCGCCTGGGAAAGGTGTGCACAGCTATGTCCAGACTGGCCAAGAGAGTGTGGGAAAATGGCGCTCTGACACAGAACACAAAAGTCCGAGTGCATCAAGCCTGTGTCCTCAGTACCTTGCTCTATGGCAGTGAGGCCTGGACAATGTATGTCAGCCAAAAGCGACGTCTCAACTCATTTCATCTTCGCTGACTCCAGAGAATCCTTGGCATCAGGTGGCAGGACTGTATCTCCAATGCAGAAGTCCTCAGGGCGGCCAACATCCCCAGCATATACACTCTACTGAGCCAGCGGCGCTTGAGATGGCTTGGCCATGTGAGCTGCATGGAAGATGGCAGGATCCCCAAGGATGCATTGTACAGCGAGCTCGTCACTGGCATCAAATCCACCGGCCGTCCATGTCTCCATTTTAAGGACGTCTGCAAATGTGACATAAAGTCCTGTGACATTGACCACAAGTTGTGGGCGTCAGTTGCCAGTGATCGCCAGAGCTGGTGGACAGCCATAAAGGCGGGGTTAAAGAGTGGCGAGTCGAAGAGGCTTAGCAGTTGGCAGGAAAAAAGACAGAAGTGCAAGGAGAGAGCCAACTGTGTAATAGCCCCGACAACCAGTTTTATCTGCAGCGCCTGTGGAAGAGTCTGTCACTCTAGAATTGGCCTTTATAGCCACTCCAGGCGCTGTTCCACAAACCAATGACCACCTCTAGGCACTTACCCATTGTCTCTCGAGACAAGGAGGCCAAAGAAGTAGAAGATATATACATATGACTTGAACCTTGGAATACGGAGCAAAATTTCAAAATTTGACCATGATATGAATCTTGGACAGTGAGGATGATGCCAAGCAACTGCAACAGGACATCGATAGGCCAGTAGAATAGGCATACAAGCGACAGATAGAATTTAATACAGAGCAATGTGAGATTTGGCAAAAGGGATAGGGAGAAGCAATATAGACTAACCGCTACAGTTCTAAAGAGTGTACATGTAGAGAGCGACCTGGGGTTTCATGTGCATAGATCTTTAAAGGTGGTAGAACATATCTAGCGAGTAGTTTGCAAAGCATATAGGATCTTGGGCTTCATAAATTGAGCTATTGAGTACAAAAGCCAGGAGGTTATCCTGCACTTTTAATAAAACTCTGGTTAGGCCACAACTGGAGTATTGCGTCCAGTCACAACACTTTAGAAAGGATGTTCAGGTCCTGAGAGGGTGCAGAGGAGATTTACCTGAATGGTTCTAGGGCTGAGGGATTTTAGCTACAAGGTTAGGCTGGAGAAGCTGGTGTTGATCTCCTTGGAGCAAAGGAGATTGAGGAGAGATTTGACAGAGGGGTACAAGATTCTGACAGATTTGGATAAGGTAGACAAAGAAAAGCTCTTACGATTAGGTGATGGTATAATGGCTAGAGGACACAGATTTATGATTTTGCTCGATGCAGGGTAGATTTGAAGAAGAGCTTTTTCTATGCAGTGAGTGTTAATGACCTGGATCTCGCTGCCCATGAGGGTGGTGGAAGCAGCAATGATTAATGATTTCAAAAGGAAATTGGATGGGCACTTGAGGTAATAAACTTAAAGGGGATAGAACCAGGGAATAGGACTGATTGGATTACATAGAAAAATAGAAACATAGAAAATAGGAGCAGGAGTAGGCCATTTGGCCCTTCGAGCCTGCTCCACCATTCATTATGATCATGGCTGATCATCCAACTCAATAACCCATTCCCTTTTTCCCCCCATATCCTTTGATCCCTTTCGCCCCATGAGCTATATCTAGCTCCTTCTTGAAAACATACAGTGTTTTGGCCTCAACTGCTTTCTGTGGTAGTGAATTCCACAGGTTCACCACTCTCTGGGTGAAGAAATTTCTCCTAATCTCAGTCCTGATAGGTTTACCCCATATCCTTAGACTATGACCCCTGGTTCTGGACTCCCCCACCATCAGGAACATCCTTCCTGCATCTATCCTGTCAAGTCCTGTTAGAATTTTATAGATTTCCAAGAGATCCGCCCCTCACTCTTCTGAACTCCAGCGAATATAATCCTAACCGACTCAATCTCTCCTCATACGTCCGTCCTGCCATCCCAGGAATCAGTCTGGTAAACCTTCGCTGCACTCCCTCCATAGCAAGAACATCCTTCCTCAGATAAGGAGACCAAAACTGCACACAATATTCCAGGTGTGGCCTCACCAAGGCCCTGTATAATTGCAGCAAGACATCCCTGCTCCTGTACTTGAATCCTCTTGCTATGAAGGCCAACATACCATTTGCCTTTTTTACCGCCTGCTGCATCAGCATGCTTACCTTCAGCTACTAGTGTATGAGAACACCCAGGTCTCGCTGCATATTCCCCTCTCTCAGTTTATAGCCATTCAGATAATAATCTGCCTTCCTGTTTTTGCTACCAAAGTGGATAACCTCACATTTATCCACATTATACTGCATCTGCCATGCATTTGCCCACTCACTTAACTTGTGCATATCACCCTGAAGCCTCTCTGCATCCTCCTCACAACTCACCCTCCCACCCAGTTTTGTGTCATCTGCAAATTTGGCGATATTACATTTAGTTCCCTCATCTAAATCATTAATATATATTGTGAATAGCTGGGGTCCTAGCACCGATCTCTGCATTACCCCACTAGTCACTGCCTGCCATTCGGAAAAAGACCCGCTTATTCCTACTCTTTGTTTCCTGTCTGCCAACCAATTTTCTATCCATCGCAATAAACTACCGCCAATCCCATGTGCTTTAATTTTACACGCTAATCTCGTATGTGTGACTTTGTCGAAAGCCTTCTGAAAGTCCAAAGAAACCACATCCACTGGCTCCCCCTCATCAACTCTACGAGTTACATCCTCAAAGATTTCTTGTAGATCTGTCAAGCATGATTTCCCTTTCGTAAATCCATGCTGACTCTGCCCGATTCTACCACTGTTCTCCCAGTGCTCTGCTATAAAATCTTTGATAATGGACTCTAGAATTTTCCCCACTCCCGACATCAGGCTGACTGGTCTATAATTGCCTGTTTTCTCTCCACCTCCCTTTTTAAATAGTGGGGTTACATTAGCTACCCTCCAATCTGTAGGAACTGTTCCAGAGTCTATAGAATCTTGGAAGATGACCACCAATGCATCCACTATTTCTAGGGCTACTTCCTTACATACTCTGGGATGTAGATTACCAGGCCCTGGGGATTTATCGGCCTTCAATCCCATCAATTTCCCCAACACCATTTCTCTATTAATACTGATTTCCTTCAGTTCCTCCCTCTCACTAAACCCGTGTTCCGCAACATTTCTGATATGTAGTGAGCCAGCATGGACTTGAAGGGCAGAATGGCCTCCTTCTGTGCCATTATATCTCTCTGATTCTATGACTTTATGAAACACTACCTTGAACCAACTGTGACTTGGAAAAATTGGGAAATATCCCATCAGCCCACCAATTGTTGGAAAACACTTCCTTAAACCAACTGTGACATAATAAACTCTGAAAAACAAATCAAGTCTGAAACATCACATTGGGGTCACCAATATGTTGGATGGCTTTCCTGTTCTATTTTCCTTCAGTGCTTTAAACACAGACATCATTTGTAACAAATGCAGAATCAGATCTTTGTCTTTAAGGAGTTCATGTTACACAACCCAACATGCATACTCATGAAAGGACACAGACCTGAAACGTTAACTCTGTTTCTCTCTCCACAGATGTTGCCAGATTTGCTGTGTATTTCCAGCACTTTCTGCTTTTATTTCAGATTTCCAGCATCCACGGTATATTGCTTTTATTATTATGCATACTCAGTCAACTCATACAACACGATTCCATTTCTGTGATTATTTATTATTGAATTCACAATTCACAATAAGAACTCAGGTCCCAAGCTTCACAGTTCCAGCCTGACTATTGCAAGCAGTGGTTTGCTCAAAACACTTGTACCAATTCTATCTTTGATCTCTACATTCCATGCATTCTAACACTAAACTACAATACATTGAAAGACACACAATGCAGACTTCAAATAACATGAAGGCAAGAAGTTACATTTGTGTTATCAATCTCACCCTATAATTCTGTTACCTTGGTTATATGGTCCACTCAAGCTTTATTACTTTATCACTATAAACAGTGACAAAACAACATGTCCCTCACCTCCAAGATATGAATGTATGACTTTCCCATTCCTTCAGTTTCTTATCCTTTACAAAGCATCCCTGTTCAGCAGAACTGAAAGCTGTTTTAACCCATCGTGTGCTGATCCCACAAACAAACCGAGACATTGAGATATATGGATAGTGTGAAACCACATTCCCATAGCTACCAAGTCACCTTTTAAGTTGGTTGATGATGAATGCGAAGATATGAATTGACAGTGACCAACAGGAAGATGTGAAAGGGGCAGTTGGCTGTTTTCAGGATTGCTTGGCAGTGGAAAAGTAACTGTTGTATATGGTTGTGAGATATGTCCACTGGTAAAAGCTAAGTGAATCTCACAACAATCAGGTTGTTCCTAGCATCCCAGCCAGCAATGTGCGCAGCTAGTGCTGCATTGTCCTCAGCGCCTTCCTCCTCTTCCTCCTCCTCATCTTCCTCCTCTTCCTTTTCCTCAGAACTCTCTGAAGAGGATCTGCACTGTATGCATTAGTCCTCCTGCAGACCCAAACCTGACTGCTGCACAATGTTGTGCAGAGCGCAGTAAACCATGACTATTCTGGAGATCCTGGCTGGTGTATACTGAAAGGCTCCTCCTGATCTGTTGAGGAACCTGAAGCGCATGATCAGCATGCTGATAGCTTGTTTGATGATGAATCTGGTGGTGATATGGCAGTCATTGTCGAACTCTTGGGCGTCATTCCTCCGATTTTGGAGATGTATCATCAACCACATTTTAAGTGGGTAGCCAGCTGATGACTCTGCTCCCTGTTGTGAAGATGTCAGAGAGGTTGGACTGTCATCACGCCAGCTGCCCAGGAATCTTGTGCACACCTGCATAAAGATCTTTCTGTGGCTACACACCAGCTGCAAATTGATGGAGAAGGAGCCCTCGCGGTTGATGAATGCTCCTGGTTGATTTGGGGTGCCCGATTGCTATGTGTATGCAGATTAAGATACCCTGCACATCTGGATGACAGTCAAAGCCGCAATCCCAAGTGCCTGCTCATTCTGACTTGCATCATCGTCGGAAAAATTAACATAATTGGCAATCCTGGTAAATGAGCTATCAGTTACCTGTCTTATTTATTTTTAGGCCCCTGACGGTGAGATTTTTTTTTATTCATTCGTAGGATATAGGCATTGCTGGCTAGGCCAACATCTATTGCCCATCCTTAATTGCCCTTGAGGAGATGATGGTGAGCTGCTTTCTTGAAGCACTGCATCCTTGGGGTGTAAGTACACCTACAGTGCTATTAAGAAGGGAGTTCCAGGATTTTGACCCAGTAACATTGAAGGAACGATGATAGTTCCAAGTCAGGATGGTGTGTGGCTTGGAGGGGAACTTGCAGGTGGTGGTATTCTCAGGTATCTGTTGCCCTTGTCCTTCTAGGTGGTAGAGGTTGGGGGCTTGGAAGGTGCTGCTGAAGGAGCCGTGGTGAGTTGCTGTGAAGTGATTTATGACTTTAACTCTTTATAGGGACTAAACCAAATCAAGCGTACATCCCTGTGAATCATCTTTAATTAAGTTCAAAACAGACAAATTCTTATAGAGACTTATTTGGGTCCAAAGGACATAACTAGTCTTTCCTCAAAGAAAGAAAACTAACAGAGAATATTGCCATCGTTCGGATAGCCTATTTTAAAATAATTATGGCAAAGTCATAAATATCCCAAATATTATAAGAGTGTGGGAAACTCTCTTCAATACCTATCTCTCCACTTAAAGTGACACAGAAAGGGGGTTCTTGTAGTTGTGTACAGAATGCTACTTGAGATGATTGATTAACTTTTATATATTTATTAAAGAATTGAACATGCAATACACTTTAATTGGATAATATTAAAGATTATTAAGAGATGTAACACATAATCTTATTTCTAAACTAGAATCCAGAAGTTTAACCTTGATATTGTTACAGCAAAATATCTTAGAATATCCATCAACATTTAAAATAAACTTTTATCTCAAATTCCCCGAGTATGCCATCGGTTGAGAAGCATTGATGAGGAATTCAATACTTCTAGCTTTTTGCTTCAAAAACCGTCATGTTTATACTGTTTCTAAACTATAATCTGATCTTTTAGCATTTTGGTTTTACCTTTCTGTGTGTGTTTTTCCTGCTTTGGAGATCCATATATGGTAATATCATTAGCTACCATCCCACTTAACGTTTTTGCTGGAAATTCCTTGCTCTTGAAGTTGTGTGCATTTATCTGGGCAAAATATTTATAATTGGGTTTACTTGCCATCTGTTTCTGTAAGTGCCATTCCATTTTATTATTTTATTATCTATAATTGTTTTTTTTATGGTACCATGACCTGTTCTTTTGAGTCAATCTGTCTACATCACCAATACTATCAAATAATTAAGTTTATAGCTACCTCTTACTGATGTCACACAGCAAGTTTCAATGCGTGTTTATCTTCCAATTCGCTAGCAACAGAGAACCTGAAATGGATTTTCCAACTTAAAAAGTGTTTCTGCTTCACATTCTGTTGTAACAGGGACCTTGGAAGACCTTGACATTTTTAACTTTACCTTCTAAAAGGGGAATTTCAGTGAGTCTTGAATATTGATTCAGCTCCCTTAAGTGGTGCTGTGTTCTCACCTTGATTTCACTGGCATGTTATAGTGAGAGCTGATCATCCTGAGATTGCCCAACCTGGTTCCCAGCCTCTTCGAAATCACTCACGCTGCTTTCTGACATTTTTTTTTCCTCCACCACTTTTTCTCTGTAACTGAAATTTCCAAAATGAAGGTTTAAACAAAAATGAACATAATTCACACTAGAACGTGATTAATTTTCTCCACTGTTTTTTTCTTAGCACCTTATTGAAGTTTTTACGTGAAGGTCTCAGTCTCAGGCATAAATATGAGCTTTATCCAGGTTATTAAAATTTATTTCATTGGATGTGGGCATCGCTGGCCAGAACAGCATTTATTGCCCATCCCTGATTGCCCAGAAGGTGGTGGTGAGCTGCCTTCTTGAACCACTGCACTCCACATGGGGTAGGTATACCCATAGTGCTGTTAGGAAGGGGATTCCAGGATTTTGACCCTGACAGTGAAGGCACGGCGATATTGTTCCAAGTCAGGCTGGTTTGTGGCTTGGAGGGAAACTTACAGGTGGTGGTGTTCCCATGAATCTGCTGCCCTTGTCCTTCTTGGTGGTAGAGGTTGTGGGATTGGAAGGTGCTGTCTAAGGAGTCTTGGTGCATTGCTGCAGTGCATCTTGCAGATGGTACATACTGCTGCCACTGTGTGTCAGTGGTGGAGGTAGTGAATGTTTGTGGAGGGGGTGCCAATCAAGTGGGTTGCTTTGTCCTGGATGGTGTCGAGCTTTTTGAGTGCTGTTGGAGCTGCACCCATTCAGGCAAGTGGAAAGAATTCCATCGCACTCCTGACTTGTGCTTTGTAGATGGTGGACAGGCTTTGGGGTGTTAGCAGGTGAGTTACTCGCCACAGGATTCCTAGCCTCTGACCTGCTCTTGTAGCCACAGTATTTATATCACTATTTCAGTTCAGTTTCTGGTCAATGGTTACCCCCAGGATGTTGATAGTGGGAGATTCAGCGATCATAATGCCATTGAATGTCAAGAGGAGATGGTTAGATTCTCTCTTATTGGAGATGGTCTTTGCCTGGCACTTGTGTGGCGCAAATTTTACTTGCCACTTATCAGCCCAAGCCTGGATATTGTCCAGGTCTTGCTGCATTTCTACACGGACTGCTTCAGGACATGTCTTATAATCCCTTCAAGTATTTTATCTATACTGACTTCATACTAATAGGTCTAAAGCTCCATGGATCTGACTTGTCACCATTTTTTGAAAATTGGAACCACATGAACATCCTTCTCAGACTCCAGTGAGCTTTTGATGGTACGGGCAAGGGGCTTGCCCCATCTCTTTAATTACCCTCAGGTGGATCTCATCTGGACCATCAGCTTGATCTATATGAATGTTCCTTATTCCGTTTAAATAGCTTAATGTTAACAATTTAAATTTTCCTATCTTTTGATTGCTTAGCTGAAAATCAAACTTTCAGTCAATATATATAGAATTTCTTTGATACTTTTTACAGTTTAAGAGAGATAAAGCTAACAGTCACTTTGCTGACTGGATTTTACTGTCATAACATCTTAACCTCCTACTGTCACCAGGTAAGATTAAACACAATTTCAGTCCGTGTATGTGATTGTCAAAAATTGATTTTTCTCACTTTGCTAAAGGTAGACATTTAAATGTTATTTTTCCATCCTCTGATAATGCTTATATCTTTCAGCTACCTACATATAATCCTCCAGTGGCGAATTGCAGCAGCCACAGATATTACAGTGCTTGACACCTGTGCCACTGACGCCATAATTACTTTTTAACAGTTTCCTTCTCACTTCAACTTTCACAGTTTATCTTTTGTCATTCTGCTCTTGCCGTCTCATATTTTTGATTATATTTTTACCCCATGTTTTGTTTTCATCCACTTTCTTTCCTTTAATTTCTCTTCACTGTATTCTCTTGTCGACTTTATTTCAGTTTCAATGCTCACCCTCTGAATTGTCTATTTCACCTGGCTTTGCTATAATTTTATTCCTTTTCAAAATGGACTTACTATTTCCTTTACTCCTTCCACTTACCTTGCATTCACTTCTTTACAAATTGTTCATCTTCATTTTCTTTCTCTTTTACAGTTCTTGTATTACATCTCTTCCCTAACCCCAGAGTGATCACAGGTGGAAGTGCAGTGTTTCTCACACCAGTCTTTCAATTAGTGACAGAAATAACTTCCCTGTTTCTGATGATTGACAGGTTTCATATTGCTATTCCAGTTTACTCTGAACTCAATGTACACATTGCTCCAGATACTTCAAGGTGTAACTTGCCCAGTTATTCCAGGAAGTTAACATTGTAACTTCAATTAGTAAACAATTGCTCCAAATGCAACAGTCATTATTAAAGCTATGCAGAAACCAAGTTTTGGACAGTTCCCAATCTGGGATTCAACTTTTGATCATCAGCACAGATATTTTTTAAAAGTGCATCGAGAAATCTGAAATAAAAATCTGAATGCACAGCAGGTCTGTCAATAACTGAAAACAGAAGACATTTTAGTATGAAGATTTTTTTAGATGCTACCAGATCTACTGTGTACACGTAACTTTTCCTACTTTTACATCTGCAGTCAGGTGTTTTCAGGGATTCGGATATTGATTGCCAGGAGTTTTTACTTGCAGGAGTGAGTGGGTTTGGCAGCAGTTGGGGGGATAAAAGCACTGAAATTCATAATGCCCTGGGAAGCTGACTTCCACATTTAACTGCAGCACATTAGGCTGCGTGCGAGCAACTTCCTCCCACCAACTCCTGCCCCCAACTACCACCCCCTGGGAGAAGTAGGTTGTTAATTTCAATCTGCTAATTGTTCATTAGGACCAATTTTAATGTGGATTTTGGAATTTAACCGTGGTTACATGGGCTTCCTGGAACCCACCAGTGAAAGCAATGTGAGAAGACCGCAACAATTGAGGGGACTGAAGAAATGAGTGTCAAAAATTCTCATAAGTACTGAAACCTCACAGCTGATTTCTTGCCTCATTGTAAGGCTTTTGCTCAGTCCTTGTTTTGAGCAGCTACTTTCGCTATTTTGGCATTTATTATCACTACTTTGGAAGTGACTTTCAATACTTTACAGGTTAATTTCATTACTTGGAGGTGACTTTCATTACTTTGGAGGTTTGTACATCTGATCTCCACTTTGAAACTGACATCTATCAGAAACAGCATGGGTTCCACATATGCTGTATTAGCTTGGACCTCAAATGCGGACCAAGATCACCAGCAACATCAACAGCAACAGCAGCAGTAGGTTTTGTGTTATTGTCTTCTTGAGCAATAAGGTACAAAACAGTCTTGAGTTGAAAGGTAATCAAAGAGTGAATTCTTTATTACCAATTAACAGGTTTACAAGAGAGCTGTATCATACACGTGTGACTAGATGACTAACACAACTCCAATTGATCTATCACGTGTTGCTTGATGTCATTTCCGGTGATGATGTGTGAAGTACTCAGACTGTTCAAGTGCTATCACAGTATCCCCCTTCCTAAAATGGACATACTCAAAAGATTAACTATGTAAACGATGAAAGAAAACAGTTTTGAACAATATTTATATATGCACTGACTTTCATGTCCTTCAGTCAAGTGTCTCTAAACTTAATCTGATCTTGTCACTGTGTAGATAGTTTGAGAACTAGACTTTTCAACTTTTTTTCTCTTGACCTGTATGTGTGTTCTGACAATTATCCTGTGCTTGAGCATTATACTTGTCACTTTCCTTCGCTACATTCTGTGGTTTGGAATGCCAACATGTTCCCAAAGCAATAGCATTGTCAGCTAGTTCCTTAAGCTGACATTGTTTTTTTCATTAGTACTGCTCCATTAGTGATGGTAACTTCATATGATCTTGGTTCAGTGCAGAATTTGGACACATCTGTAGGAAAACACGTTCTTTCCTGCAGATGGATCACTCAGACCCTCTATCCAATCTGTTATGGTGGTAGTTCCACACCTACATGTTTGCCATGCACAACTTTCATCCTTTATTAATTCACTGTCAGGTTGTCCTGTATTGATGAAGATTATAGGAAGTGATAACTTGGTAGAGTCGTCTTGATTTGTCTTCCAAACATAATTTCTGCAGGTGATGGTAATTCTGTGCCAAATGGTGTTGCTCTTAAGTGTACCATATCTACATGTAGATCTTGCTTTGTTTCTCGACACATCACAATCAGTGATTCTTTCCACTAGGCTGTTTGACCTGGGGTAACGTGATGAAGATGTGATATGGTTCACTGCCCATTTCTTACACATATCTTCAAAGATTTTGGCAGCATATTGCAGTCCATTATCCAATGTTATCTCCTCCGGAGGGCCAAATAAGCTGAATATTGTGCTGATAGTGTTAGCAACTGATTGGCTCGATGTGTCCCTCAGCTGTCAGATTATGGGGAATTTAGAGAAGTAATCTGTTAGCAACAGATAATTGTCACCTTTAAAAAAGAATAGATCAGTGGTGACCCATGTCCAAGGATGTGACGGAACTTTGTGCAGAAGAAGTAGCTCTTTATGTTGGCTCGATTGATGCTTTTGGCATGCATCACATGACTGTACTGCTTGATCGATGTCATTGGTAATTCCCGGCCAGTAGACAGTTTCAGATGTAAGTCTTCTGGACTTCTCAACGCCCATGTGACCTTGGCGTAACTGTGAAAGAATGTCAAGGTGGAGCATTTGTGAAGTTAACACCTGCCTTCCCTTTAAGATCACACCACTAGAAACCCCTAACTCTTCTCAGTATGGCCAAAAGATTCTATGTTCTAAAAAACTTCTTGTATTGTCTCAGGCCATCCTTTGCCAACAAATTGCCACAAATCCATTAAAAGTCTCTAAATATTTCTTCCTGCACGCTTAACGATTCCTTTGTCTGAACCACATCAAATCTATCTTCCATTTCTATGTTGACTTTGTCGACCTAGATGTCTAATAGAATGCCTTAACACTTTCCAGGATTGTATCATCTGCTAAGGATGTCGGAGGTCACCATAAGATTCCCAGGCTTATATCCGACCTCGCTGTCATATCCTTGCACTTCTATCAATAGCCATTATAGATGGGGTGGCGCACTGGTGAGTGATTTCTACCATATCGTAGCCAGTGGTCCATGATCCATCTCAAAATGCAAGCAAAATGCTTCCCAAAAAGATGTGTGAAACTTGATGGTTCTGAATACCAGAGCTAACTTGCTTGTGTGGGCAACTAGCTCTTTGATCTAAAAGCAATTGGATGACTCTCTTGCAGTAAACATGCTCCCAAAACTTTCAATGAAGCATCGATTTCAAGGATGGTATCCTTAATTAGGTCATAATACTGTAAACATGTCTCTGTTGATAGTGATTGCTTCAGCAAATCAAATGAATGCTGGTGGTACCACAGATAGGGTGTATCTTTTTAAGGAGTTCCCATAGAGATGAGGACTTCTCTGTAACATTTGAAATGTAGGGAGCTAGGAAATTAAATAAACCGAGAAATCTCTGTAAGTCTTTCTTATCTTGTGGACTAGGCATTGACTGGATATTCTCTACCTTTGCAGGATCTGATTTTATGCCTGCATCTGTGTAAGTGGAACCGAGAAAAATGATGTGATTCGTGTTCATGGTACATTTCTTGCTGTTGAATACAAGGCCTCCCTTTCTGACAGTTTGCATGAGGATGAGCAGATTCCTGTTGCGTTCCTTTTTTGTGCTGTCAATCACTGCTATATCATCAGCAATACAGACACACCCCGGAACATTCTCTGCGATATGATCCATATGTTGCTGAAATAAATCCTGGCTTTAAACCAAATGGTAGGCGCAAAAAACAATATCTCCCAAACGACTCCTGAAAGTCGTTAACTCTTGCGAACTTTCAGAGAGATGGACCGACCAGTATCCGTACTTTACATCCAGCTTGGAAAAGAATCTAGCCTTTGCAAACTTTGGATTCTGTTCCTCCAGGGTGGGGATTTTATGAGGTCATCATTTTAACGCCTGATTCAGCCTTCTAGGGTCTAAGCATACCCTAATGTTGCCATCTTGTTTTATCACCGCTGTTATAGAACTGCAACAATCTATGTGCTGCTGAAGGTGCCTGATAATTCCTTACTTCTCCATAGTATCCAGCTTGGCTTTGAGTTTGTCCTTGATATGGATGCTACATTTCCTTGGTGGATCCATAGAAGGAATGGCATCATCTTTCAGATGTAAAGTGTCTACTCCTCTGAAACTTCTCACTGTATCAAAATGATCTGGATACATTTGTTGTAAGTCTTGGATGGATTCAATGGGATCACATCTGCTTTGGACGTTTGTACTTTGCAGACTGCTGATCTCATGGATTGTCACATTTCAAAGCTCTCTACATGCCAGCAGTCCTGCAACTGCTGGACCATTCATGTTGACAATGAAGAATGTTTGCTGTGATCACAAAGAGTTTCCATAGCTACATTCCAGATTTAGTGTTCCCATATATTTAATTGGGATACTGTTGTATGCAGTGAGTCTTGCATTTGCAGATTGCATCATGGCTTCCCATCTTGTCAGGTACATGTTCTTCAGTATTCTGAGCGGTAAAATATTTGCACTTGCCCCTGTATCAATCATGAGTCACAGTTTGTGCTGTCCAGCTTTCTCTGGGCAAATGATGTCAATAATGGTGAAAGCTTCCCGCTGAGTAACCAAGTCCATCTGGTGGACAATTGTCACTCTGTGAAAAGCTTGCTCAGCATCAGTGGTCTCTATGTTACACATGTCCGTGTCAATCTCGTGGACATGTCTGCGTTTGAATTGGCGTCTTCTGAATGTATCCTTGTGCCTCTCACAAGGTGGTGTTTGCTTCTTGTCCGAGCATGGTCTCTGACTTCTGGCCAGTTTTCCAGTACCAGACCTCTTACACAGCCTTGCCCAGTGCCCTTTCCTGCCACACACCTTACGGTTGTCCATGTAAGTGGGACAATTTCTCGGTTGGTGTACCAATCTGCACTTGTCACATATCTTACCTTGCTGAGGTGATCTGGTTACCATGCCTTCGTACATTGTTCCAAGTGCCCGTATGCACTGCCTGCTTGCAGCAATGGCCTCAAATTTCCTGCCTTCACTCTGGAGACTTTCAATGTTACACCCTTTTTCCTTGTCTAGTAGCTCTTTCTGAAAGGCTTCTATCGGGGTAGATACAATGACCAATTCCATGATCCTTTTGGATAACTCCAATTCCGAGAAATCACAGACCTTTCCTTTTTGTGGGATCTGCCTGTATGCCATTAGTTCCTAAAGATGGATTTGAAAATTAATCTTGACCTTCAGTTGGTCCTTTCATATAGTCCAGAATCTCGCTGGGTCCCTCTGGTCCGCTTCAGATAATCCTGAGGTGTTGATACAATGCAGCTCCTTGTTACCGATAGCAATGTTTATTTTCATTGCTGTTTGTCCAGCTCAGTGACAGGAAGATCCAAGAAATACAATTCCTTGCACAGCCTAAAGAGTTTGAATTCATGCAGAAGGCTTTCCAATTCATTGATGGGTATTTTGTAGTCATAGTGCCAAATTTCTTGTCTGCAAGAATCTTTGGCTGGAGCTTTCCCCTTTAAATGACCCCCTCTTTTTTTTTCCTAAGGCTCTCCTTGAAGGAAAAAAAAATTGCAGTTCTCTTGTGTGCACAGCATTGGAATTCAGCTTCGCCCTGTGTTCAGTGCCTGCAGCATGGGCTTTCAGCCTGCGATCAGGAGACTCTGCCCATGAAGCGGTTATGGTGGGAAAACCCATAGCACACAATGGCGGTGCTGCTCCACTGCCCCAATGTGAACCGATTCTGCCCTCCTTTCCCGAGCCCAATTCAACCCCAGTCTTGCTTTTTCTCACCAACCACCATAAAAATAACAACCCTCTTTCATGTACTCACTCACCTTTGATTACCGAATTCAATAGATGGTCAGCAAACCTGACAGTGTCGTGCCGTCACCGCTACCTCTGATGGACGTCAATGGGCGAAATTGCTGTTCCCAATGCCGTTGCTGAGCCTCTCTGCTATACTGCTGCATCAATGCATTCTGCTACCACCGCACTGTAGTCTTCAACTACACCCTGACGCTACCAGATGTGAATGGTGTGCCCAGAACTCGAAAAGCTTCAGAAACCACAAGCTGACACAATATTGTGTTATTGCCTTCTTTAGCATTAAGGTACCAAACAATCTTGAGCTGAAAGGTAATCAAAGAATGGGTTCTTTATTGTTAAGTAACAGGTTTACAAGAGAGCTCTATCATACACATATGACTAGATGACTAACACAACTCCAATTGAGCTATTAAGTGTCGGTTGATGTCACTTCCTGTGATGACAAGTGAAGTACTCAGACTGTTAAACTACTATCACAGCAGTAGGGTCAGCAGGAAAAGCTCCAGCAGGAGCACTACCAGCAGTAGCAGCAATAACTTTCTGCTCACAGACCTGCTGCTCCAGAGAGGAGATGGAATGTGCATAGATGCAGCTCACAAGAGACGATACCCACAACACAGGGTGCAACCAGAGAATCAACTTTCTGGACATGTCGGAACACAAGTGAATCAGGAGGTTCAAGGTCTCACATAAAGCGGTTGCAGAAATTTGCAGTCTGCTGGAAGAATACCTGCTGCCAAAAAAGAACTGATGGTCATGTTTGATCAGTGACTTTTGAAATCACCACCACCCTCAAATTCTTGACCTCTGCCTTCTTCCAGGGATCTGCAAGAATTATTTGCAGGACCTCATAGTTTGTAGTCCACAAATGCATGACACAGATGACATATTCCATGTTAGCTAGGGCAGACAATTATATTTACTTTGCCACCGATGATGCCAGTTACAATGGACTGGATTTTAACAAGACCTCAACGTTGAGATTCATGGTGGGGGGCCTGAAGATGGCTCCGGATGAGGCTTGCTACGGACCTCGACGCCAGGAGGGCCCGGCCCGATCCTTTCGGTGGCGGCGAGGCTCTGTGGCAGCTCCCCCGCCTACCACCGCTAGGTGACAGAACCACAATTTAAATATGCAAATTAATAAAATTAATGAATTTACTTACACTCACCTGCAATCTTGAGGGCCCGCCATGATCTTCAGTGTGCCGGCCGGCACTACCGCACCTTCAGATCCCCATCTGGGGAAATGCACGCCACAATGGTGGGGAGGGCGAAGGAGGTATGTTTATCAGTCTGGGAGTGGGGAGGATGGGATCATATAAATGTAATGGGTGTAGGGGATGGTGGGAAGGGTTGAACCTTAAACTTTGTGCAATTTGTGGGGTGAAGGTCAGATGTTAAAGGTAAGTATTTTTGGGGGGTGGAAGGGCAAACAATTATTGTAATTATTATTGGGAGGGTGGGAAAGGGGCATTGGAAATTTATTTTTTTAATTTTGGGGGTTAGGACTTGAATAATATAAATTGGGCAGCAGGGCTGGCTGCCCTTTAAAAATGGCACTAGCGCCTGCACACAGGCAGCTGATGCCATTGCTGGGGACGGATAGCCCGCCCCCTCCATGTAATTTGGGGGTGAGGCAGGCAGCCCCAGCTATTTAAATAAGCCATAGAACTTGAGATTGTGGCTGCTGTTTGGCATCGGTGCACGCATACGGGCCACCATTTTTTGAGCTCGCTGCTGAGATTAGCGGCAGGCTCTTAAAATGCAATCCAATGAGCGGAGACTCATGTTTGCAGCTCTGGCTGACTTCCCACAGGTGCAGGGCATCATCAACTGCCCACAATATGGCAATTGTGGCACCCCCAAAACATCCAGAACTATTCAGCAACCGCAACAGCTTCCACTCCATCAGTGTGTAGCTGGTGTGCAACCATAAATGCAGGTGCATGCAAGATTCCCAGGAATCCGCAATGATGCTATCATCTTTCTGCAGTCTGCCTTCCCTGATCTCTTTGTAAATGAAAGCAGACTTACTGGCTAGTTGCTTGGAGACAAGGAATATCCACTTAAAACTTTGCATCCATGAGGAAACCAACCAATGAGGCCCAGGAGCGCTACACTGAAAGCCGTATGAAAACCAGATGTGTCATTAAGCAAGAGATCGGTGTGCTGAAGATGCGCTTCAGGGACCATGACAGCAGAGCACAGGGCCTCTTCGGAGGACGAGCAGGAGGTCAAGAAACATGCATCAGCGGCCTGCAATGCTCAGGGTGCCCTTATAATGGCCTGGTTCGGTTAAGTTCCAACAGTGCGCACATCTGGCAACTGCATGCTGAATCCACTTCCCTACCCCCTTCCCCAACCCAAAGCAGTCCAGAAATCAACCAGCCAAGCACCCATTGTTCAGCTTTAAGTTTTTTCTTACCATTCATCACTTGCCAGGCAGCAGCAAAAAATGTGCAAGACGGGCAAGTGGTGCAAACAAATACTCTTCAGGTGGTTCAAAAATGAAACAGAAGCTTAACAATCTAACATTGTGTAACACACCCACGCGCATACCCTGTGCAAATCTTTACCCTTCTTCTTCCTAGTACTTCAAGGTAAAGCAACCCCCTGTGGCTTCAGCAGAGGTAGATACAGTCTATTCAGATCCCTATTCTGACTGCTGAGATACTCTTGACCAATGTCCTCTGAGTTTTGGAGCCCGTGAAGGTTCTGCCAAAGACTGTTCCACCTCCACCTGTGTAAGGGCAGGCTCAGCCATCGGGGCATGAGATAACACGTGGAGTGCTGACTGGGGATAGGGGCAATGGGTGAGAAGTGGAAGTGCTTTGAGCCAAGTCCCACTTCCATGTTCCCTTTCAGCATCATCCCACTCATGCCCCATCCTCACTTTCCTGCAAGCAATGAGCTAGAGAGCATATTGCTGTAGATTAGTGCGGTGATGAATGACCAAGGTTAGGGTTTCAACAATCTACTTAAGGTGGCATTCCTAGTGTGCAAACCATTGGTGAGAGCCTGCATGCACTCATGTTATTGCCACGTTTGATGTTCCGTGCAGGTGTCACAAGAAATGCTTATGATATCATGTCACTCATGCTTGAGAGGGATTCCTCCAATCTCTCTGCAAGTGTGCATAGTGTAGCTGGAACATTGACTAGCTCATCACACTTTCTTTGTTGCTTTTACAGAGTATCCTCTTTGTCAATGTCACTCAAGGATCAGCATCTGCATTCAGTTGAACAGAGCTTTGGAGTGTCCTGCACCCTCCAATGCAGATTCTCCACTGCCGTCCCTGACTCCACCATCTGCTCTTGCTCACTTGTGATGTGCGAGTCACCAAGTGGAAATCCAACCATCTTCCCTTCTTTCCTATCTTCACTCCCACTGAAGTGAGTATTTGAGCTGTTGCATGGTCTACATGAGTCCTGAGACTCATTCGCAGAGTTTGTGACTCCTCTGAGGAGACATCGTCGTCCTCCTGGATCACCTCCTGCGGGGTTCTGATGGCCCTATAGGAGATTAACGATATGAATTAAAACTGTCAAGGCAAGGAATGATTTAATTGATCAGTATGCACATGATCAGATTTCACTTCCTGCTGACATCAAGTCAACCTGTCAAGGCGACAGGTTTAGGTAGAGGATTTGGATCGGCGTAGGCTTGGAGGGCCGAAGGGCCTGTTCCTGTGCTGTAATTTTCTTTGTTCTTTGTTCTCTTTGTTCTTTGAGTGTTGTATGACATGTACCTGTCTGATACTTATTTCTGTCACCAGGTAGCTGGGAGGCCCCTTTCTCCACATTTCTGATGGCCAAGCATGCTGACACTCCACTGATCTCCAGCACCTCCTCCTCTGCAGATGTTAATTGCGAAATTGATGAAGGACCAGCTCCAGTTCTCTGCCTCTCCCTTGTGCTCTGTGCACTCTTCTTCTGCAAGGAGGAAAGGAAGAGTCCCATGATTGAGAATAATGGCATGTGTTCTTCTGATGGATGGAGAGCATTTGTTAAGGGTGACGATGAGGGATAGCCATGACATTGCAATAAGGTGTGGGTGAGTGACAGCGGTGAACAGATAGATGGGGATGTGGGGAAGTGCATAGAAAGAGACGGATGGGTGCACCTACAAGGGAAGTTGGTCTGAGGAGTGAAGTGCTGGAGTAGGCTTGAGAAGTCAAAGTGAAGGAATTGGAGTGATACAGAATGTGCCGCTTTCCTGCTCTAATTAGGTCATTAAACTGCTTTCGGCACCGAATCCAGGAGCCTGGTACTACGCTTCTGCTGCTGACATCCTGAGCAACCTCCAACCACGCCTTCTTGATTTCACTGGCAGGCTTCCTCCCATCATAAGGGAACAGTATCTCCCTGCGGACCCTTACAACCCCCAGCATCATGTCCAGGGAAGCATCACTTATGCAAGGTGTAAAGTTAGAATGTTGGGACTCCATTCTGATAATTCCATCTTTTGTTCTCTCACCTCCAGAATCCATGAACTGTCATTTTATGCTGTTCCTTTAAGTACTGGAGTTGAAGTTGACTCAAACAGGTCATCATCACGCCAGCTCAACCTAATTGGTGGGGAGACCTGGAAGTTAGATGCAAATACAGTGACTGGATTAAAACCCCACAGACAGACAGATGCATGGGAATATCACCACCTGCAAGTTCCCCTCCAAGCCACACACCATCCTGACTTGGAACTATATCACCATTCCTTCACTGTCACTGGGTCAAAATCCTGGAACTCCCTTCCTAACAGCACTGTAGGTGTAAGAACCCCACATGGACTGCAGCAGTTCAAGAAGGCAGCTCACTTACAAGGGCAATTAGAGATGGGCAATAAATGCTGTCCTAGCCAGTGACACCCACATCCCAGGAATGAATTTTAAAAAAGATGCACGGCACTTCTGGGTTTTTCTAATGTTACAGGACACCCCCTGCTCCTTGCTCCCCACTCCCAGCTCATCTTCAAGTTAAAATTGCCTCTTTATTTGAGTATTACTGAAATAGAAATGTACAGAAAACAATGCCAATGAAGTGGAGAGTCAATATTTTTGCAACTGTTTTTCGAATCAATTTTTTCTAATTTAAACTCCTATGATAAGAGCTGCAAGGTTAGATTCATTACCTTCTAGCAATAATAATTCCATTTACTGCAACTTAGATTGCTTAGCAAGGTAAATGCAATAACATGAATCAAAAATTAAATATTAATTTTTTTACCATGTGTACATCTTTTTTTAATAAGCATATATCAGTTTGTGTCCTCTCATTTATGCACTTTGACTCTAAGAGGAGGTGTTGGCGTAGTGATAATATCACTAGACTAGTAATCCAGAGCCCAGGCTAATGCTCTGGGTACATGGGTTTGAATCCTCCCATGGCAAATGGTGAAATTTGAATTCAATTAATAAATCTGGAATTAAAATGCTAGTCTAATGGTGACCATGAAATCATTATCAACTGTTGTAAAAACACATCTGGTTCACCAAAGGAAGGAAATCTGCCGTTCTTACCTGGTCTGGCCTATATGTGATTCCACTCCCACAGCAACGTGGTTGACTCTTAAAATGCCCTCTGAAATGGCCTAACAAGCCACTTAGTTCAAGGGCAATTAGCGATGGGCAATGAATGTTGGCCTCGGCAGCGACACCCGCATCCCACAAATGAATTTTAAAAATGTAGTCACTGGAGGTTTTTGTCTTGACAGATTGAGGTTGCTCTGGGGATGCTTACTGTTTGTACACCAGTCTGAGGAAAAGAAGAGCTTATTGACTAATTAATAAGATAAATTATGACTACTTCTCCCTGTTTAAAAGAAAACTTATCAGAACAGCTCTGTTGGAAGGTAGGACTTCAAATTGGGGCTATCTGACAAATACCTAAAAATGTATTCAGGCTTTTGTGGCCTGAGTATGATTGGTGTATTTATAAGCCCCATCACTCTTTTTAAAAAGTTGTTTTTCTTCCCTCTCCTCAGTTGTATGGAGATTTTTGTTTTGTTTGCCCACTCTGATTTGATACAACCTTTGGTTTTTTGTTTCAAAGGAATTGTGGTAATTCACAAGGAATGCCTACCATCAACTTCTCTAAGGCTAAGCTTTACCAGCATGTGCCACATCCTGAGAACAAATAAAAAAAATAGTTTTCCTACATTTGTGCAACATCCACATAGAAATGAAATGCCACCATCCCAATAATATTTAAATCATGGTATTCTGATCCTTTGAAACTTTAACATCTTTCCAGTATCTGCACAAGCCATGTTCTCTTCCACCCCCACCCCCCAGCCTGTACTTCTGAAATTCAATTCTCTTATTCTCCAATCATCAGTATTGGTCTTACTGTTGTTCCTCAGCAGGAATATGTACACCCAGACTCACTGTTGACTCAGTTGTCTTTTTCAGTCCTTTGTTCAGTTTGACTCTCAAATTAATTCTTTGCAAGTATCATTGAAGCTGTAAGTTCTTATAGATTTTCTTGCCAGTTGCCATTTATTATTCATGTTGGTTCTCTGTCTTCAGCTTTTTTTTTGCATTAACTTTTTCAATCAATGCCTGCGTTATATATTGTTACTGTACGTGAGGTTCCTTCACCAGATGATTCAATCTGATATCAGTTGACGATTCAGATATTGCTGAATCCTGTGCCAGATTACTTTGTGGAATTTGGGATTCATTATGTAAAGAAGTCAACTCATCTGGGTACAAATAGACCAGGAGCATTGAGGCGAATGATGGAACATATGCATGTTCCTCATGGACATATTATCTCAAGAAAGCTTAGAGCAACTTCAGCGATGCACAATGAGGTTCCTTTTGAGGATTTTTATTTGTACACTGCAATCAAAATTCCTCATAGAATCCAAAATATTATTGATATATTTGCTATATTGAGTTTTAGGATTTATGCAGAACAAAGAAGTGATTGACCAGATCATTCTTTCAGAATTCCCTGAAAATTTCCAAATGTCATATGGAGTAACTGCTCTTCATAGTTTGCAAACATGCCAGTGTGTATAACTTTAGATTCTGTAATAGGATTTTTTTTTATTCATGGGATGTCAGCATCACTGGCAAAGCCAGCATTTATTGCCTATCCCTAAATGCCCATTAGGAGGAGTAAGCCTTCTTGAGCTGCTGCAGTCCATGCAGTGTAGGTATACCCACAGTGCTGTCCAGTGGGGAGTTCCAGGATTTTGACCCAATGACAATGAAGGAGCAGCAATATATTTCCAAGGCAGGATGGTATATGGCTTGGAGAGGAACTTGCAGGTGGTGGTGTTCCCTGCTGCCCTTGTTCTTTTAGGCAGTAGAGGTCACGGGTTTGGCTGGTGCTGTCAAAGAAGACTTGACGAGTAACCCAGGCAAGTGGAGAGTATTCTATCAGACTTCTGACTTGTGCCTTGTAGATGGCGGACAAGCTTTGGGGAGTCAGGAGTTACTCGCTGCAGAATTTCCTACCTCTGACCTGCTCTAGTAAGCCACATTATTTATATGGCTGGTCCAGTTAAGTTGCTGGTCAAATGCTTTTCCATGTTTTTTGCTTTCATTCATTTCACTACATGACACTTAACTCCCAATTTTACCTCAGGCAGAAATGGAGTCTGTGGCCAAAGTGGGCGGGAATCCATCTGGCACCTTGGGATTTTAATTTCCCGTTCTCATTTACATATCGTGACATTGAAATGATAGGAATGATATCACCGTCGGTAGGCAGGAGTCAAAATTCATTGTGTCAGCCGTTGTAGGGAACCCCCAGAAACAGCTCCCAGCAATGTAAGTAAGGAGTTGCAGGGATTTGAAATGCCATAGCACGGGAGGCCTGAGGTCTCCTTTAAAGGAAACTTTAAAAGTGAGGCAAAATAACATTTGCCTGGGTCTCCTCTGACCAGGACCCTTGCTGCTGCCAGGTTTCACAGGCAAATTTGAGACTGTATGAGTAATAGCTAGGCCCATGATTAAAATGACATACAGTTCCTAATGATTTCATTGGGCGCAACTTTACTATCTCAAGTAGGCTCCTGTTGTTCTTGGGTGGGCAGCCCACCAGTGCTGGATTTCAGACTGGTTAATATAGTGGGAATCAGAATGTGGCAGTTTCCCCTTCTTTAACCATCCTGTCCGCACCATGCTTGCTGTGATGGGAGGGGGCAGGGGTGGGGGAGTTAAAATTCCCTCTATACTTTTTTCATGTATAGACTGTGAAATTGCCATTATAAACTTTTGTTTTGTTCCAATCTCAAATTTCTTTCCGTCTGAAATGTCAATGTTTTTTACAGTTTCATTTTACTTAATTAGTTTGAATCTTCCCCTTCAAATGTTGTTTGGTTTTCCTTCTCGTCTTTTCTTTCCAGTTCCATTAGTCTGTCCATAGTCCATGCTTCCCCACTGCTGCCTTTCTTTCCACAGAAAAAGAAGAAATAGCAATGTGAAACCCGTACAGCAAATTTTAGTTGTTCATTTTCAAGTTATTTTAGTATTTAGGGCCTGCTGTCAATACCATTTATTATGCAACAACAACCATGTTTAAAAAGTAATGAAACTGAGTAATAAATATATTGATTATTATTCAATGAACAATCTACTAAATGCCATATTCCCATAAATTTCAGATTAATTAAACATAATTTACTTTGAAAATGTTCTCTAATATTTCAATTTACATTCTCAGATGACCATGTTTACAACAAGATCCCATCTTGGTTGAAAACAGTAAAGCAAATAATAAAGAAATGAAATGTGAAAAGGCTTGGTCCTCCGTTAAATTCAATAATTTCCTTTATTTAATTTTTATTTATTTAGTTTTGGTTTTCCTGAAGCCTTTCCATACATTTTCATAAAACATTCAACTTGACTAACTCTATTGATTCATATCTGTCGTGATTATATTCTCTATGCCCTTCCCTGTGGCACTTCTGCAATTTTCTGTACCTCTCTCGCTATTTCTCTTCTCTGGTTGCTATTTTTCTTGCTACCTTTCTCTTCATTTTCTAATTTCTATTTTCAAATGTCTCCTTTGCTCATTCTCAAAATCTGTTTTTTTAAAATTTCATTCATATCAGTCTGTTGTGTGCAACAAACTCCATGACTGATCCACTGATTGTTGGAAATGAATTTTTACGAAAAATTGAAGAACTTAATTTAAAGGCTGAAGACCCTTCACCACATTACAAGTTTTTTAAATTATTATTTGCTCAAAGGATATATGAGATGGAGGCATCACTGGCAAGGCTAACATTTATTGTCCATCCCTAATTGTCCTTGAGAAGGTGGTGGTGAGATGTCTTCTTGAACCACTGCAGCCCAAGTGGTGTAGGTACACTCATAGTGTGGTAGGGAGCAAGTTCCTGGATTTTAAACAAGCGACAGTGAAGGAACAACAATATATTCCCAAGTCAGGATGGTACATGGAGGGGACCTTACAGGTGATGCTGTTCCCATGCACTCGCTGCCCTTGTTCTTTTCAGTGGTAGAGATCGTGGTTTGGAAAGTGCTGTTGAAGAAGTCTTGGTGAGTTGCTGCAGTGTATCCTGTAGATAATAAATACTCCTGCCACTGATGAAGAAAGTGAATGTTTAAGATGATGATGGGGTGTAATCAATTGGGCAGTTTTGTCCTGAATGATGTTGAGCTTCTCTAAAGTTGCTGGGGCTACACTCATCCAGGCAAAGAACAGTACAGCACAGGAACAGGCCATTCGGCCCTCCAAGCCTGCGCAGATCTTGATGCCTGCCCAAACTAAAACCTTCTGCTCTTCTGAGGACCGTATCCCTCTATTCCCATCCTATTCATGTATTTGTCAAGATGCCTCTTAAACGTCGCTATCGTACCTGCTTCCACCATCTCGCCCGGCAGCAAGTTCCAGGCACTCACCATCCTCTGTGTAAAGAACTTGTCTCGCACATCCCCTCTAGACTTTGCCCCTCACACCTTAAACTTATGTCCCCTAGTAACTGACTCTTCCACCCGGGGAAAAAGATTCTGCCCATCCACTCTGTCCATGCCACTCATAACTTTGTAAACCTCTATCATGTCGCCCCTCCACCTCCGTCATTCCAGTGAAAACAATCCGAGTTTATCCAACCTCTCCTCATAGCTAATGCCCTCCAGACCAGGCAACATCCTGGTAAACCTCTTCTGTACCCTCTCCAAAGCCTCCATGTCCTTCTGGTAGTGTGGTGACCAGAATTGCACGCAATATTCTAAGTGTGGCCTAACTGAAATTCTGTACAGCTGCAGCATGACTTGCCAATTTTATACTCTATGCCCCGACTGATGAAGGCAAGCATGCCGTATGCCTTCTTGACTACCTTATCCACCTGTGTTGCCACTTTCAGTGACCTGTGGACCTGTATGCCCAGATCTCTCTGCATGCCAATACTCCGAAGGGTTCTGCCATTTACTGTATACTTCCCACCGGTATTCGACCTTCCAAAATGCATGACCTCACATTTGTCTGGATTAAACTCCAGCTGCCATTTCTCCGCCCAAGTCTCCAATCGATCTATATCCTGCTGTATCCTCTGACAATCCTCATCACTATCCGCAATTCCACCAACCTTTGTGTCGTCCGCAAACTTACGAATCAGACCAGCTACATTTTCCTCCAAATCATTTATATATACTACAAACAGCAAAGGTCCCAGCACTGATCCCTGCGGAACACCACTAGTCACAGCCCTCCATTCAGAAAAGCACCCTTCCACTGCTACCCTCTGTCTTCATGACCAAGCCAGTTCTGTATCTATCTTGCCAGCTCACCTCTGATCCCGTGTGACCTCACTTTTTGTACCAGTCTGCCAAGAGGGACCTTGTCAAAGGCTTTACTGAAGTCCATATAGACAACATCCACTGCCCTTCCTTCATCAATCATCTTCGTCACTTTCTCAAAAATCTCAATCAAGTTAGTGAGACACGACCTCCCCTTCACAAAACCATGCTGCCTCTCGCTAATAAGTCCATTTGTTTCCAAATGGGAGTAAATCCTGTCCCGAAGAATCCTCTTTAATAATTTCCCGACCACTGACATAAGGCTCACCGGCCTATAATTTCCTGGATTATCCTTGCTACCCTTCTTAAACAAAGGAACAACACTGGCTATTCTCCAGTCCTCTGGGACCTCACCTGACGCCAATGAGGATACAAAGATTTCTGTCAAGGCCCCAGCAACTTCTTCCCTTGCCTCCCTCAGTATTCTGGGGTAGATCCCATCAGGCCCTGGGGACTTATCTACCTTAATGCTTTGCAGGACGCCCAACACCTCCTCCTTTTTGATACCGACATAACCGAGACTATCTACACTCCCTTCCCTAGACTTATCATCCACCAAGTCCTTCTCTTTGGTGAATACTGATGCAAAGTACTCATTTAGTACATCGCCCATTTCCTCTGGCTCCACACATAGAATCCCTCCTCTGTCCTTGAGTGGGCCAACCCTTTCCCTGGTTACCCTCTTGCTCTTTATATACGTATAAAAAGCCTTGGGATTTTCCTTAATCCTGTTTGCCAATGACTTTTCATGACCCCTTTTAGCCCTCCTCACTCCTTGCTTAAGTTCCTTCCTACTGTCTTTATATTCCTCAAGGGCTTCATCTGTTCCCAGCATTCCAGCCCTTACGAATGCTTCCTTTTTCTTTTTGGAGAGTATTCTATTGCACTCCTGACTTGTGCCTTGTTGATGGTGGACAGGCTTTGGGGAGTCAGGAGGCAAGTTACTCGCCACAGAATTCCTAGCCTCTGACCTGCTTTTGTAGCCATGGTATTTATATTGTCACAGACTTGTAATTATTTTTGGCTTTGGATTAAAAACAGTTTAGGCCTTTAAGACTCTGTTAAAAATAGTGCACCTTTAAGGGAGAGAAAGTATTGGAATTTCTAAGGCACTGTGTGCCAGCAGCTGCACTTGTTACCCTAGGCGACAGCAGGAGTGAGAGGTCAGATGGGAAAATGTTTCGATTTGACTGTGTGTAAAACTGGCAAAAGAAAACGGACTGAACCAGTTAGTTTTGAGAGACGCTCCAATGTGGCGTGATACTGAACAGAAGAAAGCTATCTATTTTCTCTCAGCAAAAATTCTACAGGGAGCTATGGGCTGAGTAAATAGCCTAAAGAAGAAAAGCCTTCTATTTTTCAAGAAACTGTTTGTATTGCTAAAGGAACTGTTGATGCCTATTGCAGCTGAAGAGTTTGAATGCTTTTTAAGAACAGACTACTGCATCAAATCCACATGAAGACTTTGAGTGGCCTTTGACTATTTCCACATTAGAATACCTCATCCATCAGGAATGTATCCCACAAAGACTTTCTTATTTATTTATTCTTAAGAAGCAGCTAATTTAAAAAAAAAACACTTTTAAAACTGGTTAACTACTGTTATTTTTGAGTGGATGAGTGTGAATGGATTAAATTAAGAAGTTATAAGGTCTTTAGACATAGGTTTATCTTAATAGTGTTTAAGATTTAGTTTGAATAAATAGTTAATTTGTTGTTGTCTAAAGATACCTGGTTTAGTCTGTTTTAATCTGGGGGTTACTAGAGTGTTTGATTTGGCTGTTTTCCGGTTGGGTGGAAAGCTTTAAATAATATGCTGAGACCTGTAGAGTGACGGGACTGAATTGACAGTGCTTTGCTACCGCCGCGGTCGTAACAATATGAATGGTCCAGTTATGTTTCTGGTTAATAGTAACTCCCAGAATCTTGATGGAGGGAAATTCAGTGATGGTAATGCTGCTGAATGTCAAGGGGAGGTGGTTAGATTCTCCTTTGTTGAAAATGGTTATTGCCTGGCAATTGTGTGTACAGAGTTTACTTGCCACTTATAAGCCCAAGCCTGAATGTTCTCTAGGTCTTGCTGCATGCGGCACAGCTTGCTTCATTAACTGAGGAATTATGAATAGAACCGTACACTGCAATCATCAGTGAATATCCCCATATATGGTGTCATGATGGAGGAAAGCTCATTGATGAAACAGCTGGAGATTGTTGGGCCTCGGACCCGAAGGAACACCTGCAGCAATATTCTGGGATGAGATGATTGGCCTCCAACAACCACAACCATCTTCATGTGTGCTAGTTTGTGACTCTAGCCAGTGGAGAGTTTTGCCCCATATACCCATTGACGCACTGACGCATTGACACAGAACACAAAAGTCCAAGTGTATCAAGCCTGTGTCCTCAGTACCTTGCTCTACGGCAGCAAGGCCTGGACAACGTATGTCAGCCAAGAGTGACGTCTCAATTCATTCCATCTTCGCTGCCTCCGGAGAATCCTTGGCATCAGATGGCAGGACCGTATCTCCAACACACAATTCCTCGAGGCGGCAAATATCCCCAGCATATACACCCTACTAAGCCAGCGGCGCCTGAGATGACTTGGCCATGTGAGCTGCATGGAAGATGGCAGGATCCCCAAGGACACATTGTACAGCGAGCTCGTCACTGATACCAGACCCACCGGCCGTCCATGGCTCCGCTTTAAAGACGTCTGCAAACGCGACATGAAGTCCTGTGACATTGATCACAAGTCGTGGGAGTCAGTTGCCAGCGATCGCCAGAGCTGGCGGGCAACCATCAAGGCGGGGCTGAAGCTTGGCGAGTCGAAGAGACTTAGCAGTTGGCAGCAGAAAAGACAGAAGCGCAAGGAGAGAGTCAACTGTGTAACAGCCCCGACAACCAATTTTATCTGCAGCACCTGTGGAAGAGTCTGTCACTCTAGAATTGGCCTTTATAGCCACTCCAGGCGCTGCTTCACAAACCACTGACCACCTCCAGGCGCTTATCCATTGTCTCTCGTGACAAGGAGGCCAAAGACCCATTGACTTCAATTTTGCGAGGGTTCCTTGATGCCACACTTGGTAAAATGCTGCCTTGATGTCAAGGGCAGTCACTCTCACTCTCACCTTAGGAATTCAGTTCTTTTGCCCATGTTTGGGCCAAGGCTGTAATGAGGTCAGGAGTCGAGTGATCCTGGCAGAACCCAAACTGAGCATCACTGAACAGGTTATTAACGAGCAAGTGCTGCTTGATAACACATTCGACAACACCTTCCATCACTTTGCTGATGATTGAGAGTAGACTGATGGAGCAGTAATTCACCTGATTGGATTTGTCCTGCTTTTTATGGCTATATATGTATATTTAAAGTAGCCTCAGAACAGTGCTTTCTGGTTGTGGATACCCAGTGTTGCTTTTTGAGCCTTGGCAGAGTGGTGCATCAGATGTGCAATATTTCTTTGCATATGCAAGTTTACATTCAACCTAAAGGGTTCTAACTTTGGTGAAGTAGGATAGAGCTTGCATTGATACAGGACCTTATCATGTAGAAAGGAAGTTCTGAGGCACATTACAAGCAATGGGTTCTTCTGGAAGTGCAAACAATGTTGTTACGTATGCATATGCAAAATGTAGCTTACATACAACAAGGACCCATGCTGCAAAAGTGAAATAGCGCACTGAAAACCTGGAAGTAAGCACAGCATGTCTCCCAGGGGCTTTTTAACTCAGCCATCACATTAATATTTTACTGACAGTTTTTCCATCCAATCAACAGCAGGAGGCATGCTGTTGACCCAAATGACATGAACCTAACTCCAGTATTTAAAGGGACACTCCAAACATGCAAGTTGAAACAATTGGAGTAGGGTGTCAGAGAATTGGAGCTGTCAAAATGGAGTCATTGCAGGCAAAGGCTGTGCCTCTTTCAGTGGCATTTCCCATGATTTGTTATTGGGAGCTGTGAGGAGTAGAAGAGAGAAACATTTCCCTAACAATGGGAGCAAAAAGCCTGCTGCTGAGACCAAGAAGGCATGATTGGAGATTACGGAAGTCAGCAGCAGAAGCAGAGTGCTACATTCCTGGATTCAGTGCAGAATAGACTCATGACCTAAGCAGGTCAGGAAAGGTGATTACAGTGGTACATTCACCTACATCTTGATGTGTCCATCACCTCAATCCCCTCACGCTGCCTTCTCAAGTCTAGTGTAGCTCATCATTCCTCACTCCCACTCACGTTGCATCATCCTTCCCTTTCTGTGTACTCCCTCAAATCTCCATCCATCCATCTACCATTCCTAATCAGCCTTCGCCTTATGCAATGCTATGCCCCTCCTTCTTAGTCACCATCACTAAAAGCACTCCATTCATCATCGAGTGCATGCCATTATATTCATTCATATGTTTGTTCTTTCCCTCCCTACAGCAGAAGAGAGTGTTACATTCCTAGATTCAGTGCTAAATTGAGAAGGAGAAAACAGGAGGGGGCCCTCTACAGATTATTCTGGTAAAACTGCAGAGGAGGAGGCACCGGAGATCAGTGGAGTTCTGGTGTTTCTGGTTGTTGGAGATTGGGTGACAGGGAGCTCCGAGCTATCTGGGTGACACAATTAAATAAAAGCTACCCACATGTCATATGGAACTCAGTCATGTTGACTTGCTTTTGACATCTAATGAAATATTATCATCCTTATAATGATAACATGCAACAGTCTTGCTTTGCTAGGACTAATTCATGTCAAGGCCTTCACTCAAGTGGCGGGAGTCAATGGACATGGCAGGTGATGAATCCTCAGAGGAGCTATGCCCTTCTGAGGGTGCACCATCCCAGGACTCAGGCAGATCATGCACCAGCTCAGATACTTACACTTTGGTTAGACCAGTAAATCCTGGTGACTCACACTTCACAAGTGAGCAATAGCAGATGGTGGGCACAGGGAGAGCAGTGGACGGTCCAAATCACAGCCCTCTTGAAGTTCTGCTCAACTGAACAGGTGCTATACTCAAAGAACCATCAATGAAGAGAAGAATCATTGAGCAGCAAAAGAAAATGAGCAAAAGCAAAATACTGCGTACATGGGTAAAATCCCCGTCCCGACTCCCCCGTTTCTTGTTTCACTTGCACTGATGCAGAATGAAGGTATCCTGGCAGTTGCCTGGGAATCTGTGCACATCTGCATAGATAATTTAGGATTCCACCTTCAACACCTCTTCTGTTTCTTTACTTGTCCCAATACCACTCCATAAATCATTTTGTCATTTAATCTCTCCTGCCTTCCAACTTCTCATAGATGTTCCCTTTTTTCTATTTTCTCCTTCCCCCGTCAGTACTTGTGTATTTGTTTAAAACCTATTACATCTCTAACTTTTCCCAATTCTGATGAAAGGTCATTGACCTGAAATGTTAACTATGTTTCTCTGTCCACAGATGCTAACAGATCTTCTGAACATTTCCAGCATTTTCTGTTTTTAGTTCAGATTTCCAGCATCTGCAATATTTTGCTCTTGTCTTATGCATTTTTGTGTGAAAAACTGGGACATCCTGAATATGTCTGTGGTAGAGCTCTGCAGGAATCTGGAGGCAAGAATGTTGAGAGTGCTGGTGGTTTTGACAGCCACTGGTCATGTGTGGCCACCAGGTCCAGCAGACAGCAAGTCTTCTTCTAGGATGCTAGAGATGTCTACCACCAGCTGACATGACATCCTGGGGCTCCTGACACACTGTGTTCAGACATGTCATAGAAAGTGAGCCACTGCCTATGCACCCTGGTTCATGGGTAGTACCTCATGTAGTTGCTGCTCCCCTCTCTGCTGGTTGTTTCTCTGCTAGTCACCACTTTGCTGATTGCCTCTCTGTTGTGCCGATACAGGTCTATGACCAGGTGCTGTTGCTGATGCTGTTGCTAATCATCTTGGTCCTCACCTGAGGTTCAAACTAAGGCAGCATAAGCAGCACACATTCTGACGTGATAAAGCGAACCTGCAAAGTGTAGAAAATAACCTCCTCACTAGCAGGTAAGAAGTCAGCTGTGAGTACTGAACACTTATTGGAATATTTCCCTGAGATTGATGCAGCCCCCTCAATTGTCACTGTTTATTCGCTTCACTCTCACTGGTGAGTTTCAGGAAATCTGAGAAAACCGTGGACCTAATGTTAAAAGTCAAAATTGAGTTGAAATATTGCTCCAATTAAGCAATTAACATATGGTAATTGACAACCCGTCTCTCCCGCAGGGGTTGCACACAAACCATGTAATCTTCTCTCCTTCTTTGGCCTCCTTGTCTCGCGAGACAATGGGTAAGCGCCTGGAGGTGGTCAGTGGTTTGTGAAGCAATGCCTGGAGTGGGTAAAAAGGCCAATTCTAGAGTGACAGACTCTTCCACAGGTGCTGCAGATAAAATTGGTTGTCGGGGCTGTTACACAGTTGGCTCTCCCCTTGCGCTTCTGTCTTTTCTGCTGCCAACTGCTAAGTCTCTTCGACTCGCCACACTTTAGCCCCACCTTTATGGCTGCCTGCCAGCTCTGGCAATCACTAGCAACTGACTCCCACGACTTGTGATCAATGTCACAGGACTTCATGTCACGTTTGCAGACGTTTTTAAAGCGGAGACATGGACGGCCGATGGGTCTGATACCAGTGACGGGCTCGCTGTACAATGTGTCTTTGGGGATCCTGCCATCTTCTATGCAGCTCACATGGCCAAGCCATCTCAAGCGCCACTGCATCAGTAGGATGTATATGCTGGGGATGTTGGCTGCCTCGAGAACTTCTGTGTTGGAGATACGGTCCTGCCACCTGATGCCAAGGATTCTCTGGAGGCAGCAAAGATGGAATGAATTGAGACGTCGCTCCTGGCTGACATACGTTGTCCAGGCCTCGCTGCCGTAGAGCAAGGTACTGAGGACACAGGCTTGATACACTGGGACTTTTGTGTTCCGTGTCAATGACCCACACTCTCTTGGCCAGTCTGAACATCGCAGTAGAAGCCTTTCCCATGCGCTTGTTGATTTCTGCATCGAGAGACAGGTTACTGGTGATAGTTGAGCCCAGGTAGGTGAACTCTTGAACCACTTCCAGAGCGTGGTCGCCGATATTGATGAATGGAGCATTTCTGACATCCTGTCCCATGATGTTCATTTTCTTGAGGTTGATGGTTAGGCCAAATTCATTGCAGGCAGCCGCAATCCTGTCGATGAGTCTCTGCAGACATTCTTCAGTGTGAGATGTTAATGCAGCATCGTCAGCAAAGAGAAGTTCCCTGATGAGGACTTTCCGTACTTTGGTCTTCGCTCTTAGATGGGCAAGGTTGAACAACATGCCACCTGATCTTGTGTGGAGGAAAATTCCTTCTTCTGAAGACCTGAACGCATGTGAGAGCAGCAGGGAGAAGAAGATCCCAAACAGTGTAGGTGCGGGAACACAGCCCTATTTCACGCCACTCAGGATAGGAAAGGTGTCTGATGATGCGCCGCTATGCTGAATTGTGCTTTTCATATTGCCATGGAATCAGGTGATGATACTTAGTAGCTTTGGTGGACACCCGATCTTTTCTAGTAGTCTGAAGAGACCACGTCTGCTGACGAGGTCAAAGGCTTTGGTGAGATCTATGAAAGCAACGTAGAGGGGCACCTGTTGATCGCGGCATTTCTCCTGTAGCTGGCGAAGGGAGAACAGCATGTCAGTGGTGGATCTCTGCTCGAAAGCCACACTGTGCCTCAGGGTAGACATGCTCAGCCAGCTTCTGGAGCCTGTTTAAAGCGATTCGAGCGAAGACTTGCCCCACTATGCTGAGCAGGGAGATTCCACGGTAGTTGTGGCAGTCACCACGGTCACCCTTGTTCTTATAGAGGGTGATGATATTGGCATCATGCATGTCCTGTGGTACTGCTCCCTCGTCCCAGCACAGGCAAAGTAGTTCGTAGAGTGCTGAAAGTATAGCAGGCTTGGCACTCTTGATTATTTCAGGCGTAATGCCGTCCTTCTGAGGGGCTTTTCCACTGGCTAGAGAATGGCATCACTGAGTTCCGGTTTTGTTGGCTGTACGTCCAGCTCATCCATGACAGGCAGAGACTGGGCTGCATTGAGGACGGTCCAGTGACAACATTTTCCCTGGATTACAGTTCTAGGTAGTGCTCCACCCAGCGGTCCATTTGCTTGCGTTGGTCAGTGATTGTGTCCCCTGATTTAGATTTGAGGGGGGCAATCTTCTTGATGGTTGGCCCAAAAGCTCTCTTCATGCCATCATACATTCCTCTGATGTTTCCGGTGTCAGAGGCCAGCTGAATATGACTGCATCGGTGTTGCCAGTAGTCATTTACGCAGCGCCTGGCTGATCTTTGTGCAGTGCTTCTGGCTGCTTTAAGTGCTACGGATGTTAACTCGCTGGGGGCTTTCTTGTAGTTCAACAGTGCAATGCGCTTAGCGGCTATGACAGGTTCCATCTCTTCAATGTGAGATTCAAACCAGTCTGCATTCTGATTCACACGTTTGCCATAGGTGGTAATTGCTGAGTCATAGATGGCGACTCTGATGTGGGCCCACATGGTCTCTGTATCCCCTGTCGGAGTGTTTTGAAGGGCTTTTTCAAGTGAATTTAGAAACTCATGTAACAGCTGTGGATAAGAAATTCTGCTAGTGTTGATGCACGGGTGGCCCTTCTGCTTGCACACACACCATGTAATATGCACCAGTGAAATGCTGAAGTTGACAAGTTAGAGCTGGCTTCCTGATGCACTGTCAATTTCGCCTGTTTTAACATCTAACCTGCACCCAAACCCACACACTCCTGTAGATTCAAATTCTGCACATTGATTCAGGGATAAATACTGCCCAAAGCACCAAGGAAAACTTCCCTGCTCTTCTTCGAACAGTGCCATGGAACATTTTATGTCCACCAGTGAGGGCAGATGGGCCCTTGGTTCAATGTTTCATCCAAAACATTGCATCCCCTGACAATGCAGCACTACCTCAATCCTGCACTGAAGCGTCAGCGTAGATTATGTGCTCAGGCTTCTCGAGTAAGACTTGAATCTATGACTTTAACAGCAGGAGCTTATTAACATTTTGGACTCTGTTTCCCAGCTGTAATCAACAGATTGAGAGGCTGGCTGGCTGTCAAGTGGAAAGGCCTGCAAGACCAGGGGAGCAGAAAGGAGCAAGGGACAGATTATGGTTTGACGGGAGTCGGGGTGATACGCAGAGAAATTGTGGGCTGGGGTGGATGTTAGGTGGTGGGATGGCTGAAGAGCTTTGAGGGGCTGGGGAAATTGGTGGGTCAGAGAGGTAGGCCAGGGAACAGAGAGTTTGTGGAGGGATCCAATCACAGCGGTGTGGCTGTTTATGGTGATACAATTATAGTGGTTCAATCACAGGGTGGTCCAATTGCAGGGTGGGGTCTGATCGCCGAGGGTCCAATCATGGGGGTCCAATTGCAGTAGTCTGATTGCTGGGCGGGTCCAATTGTGGTGGTCTGATCATGGGGGCCCAATTGTGGGGGTCCGATTACTGCAGTCCAATTGCAAGGTGACATCCAATCGGGTCGGTGGAGGGGGGATGGGGGGGTGGAATACTGACCATGGGGATGGGATCTGATTGTCAGGGGTCTGATCATGGGGAACAGTCGCAGAGGTCTGATCACAGGGTGGGATTCAATCAAGGGCTGGGGTCTGATTGCACTTTGCTGTCTGGCCTCAGTTGTCTGTTCATAGAGGAATTCCGATCCCGATAGTCTGATCACAGGAGGACGATCCAATCTCGATGGAGAGATCACAGGAGAGTTGCCCCATCCCAATGGTCTGATCACAGGAGTAGAATCTGATCCCGGTGGTCCAATCAAGGAGATGACCAAATGCAGTGATTCAATTGCAGGCAGTACAATTTCAGGGGACCAATCATGGGTTGGTCTAATTGTGGGAGGGTTCAACTACAGGAGTCTGATCACGGGACTCTGATCATGCTGGTCTGATCATGGGAAGGATCCATTCACAGTGGTCGAATCATGGGGGATTTGATCATGCTGGTTCTAATTGTGGTGGTTCAATTATGAGGGGGATTTGATTATGGTTGGGTTCGATCACGGGGGATCCAACTGTGGTGGTTCGATCACGAGGGTGTCAAATTTTTCAAGTCTGAGCCTGGGTGTCAAATCACAGGTCGTCTGATAATCTGATCACTGGTGTGTAATAGCCTGGTGGAAGTTGGTTGTCGGGGAGGCAGGTGGGGGTGGTGTTATTTGCAGGAGGGGTGACGAGGTGATGATGGGTAATTATATGTGATATGGGGAGTTTAGCAGGTTTGCATAGTTGGCTCGGGGAAGGGCTCCTGATTTTCCAATACAAAAGCAGTGTCGAAAAGGCCTGGTCTATTTGGCTGTTCTCACGGTCGGGTTTTCCAAGGCCAGGAAAATCTGCCCAGCCAGTGTTAGATATGAAACAGAGGTAAAATCTGAGGCACACAACCTTGTTAACAAAATTACCTGAGGTACCTGGAGAACAGGATAGTCACTCACGTACCTCCTTCCATCACCCACCACCACCACCCCACCACCATCCACCACCACCCTGTTACTGCCATCGAGCCGTCTCTATTAAAACCAGAAGTGGAGGTGGATTGTGTTGTGGTTTCCATTTACATTTTTTTATCACGCTGCCAACTGTAATGAGTTTTTTATGTTGTTTGATGCAACATAAATAAGATGCATGCAGTCCAGTTTGCTGAAGATATCTAACAGGTTTATTAACAGCTCCTTTTTGGCCTCCTTGTCTCAAGAGACAATGGGTAAGTGCCTGGAGGTGGTCAGTGGTTTGTGGAGCAGCGCCTGGAGTGCCTATAAAGGCCAATTCTAGAGTGACAGACCCTTCCACAGGCACGGCAGGTAAAGTTAGTTGTTGGGGCTGTTACACAGTTGGCTCTCTCCTTACACTGCTGTCTCTTTTCCTGCCAACTGCTGAGTCTCTTCAACTCACTTCTCTCCACCCAGCAGTCCATTTGCCTGCTTTGGTCAGTGATCGTTACCCCTGTTTTAGACTTGAGGGGGGTCGATCTACTTGATGGTTGGCCCAAAAGCCCTCTTAATGTCGTCATACATTCCTCTGATATTTCCGGTGTCGGAGGCCAGCTGAATACGACTGCACAGATGTTGCCAGTAGTCGTTTGCACGGCACCTGGCTGTTCTTTGCGCGGTGCTTCTGGCGGCTTTAAGTGCTAAGGATGCTAACTTGCTGGGGGCTTTCTTGTAGTTCAACAGTGCAGTGCACTTGGCGGCTATGGCTGGTTCCATCTCTTCAAAGTAAGATTGAAACCAGTCTGCGTTCTGCTTCTCACGTTTGCCAAAGGTGGTAATTGCTGAGTCATAGATGGCGTCGCTGATGTGGGCCCACTTGGTCTCTGCATTTCCTGCAGGAGCGTTTTGAAGGGCTTTTTCAAGCAAATAGAATAACTTTTGTGACAGCCATGGGTAAGAAATTCTGCTCGTGTTGATGATCGGGTGGCCCTTCTGCTTGGAGTGATGTAACTTCTTTGGTTTGAGTCTAACTTTGCTGCACACCAGGGAGTAGTCAGTGTCACATCCGCACTGTGGAAGCTACGTGTGATTTGAACACTGTTTAAGGAGGCTCGCCTTGTGACGATGAGGTCCAGCTGGTGCCAACGACGTGATCTTGGGTGTCTCCATGAAACCTGGTGACAGGGTTTAGTTTGAAAGAACGAGTTGGTGATGCAGAGGTTATGATAGGTACACAACTGCAGCAGTCTCTGTCCATTCTCATTCATCCTTCCAATGCCATAGCGCCCGAGGCAGGAGGGCCATGAGTCATGTCGGCCCCAACCCTGGTGTTAAAGTCCCCCAGCAGGAACAATTGTTCAGTATTAGGAATGCTACTAATGATATTATGGAGTTCCTTGTAGGACTGGTCTTTAATTTCAGGTGGGGAGCAGAGTGTTGGAGCATAGATGCTGAGTAGGTATACTGGACCAGAGGCAGTGAGCAGTCGGATGGACAGTGTGCGTTCCGAGCCATTTGAGGGTGTCTCTATCATGCTGAGCAAAGAGTTTCTGATGGCAAAGCCCACTCCATGCTGGCTTGGTTCTTCAGGATCCCTACCTGCCAGTAAAAGGTGCAGTCTTGCTCTCTTAGAGATCCACTCGCAGGGAGGCGTGTCTCCTGAAGTGCTGCAATGTCCACAAAGTGTCTACTTATCTCGTTGTTAATGATGGCGGTCTTCCAAGAGAAGTCGATTTGTGTAAGATCTTCCAATAGGCCAGGATACATAGCTCTGACATTCCAGCTTGCAAAACTAAGGGCTGATACTTCCTTTCCTTTTTTTGTCGTGCTGTTTGGTGCGGTATTACAGTCCACTTGTCGGGCAATGACTCTGAGCTCCAAGCACCCATTGAAGCAGGTTGATTGTGGTGGGACAGAACCTTTCTGACTGGGGGCTGCCCAGTTTGAGGCAGGCGGTAGCTGTCCAATGAGATGCTACGACCTCTCCCACCGACAAAGGCAGCCCGTGACGCTCAATCTCTATGCCAATTGATCTGGACTTAAAACCCATAATTGCTACCTTCCATGTTGTTTTAGTCACTGTGAGGTGACTATGGAGTGACCTCTCCATGGCGCATGCCTGGTTGGAATGTATGGAGGTTGTGAGTTGCCCAAGCGTCAAAAGCCGTCTCTTGGCCTTCCTAGTGGGGTCTAAAGGAGTGTGGAGCACGATGTTTGACACCAGTTTGGCTGCAGAAACTGCCGGTAACATGCCAAAGGTGACATGTGACTACTTTAGGGGCTCCGCTCCGGATTTTCTGTTAGGGTTTACTCCCTTTGCCTTAGTCTCTTCTGAGACACCCATAAGGCAGTGGGGTTGTTAGCTCGTATCCCTGAGCAGGGTCCCTAACAAGAAGAGTACACAGCCTCTGCGGAAATATCCTCCACCACCCACAATACTCATAGCAAAAGCCCCGAATATCTGCGGCCACTTGGCCCATCGAGTCCTTGCTATCTCCGGACATAATTCAAGGCAATTGAGGGCCGTATGAAGAGAATCTGCCTTCACCCGGAGACATTTCCCCAGCAAAGCCGCCACCCCCCGCACCCTGGCTCTCCGAGCCCTTGAAACGTGACTCCCAGAACTGGCCCTGGACTCACGGTCGAGCCTCCAGATGAAGTCTGTACAGTGCTGGCAGAAGGTGGGCTTGGTCAGCGTCACTTTACTCAGGTAGTGCCCCTGGCCCAGGTGCCGGTGTCCCGTGGTCCACCAGTGGGCTGGAGTTGGGGCTGAATCCACACTGCGGCTTCCTTAAGCAAGGGACCAAAGCCCAGCTTTCCGCCATCCACCTGCATCCTGCTTAGACTAAAGTTGAGCAACGTACAGGTAAGACCTGTACCAATCCCCAAACTAATCCCACTGTCCCACTCTCCCACTCTCTCCCTATAGCCCTCATAGCCCTAACAGCTAACCTATTATATTCAGTACAGTGCAAACTATTTACAGAACCTTTGTCTGGGTGTTACAGTGACAGAGTGTCTCTGGCTTTAAAGGAACATCACTCCTAAGGCAATCAAACAACATTTCCTTTCTTTCCAAAGATAAGCCTCGTATACTACAAGCAAAAATCACATAAAATTAGATAACATCAAAATTAGTAATACAGGATATAGATTATATGATTTACAGCTACAAGGGTAGGGATTGTGAGATTTACAAGTGCAGAGGCTTAGAAGTCCATTTTTCATTTTGGTGGTTTGACAACCCTTGCTCGGGGAATTTGTGTCTCTTCTTTTGCTGTTTTTCTGAAGTTTCTCCCTCTCTGCACTCAGTTTCTGTTGCTCTGCCTTCAGCCTGATAACATACTCTGTTGCTTTTCTCAAGATGACCACCTTTGAGGCCTTGTCATTCTTGGAAAGTTCCGGCACCTCATCTCGAAGAGCCAACAGACAATGCTTCAACTCATTCCTCCTCTGCCTCTTCAGGACATTGCATGTCCTTCACCTCTCTTCATCCTCTGCATCTGAAGGCTTGGGGCTCAAGGTTGAGGCCTTGTCCGTTCTGGCTCGTTTTGATGCTGGTGGTTCTCTCGAGAGCAGGAGTGAAGGCGCAGTATAATTGTGCTGTTGCTGGATTTCCAGACTGCACCTTTTGATGCTGGTCAGAAACTGTGAGCGGGTTCCAGTCCTTGGAGGTTTCCCCTTGGCAATAGTCCACACTGCCAGCCTTTGTTTCTCGGTAGTGATAATGTCAATCTCTTCTCCTGAGTTGTTACAGGGCAAGAACTTTCAGCATCTGAGTTTGTATCTTCATTATCTTGGTGTGGCATTTTTGAGAAGGGGCTGATACACTCCAAACCAGATCAACTAAGATCCTGGAGGTTCCTGTGACTCAATGCAGGCACCCTTGGTCTCTTCTGCTGTAATTGGTACCTTGTGACCTCGTGGATAGTTATGATGTTGAGGTCCTCACACACTGGTAGTCCTGCCACTGCTTGTCTGCTCATGTCTACCAGGTAAAATATTTGTGTTTTCCATGCCAACTTGCCATAGCTGCATTGCGTTATTAGTGTGTCACTACAAAGGATGAGTGACCTGTTGTATGTAGTTGTCGGTTGTATTATTGATTTCCAATAACTCTGGTACATATCTTTCAGGATTCGGACAGGCAGGATATTTGCATTAACTCCGGTGTTAATCTTAGACCTGAGTGTGTGTTTGCCAACTTTCTTTGAGCACATGATGTTAATGGTAGCAAAAGCTTCCAGTTCTTTATTTCATCAACACAATGGGCTGAATTTTACTGATACCCCGCACCGACCTCAGGGACCGTGGCAGCGGCGGGGTGGGGTGGCCGGAAAATGCCTCCAACAGAGGCCCGCTACAGGCCTTGATGCCAGGAAGGCCCGGCCCCATATTGCCGGTGGTGGCGAGGCCTCTTGGCAGCCCCCTGCCACACGGCGATGGGACCGCTATTTAAATATTTTAATAAATGTAAGTGAACAAATTAATGAATTACCTGGTCTCGCTGACTGTACCGCTCCGATATTGCGGTCAGTGGCCTGCACAGTCAGATCTCTAACCAGTGATGTAAGATGGAACACTAGTGGGGAGGCAGGAGCAGGTAAGTTCCTCAGTGCGAGAGTTGGGGTAGCAGGGTCAAGCCAATTCCATTGGTCTAGGGGTTGGTGGGAACGAGTATTTTATTTTATTTAGAGATACAGTACTGAAACAGGCCCTGTGGCCCACCGAGTCTGTGCCGACCAACAACCACCCATGTATACTAACCCTGTGGTAATCCCATATTCCCTACCACCTACCTATACTAGGGGCAATTTACAATGGCCAATTTACCTATCAACCTGCAAGTCTTTGATGGTGGGAGGAAACCGGATGCACCCAACGAAAACCCACGCGGTCACAGGGAGAACTTGCAAACTCTACACAGGCAGTACCCAGAATCGAACCTGGGTCCCTGGAGCTATAAAGCTGCAGTGCTAACCAGTGCTCCACTGATTAAAGTTTGTGACCTTTGGTGGGGGGAAGGACAGGTCTGAAAGTTAAGTATTTTGACGTGGAGAGAGCAAGGAATGAATTGTTTGGTCATTGGGGGGGTGGGAGAGGGGCTTGAAACTTTTATTAATTTTTTTCAAATAAGGTCTATGGTTCTATTACTTTAAAAATTCAAATTACATGTACGGGCTTGAAGCCCTTTAAAAATGGTGTCGGCGCCTTTCCAATGACACCAAACACCGTTGCCGGGCACAGAGCGCCCGTTCCCCTCCACATATTTGTGGGGGGGGGGGGTTGTCTGCCCCAGCTATGTAAATGAGCCAGTATGTTTAATATCACAGTGGTTCCGTGGAGCAAAGCTCATGCGTGCAGTGCAGGCGGCAACATAAATTTCAAGCCAATGTGTCAAGTTCACAATGTGGAATGCCTACTCGTCTTCTGGCTGAGAATCACTCCTCTCTGAGTCTTGTCTCAGGTCTGTTTTGCTGTGAATTTCATGTATCGGCTTGCATTTACGCAGGTCTCTGGAGCTCTCCTTGCTGCTGTTGCCCTGTTGCTACGCCTGGCTTCTGTTTGTATCCTACTGTGACTTCTGGCTGCATCTTTGGAGCAAAATTTCTAACATAGGCAGGCCCAGTGCCCTTTTGCTCCGTATGTCTTGCACAGGTCTAGAAATGCAGGACAACTTCGCAGTGAGTGAAACAAACCACATTTGCCACACAGCTTGCTTGCTTTTTTTGACCTGGTTATCATACTGATACTATTGGCTGCACCTACTGCTTACAGATACTGTTGTCCAGATACAATGGTTTCGTATTCCCTGCCATCTTCTAGCAGCGCATCAATGCTGTGACCTTTCTTTTTCCCCAAAAGGTCTTTCTGAAAATATGTGTTGAGACAATCACCAGCTCCATTAAACACTCTGACAGTTCCGTTTCTGAGAAATCACATTCATTGCCCTTCCTATGGCATCTACTGACAAACTGATCTATTGATTCCTGTGGCGTTGCCTGTAGGACATCAATTCCAGGCAGTGAATTCTAAAATTCACTGGTAACTGGAGTTGATCTCCTAGCACTTTTCATATCTTTGCAGGATCTTTCTGTCCTCTTCAGATAAGCCAGAGGTGTTGATTCTGTGTAACCCCCCCCATTTCCAATTGCTATTAGTATTTTTATAGCCTGTTTCTCTGGTTCTACATTCACTAGGTCTGTGAAGAATAGCTGCATTCTTTATTTAAAAGGTTTGAACTTGAATAGGATATCAATGGCCTTCCAGTTCATGCTGGGAAATTTGGTATTGATCTTTCTGCTGTTCTTTTGCTTTCTGTTCTTTATCGAACTTTATCGCTCTGTGTTGTTTCTCCTTTAATAAATTCCCTGTTATTTAGACTGGCTGCTTGGATGGAGAGGCACAGGTGTTTGACAGTGTTCTGTGTTTGTTTTGCTTTCAGCATTTAAGCCTGTCTGTTTACACAGCTGTTCAATAGGCAGTTCAAGTGCTTTTTTTTGTTAGAGTTTGTTTATGTTCTTCACGCTCAAGTGGTTTAATTTTTTTAACTGTGGTTGTGTGAATGGAGACTGTTCTTCACGCTCGAGTGGTTTAATGATTTTTTAAAAAAACTTTGGCTGCATGAATGGAGACTCTGCAGTGTTCAGTTTTCCTGCCCTTTTTACTATCGGACACCTCCTGTAATGGCACCAACCTCGATCAGCCTGGGAGAGGAATTGGATTTTCCCTGCTTTTTTTTCTCCACCACAGAGCCTGTGGGAAAAAAAATCAATCTTTTAAACACTTTAAAGCTTGTTTCTTTTTATATGGGGATTCCTCGACCATGAGCGCAAAAACTCACTTGATCACAGGAATTTATTTGCAGCCTGTCATTCTGAGCTCTGTCTTCTACAGCTGCAGGTAAGTTCTTTTTTCTTTCAACTGTTTGGTCCAGTATTTCCATTGAACTTTTCTCTGTAGTGGAATGGTCATTTTTACGCTGTTTTACCAGTGGTGTTCAAGCTTACACTTTGTCTTCTCACCACAGTTGCCACCCTATAATGAGTTCTTTATGTTGTCTGATGTAACATAAATAAGATGCACAGTTTGGCAGATTTATTAACAGCTGAACTATTATATACAGCACAGAGTAAACTATTTACGGAACCTTCGTCTGGGTGTTACAGTTGCAGAGTGACTCTGGCTTTGAGTCATATGACTACATCCTGGTACTTAGCTCATTTGCATACTGAGATCTTAAAGGAACATCACCCATAAGACAATCGTACAACACCAGCCTCCCGCACCGCCTGTTCTGGGGGGTGGGGGGGAGGGGGGGTGGTTGGTGGTGGGTGGTGGTGGGGGGGGGTGGTGGTGTTAAAATTACTCCCATAGTCTCCAAATGCCTGTAACCTGTGCACCTTATAAACCTGTGTAAAGTCACTTTCCTTTAAAACACAAGCCATGAACAAAGCTCACTCCCAATATCCTTATGAACAAACATACGAGCATATGAATTAGGAGCAGAAGTAGGCCATTCGGCCCCTCGAGCCTGCTCTGCCATTCAATAAGATCATGGCTGATCTGTTTGTGTTTCGAATTCCACACTCCCAACTATCTCGATAATATTTGATTCCCTTGCCTAATAAGAATCTATCTACCTCCACCTTAAAAATATTCAATGACCCTGCCTCCACCACCTTCTGAGACAGAGTTCCAAAGTCGCATAACCATTTTAAAGAAAACATTTCTTCTCATCTCTGTCCTAAAAGAGTGACCCCTAATTTAAAAACTGTGCCTCCTAGTTCTGGACTCACCCACAAGAGGAAACATCCTCTCCACATCCACCTTGTCAAGACCATTCAGGATCTTATATACTTCAATCAAATCTCCCCTCACTCTTCTAAACTCCAGTGAAATCAAGCCCAGTCTGTACAACCTTTCCTCGTAAGACAACCGGTTCATTCCAGGTATCAATCTAGGAAACCTCCTCTGAACCGCCTCCAACGCATTTACATCCTTCCTTGAATAAGGAGACCAAAACTGCACATGGTATTTGAGATGGGGTCTCACCAATGCCCTGTACAATTGAAGCATAACACCCTTAATTTTATTTTCAATTCCTCTCATAATAAAGGATATTAATCCATTAGCCTTCTTTTTTACTTGCTGTACCTGTAAAAAGATGAAGGAAAAAGGATTTAAAAGTCTAAAGCTTATCAGAGGTGGAGGAGGTTGGTGTTACCAGATTCCTCCCTCATTTTCCTTCTCAGCAGCCCTTTTGGCATTCAGGCAGACGGACATCAAATAAAAATGGACATTGGATAAGTAAGTGAAATTTGACTTGTTGATCCTCTGTCAGCGATCTTAAAGCCTTGGGACCTTCTGGAAATGCACCTCCAACAGCAGCCTGAATGGTCCTGATGCTGGCAGGTGCAGACCTACAGCTGTGCTCAAATTTCCTCCCTATTTTGCAATACTACACCCTGCCAGAGGAACTTCCTGTACTGAAGATGTGCCTGGCCCATGTTATGGCCTGGGCTAGAATAGTGGGGCACCTGGAGGGCCCAGCACAACTCAAGCCGACAATGTCTATCCAGTGCTGAGGTGTTGGGAGGAGATGGGATATCGAGCCCCAAGATCTCCTCTTGAAGAATTTTTAGATTGAAGGCACTTGCCTAAAAATTAATTTAGCATTGAATTTACATTTTTGTTTTGAGGCAAACGTGTGTAGATGGTGCTTTCGATTTAAAATCAAAATTGTTTCTGGGTAATGGATAGAAGATTCTGAAGAGGAGCAATAACAGGGACTGGAATAATGTGATGGAATGATATAAAACCGGTAACATTAACCATAAAAACATTGTATTCATTTTATGGCATAAAATAGGGTAATCTTTCACTCACATTGAAGGAGGGAATAAATCTCAACCATTCTTTTGAGACCAATTAAAACAGTAAGAACATCATTTCAGATGTTAAAACTGAAGAACAAATTTTGTGATAATGGTATTTAATGACTGAACTGCTGAACCTCTGACAGATTTACTGTCCTCAGATTGCCAATTCCCTAAGGCTTTTTATATAATTCACTGTAACTGGTTTAATTTAATTCCAATGTCACACATATCAAAAATAGCTCCTGCACCAAAGATTTTATTTTGCTGCTTTTATTTTGGTGTCTTGTAATGTATAACTTGAAAAAATGCAGGTTATCCTTTTGAGGTTTCTTATTGATTCATTGAATACTTTTGGTACATTTGGAGATGCTTGCATATTTCTCAAGAAGTTTTGTTCTTTTAGTAATGTTTTGCTTTTGAATTACTACAGCTGTTATAAATTTATGGGTGTTTTTGAGAAGGTTGGAGAAGGAAGCATTGTACTTATTATCATGCAGACCGCCACCTGCCAAGAATGGGACAGATTAATTTTGTCATATGAACATTGATTTTAAACTGTAGCTGGAGTAAAGAAAGGACTTGTTAAAAAAAAAATCACCAGGCACTTGACTGGAAAAACATTTGCATACTAATAGACAGTGCTTGGAGAGACAAAGATCTATTCCTTGGTCCACTTAACTCAAAATGGGCTGTGATCACCTGACATTGAAGGTGAGGATGCTCATATTCCAGGATGACTGCTAAAATGGCAGAATCCACAAACGGAAGTGGTCAAACCAGCTAGTCACATGACTAACCTGGTGGGCAACCTGGGTTTTTTTGAATTGTGCCACAGAGAAAGAGGCAGAAGGCTGTTTGAACTGGAACCTGGAGCAAGGAAGCCTCTCTCTCTCTCCAAAACCACCAGACCCACAGAAGACACGTAAACTTCAAGATAGTAAAGCTTCCAACCTTGAAACAAGTTGATTAGATTAGATTAGAGATACAGCACTGAAACAGGCCCTTCGGCCCACCGAGTCTGTGCCGAACATCAACCACCCATTTATACTAATCCTACACTAATCCCATATTCCTACCAAACATCCCCACCTGTCCCTATATTTCCCTACCACCTACCTATACGAGTGACAATTTATAATGGCCAATTTACCTATCAACCTGCAAGTCTTTTGGCTTGTGGGAGGAAACCGGAGCACCCGGAGAAAACCCACGCAGACACAGGGAGAACTTGCAAACTCCACACAGGCAGTACCCGGAATCGAACCTGGGTCCTTGGAGCTGTGAGGCTGCGGTGCTAACCACTGCGCCACTGTGCCGCCCTTAAGCGTGCACTGGGCCCCAACGAATTGCAAGTCTGACCGGCAACCAAAGACTTCACAGCAAACTGAAAGGACAGTAAAATAGCAACCCATCTATTGCCTCAAACTTTTCCCCTTTATTCTTTTCTACTTTTCTGTCTCTATCTGCGTGTGTGCTTATCGCATATGCATGCTAGCCTGGTCACGTCACACATTCCTAGTCAGTAACCGGATTAGAGTTTAAGATTAATAAACTTCTACCTTTCTTGTTTAAAATCTAAGAAAACCTGTCTGAATTGATTTCTTTGCTGTACAGTTGGAACAGTGAACAATGATTCAATGAGGGGAAGCTAAAAACACGGTGTTTTTAAAATTAAACCCTGTTACGGTTAAACCGGGCAAAGGCTGAGAGGGAACCCCTAGGCTCCTTTTCTCCTGGTCGTAACACTATGTATTGCAGCAATGTATTGTAACTGTTAATCTATTAGTGTCAATGAGTCATGTAAAATCTATGGCTAAGTACTGAATTATATTTTTACTCTGCTTTCACATGGGCACATTGTGTGACCTAAAAGCAATGAGAATATTAGTCCCAGTTAAGTCACAGGGTGTAATTAGTAAATTAATTATGTTTGCATTCATATAGCAAATGGCCTTGTCTCTTAGAAAAGTCTCCACAGTAATTTACTGTGCAGAACAAGTGCAAGGGCTTATAATATATGTTATTGTGACAGCCATTTTGTGCCAATAGTATCTCATAAACCCTCTCTCAGTCCACACTTCTTAATCGCTCTAAACTTAATGCATTCTATAAGAGGGAAAATCAGACATAATGTATGTATGCCATAAAAACCTGCTTACAAAAATATTCTCACCCAATTGCATCTTGTCCACGACATGCAGGGAAGTCAGATTTATCTTTATAATTGCTGTTACACTGCTGCTGACATTTTATTTGAAATGGTCTTGTTGCTACCCTTGTAAATTAACTGTTAAAATTGAGATACGTTGATGACTTCTCAGATGAAATTATTTTGCTTTCGTTGCCAAAGCATCACGCATGACGGCCATAATGACTTTTACATAACATGATTGGTATGGTGAAATAATAATAATTTCTTCTTGTAATACTGAATATTTGAAATCCCCCTCAATACATCAACAATCCCTCTTGAATTCTTTTTGTGCAATGTTGTCTGCTTTCCATGATGGTCCAGTGACTAATTTGTTTAAGATGCAAATTTCTCTGCTCGTCTAGGGGAATTTTCATTCTTGCAGAGAACATACTTGGTTGATTTTAGGTATGCATCATCTAAATTTCAAGGGTGTAAAGTGAAATTACAATTTGATAACCATCCAAATGCTCATCCCCTTCTTTTCATTTTATTTTTAACTTTTAAGGGAAAAAATAAAAATGAGACTGAACATAGTTCAGCTGCCTCTCCTTTATTTCTAAATTTGAGATGGAAAGTGTACCTCTGAAAGAGAATTCGATCAGTTCCTTAGTGAAGCTGCTCAGCTGAAATGAATACACAGAAGACATGAACAAGTCAGAAGAAAATTCAATTATTATAATTGAAATCAAATACTTAAGCATATAAAAATGCTCAGAAAATAATTCATTAAGTAGCATAGAGTCCAGTTCTATGGAGTGCTGCTTGAGTACTACTTCTGCAGAGTACTAAACTCGGGCAATTTGATGAGCATGGGGAAAGGTGCAGTGTGGGAAGAGGTGACCTTCTGGTATTTTAAAAAAAAACAAGGAGCCGGTCCAAGAGAGAGAGCAGGGGACTGCAAGACCTGAGCATTGAATCGAGAGGCACTGATTAAAATTTATAGTTTAAACAAAGTACTAACTAGATTCAAAAAGAGGGTATATATATATATTTAGATCATGAATGGGAAATTGAGACCTCTTTGTTTGCAATTCCTGCACCATGTGGGAACTCCAGGACACTTCACATGTCTTTGGGGATCAGGTATGTAGGAAGTCTCTCCAGTTGCTTGAGCTCAAGCTCAGGGTTTACATGCTTGAGGGGCAGCTGCAGTCACTGTGGGGCATCAGGGAGGATGAGAGTTTCCTGGATCATACGTTTCAGGAGGTAGTCACCCCACAGGCAGTGAAAGTTCAGGATAGTAGATGGGTGGCCGTGCAGAAGAGTAGGAAGAGGCTGGAAGTGCAGGAGTCTCCAGGGTGTGTGCCACTCTCAAACTGGTACTCAGCATTGGAGAGTGCTGGAAGTGACAACACATTGAAAGAATGCAGTCCAGACCATGGCATCAATGGACAAGGGGCTGCACAGGGGGGAACAGCAAACTGTAGAAATACAACTGTTATAGGAAATCCCATATTAAGGAGGACAGATAGGTGTTTCTGTAGCTGTCATCGTGAATCCCACATGGTGTGTTGCCTCCCTGGTGCCAGGGAAAAGGACAGCACAAAGAGGTGCAGCCTATTCTGCAGGGAGAAGAGAGTGAGCTAGAAGTTGTGGTACATGTCGGTGCCAATGACATAGCAAGGACAGGTATTGAGGTCCTGCAGTCAAATTTTCAGGAGCTAGGGAGAAAGTTAAAAAGTAGGACCTCCAAGGTAGTAATCTTTGGATTACTCCCAGTGCTACACATTAGTGAGAGTAGAAATAGGAAGGTAGGGCAGAGCAATGTGTGACTTGAGGCCTGGTGCAGGAAGGAGGGCTTCAGATTCTTGGGCCATTGGGACCAGTTTTGGCATAACAGGCAGCTGTTCAAAAGGGATGGGTTGCACCTCAACAAGACTGGGACAAATGTCCTCATGGGGAGAGACTATTGTGGTTGGAGAGGGTTTAAACTAAACTGGCAGGGAAGTGGGTAGCAACATACTGGAATAGAAATGAGGAATAAGTAAAGGAGTGAGAGTGTTAGATAGTACTAGAGAAGGAAGTAGTACCATATTAGATAGGAGGAGACACAGAAGGACTATGAGGAATACAAAGATAGGTATGTAAATGCACAAAGTGTGGTGAATAAGCTGAGTGAGCTACAAGCACAAATAGCTGTGTGGGAATAAGATGTGGCAAGAACAGAATTGTGGCTTAAAAATAGTGAGGACTGGGTGTTTAATATTGTAAGATATAAAGGGTTCAGAAAAGATAGGGAAGGAATAAAGAGAGGTGGGATGGCAGTACTGATTAGGGAGCAAATTGTAGTGTTTGAAAGAGAGGATATCCTTGAGCAGGCAGTGACCAGATCCATTTGGCTAGAGTTGAGAAGCAAAAAGGATATGATCATGCAATTGGGGGTATTCCACAGGCCTCCAAATAGTGAGAGAGAGATTCACAAGCAAACCTGCAGGAAAACCACAGAGGTATGCAAGAGCTATACAGTGGTAATATTGGGGGACTTTAATTACCCAAATATCAATTGAGATAATGTTCGAGTAGAGGGTAAGAAGTGAAGGAATTTCTGAAATGTGTTCAGAGAATGTCATTGAGTAGGAAGGAGGCATTGCTGGATCTGGTGCTGGAGAATAAACTGGGCTGGGCCAAGTGGACCAAGGGCTGCATTTTCCCAGCCCTTGTAGATGGGCTTGGAGTGGGAGGGCTGTTAATGTAGTGAGGGATGGCGTCGGGAGGGGAGCCATACGGCTTCCTGCCACCATGGCGTATTGGCAGCAACAGGAGCCTTTGAGGCGTGACTGCCCACTGGGAAGCCAACTGAGCCACTTAAGAGCCCAAATGAGGGCCACTTTCTGCTCGCACGGTAAACTCTGGCGTTCTCCCAGCAGTTTCGCGGCAGGGACCCTCCTTGATGGGTGCTCCATGGCCTGCAGAGGTGTGTCTAACCTGCCGCCAGTGCACCATGACATCCTCACCTCATCAACGGGGCCTGCCTGACTGGACCCTGCTGTTCAGAAATAACTCACCTGTTCTTTGAGGGTGCCTCGGCAGGGTGGTTAATGCATGTCAGGTGAATTCTTCAAGCGAGAATCAGGCCAAATACATAATGTTGAGAAGGAAAGTGAAGAAGAAAATAAGGCTGGCAAAGGGACAATATGAGAATAGAATAGTAGGTAACATAAAAGGTAAGCTAAAAATCTTTTACCATTATGTAAATATAAGCAGGTAGTAAGAGGTGGAGTGGGACCAATTAGGAACAAAGAGGGTGATTTATGCTTAGAGTTACAGAGAAAGGCTAGAATACTTAATGAGTGCTTTGATAGGTGTTTACTAAGGAAGAGGGTGCAAACAAAATATCAGTAGAGGCAGAGATGGTGAAAATTGATAGACAGGATGTATTGGAAAGCCTGGCTATGCTTTGAGTGGATAAGTCACCTGATTGGGATGGCTTGTATCCCAAGTTGCTAATGCAAATGGGGGTGAAAATAGTGGAAGGGCTTGCCATAATCTTCCAATCTTCTCTAGATACAGGGAGGTGCCAGAGAATTGGAAAGTGACAAAGGAAGGATGTAAGAACATTTCTAGAAACTACAGGCCGGTCAGTTTAACAAGAGTGGTGAGTAAGGTTTAAGAAATAACAATCGGCAAAAAAATTAACAGGAACTTGGAGAGGTTTGAGTTAATTAAGTAGAGCCAGCAAAGATTTGTAAAAGGCAGATTGTGGTTGACTAATCTAATGGATTTTTGATGAAGCAACAGAGAAGGTTGATGAAGGGAATGCAGTGGATGTTGTCTATATAAATGTTACAAAAACCTTTGACAAGATACAACATTAAAGGCTGGTTAACAAAACTGATGCTCATGGAATATAAGGGTCAGTGTCAACTTGGATAAAACATTGGCTTAAGGACAGAAAACAGCGAGTTGTGCTAAATGGTTATTTTCAGTCTGGAGGATGGTAGACAGTGGTGTTACCCAAAGGTCAATGCTAAAATTGCTGCTTTTTTGATATATATATATATATATATATATATATATAAATAAATGACTTGGATATCGGAATACAGAGCAAAATTTCAAAATTTGCCAATAATACCAAACATAGAGTTGTGGCAAATGGTGAGGATGATACCAAGCAACTGCAACATTGATAGGTTAGCAGAATGGGCAGAAAAGTGGCAGATGGAATTTAATACAGAGAAGTGTGACATGAGGCATTTTGGCAGAAGGGATAGGGAGGGAAAACATAGTGTTAATGGCACAGATCTAATAAGTGTGTAGGGACAGAGGGACCTAGAGCTTTATGTGCATAGATCTTTGAGAGTGGTAGGACATTTTGAGAGAATAGTTGGCAAAGCATATGGGATCTTGGGTTTCACAACTGGAGTTATTGAGTACTGGTACGACCAGGTGAGAAAGATGTCTAGGGGTCTCTTTCAGCCTTCACCTGGTCTGACTATAACAGGATTTAATTTTTAAACACACTGTGTTCTGAGCTCCCCCTTTTGTGAATCCTTGTTCGCTGCTTTCCAATCATAAGGCAAAGAAATGAGCACAAACAGGCCTTCGTAGGTTTAAAGAAGAAAAGTGAAATTTATTAAAACTTAAACTTAAACTCTACTTCAGTTAACACCTACAGATACACGCCGTGACCCACGCTAGCATGCACACGTGATAGGCACATGCAAATAGAGACAGAAAAGAGCAGGAGAAAAATAGCAGAGAGGTTTCAGGCAATCTCTGAAGAGGGGTTTTTGTTACTGTGCTTCGAGCTCGCTGTAGTCCTTGCTTATAGGTAAATTTTGCTTTTCTTTGGGGCCCAGTATTCTTCTTAAACCTTGTTCACTGTAGGAGACTTTTCTCTCTTGGGGTTCATATGTCTTCAGTGGTTTTCAGTTCCGTGAGAAAGAGATGGGAGCAGACAGGAGAGAGGTATTCTCAGCCCAGGAACAATGAGCTTTCCGAGTGCAAATTCTGTTTTTCCAATTTAAAACTCCCCTAGCTGGCCAGCAGGTGGTCACATGACTGACTGGTTTGACCAGGTCTCTTCTGTGTTTTGGAGCAGGGACTGGTTCCTTTGTTCCAACACTGTCTGCTAGTATGAAGAAGATGTCTTTGCAGCCAGGGGCTTGGCAACCCCTTCCTCCCAGCAACAATTTTAAACTTTAATGTCCATGTGGCAAAATATATGTGCCTCATTCTTGGCAGGTGAGGGCCTGCATGACAGTACAAAAGCAGGGAAGTTATGCTGAACCTTAATAAAGGTCACAACTAGAGCATTGCATCCAGTTCTAGGTATCGCACTTTAGAATGGATGAGAAGATCCTTGAGAGGGTGCAGAATGTTTACCAGAATGTTTCTAGGGCTGATGGAATTTATCTACAAGATTAGATTGGAGAAGCTGGGATTGTTCTCCTTGAAGCAAAGGAGGTTTGGGGAAATCTGGGAGGATTGTACAAGATTATAACAGGTTTAGATAATATAGGCAAAGAAAATCTGTTCACATTAGCTGGTGGCACAAGGACTGGGGGATGCTGATTTAAGGTTTTGGGCAGGACATGCAGGGGGGATGTGAGGAAGAATTGGTAATATTCTGGGACTCATTGCCTAGGAAGTGGAGACAATCAATAATTTCAGAAAGAAATTGGTTGGCCACAAGAGGGAAGTAAACTTGCAGGGATAGATCAGGGTAGCTGGACTGACTGGATTGCTCTGCAGAGAGCTGACATGGACTCTATGGTCCAAATGGCCTCCTTCTGTACCATAATGATGCTATGACTGTGGTATAAGGGTCTGAAAGAGTTAATCTTGAGAGAGTGCAAAGAATACCTCCTACTATGATGATGTAAGAGATCACATGTGACAGAGACTTGAAACTAGATGCAGTGTGGCTTAGAAGGAGACACACAGACTATTGTGAAGATGTATATAGTTGTAATATAATAAATATCAGTGTTCCAACTACTCAAGTCTAATAAATTATCTCTTGAAGATAGACTAACTAAGATTGCAGCATGCCAAACAAACATACAAACAATAGTCTGAATTTTACAGCCCCCCACCCTGACATCAGGGTTGTTGCGGGGGTTGTTGGGGGTGGTGGTGTTTCTGGACAATGCCTCTGGCAGAGGCCCACTACAGGCCTTGACGCCAGGAAGGCCCGGCCCAATATTGCCGGTGGTGGCAAGGCCTCGTGGTGGCACCCTCGCCACTTGGCGATGGGAGCAAAATGGGCATATTCTTAAAAATGCAAATAATTGAATTAATTACTTACCCGCTCACGGCGTCCATCCCGCTCCAATATTGGCGCCGGTGGCCAGCACTCCCACACCTTCGGATACCTGCCTGGGAATATGAGGTGGGACACTGGTGGGGAGTGGAAAGCAGGTAAGTTTTACAGTGGGGGAGTGGCATCAGAGTGATTTGATTGGTGTAGGGCTAAAGATTAATGTTTGTGAAGTTTAGGGGGGGAAAGTCAGATGCACAAGATAAGTATATTTGGGGGGAGAGGGCGAGGAATGAATTGTATGGTTTTTGGAGAGGTGCGAGAGGGGCTAGATACATTATTTAATTTCTTTGAATACATTTTACATCACTATCTCTTTAAAAATTTAAATTAAATGGAAGGGTTCAAAGCCCTTTAAAAATGGCATCGCCGCTTGTGCAATGATGTTGTGCTGAATCTTACTTACTCTGAAAGAATCCACAGAAGCTGATTGGTGAAAGATATATCAATATTTTATTCACCCGCTAAATCATCAACGTACAAGCTCTCACTACTTGTACAGTATACTACCTGTCAAGGCATGAGGTGATCAGTCTCGGACTTGTGGCTGCTCTTCTGTTCTCTGAGCCCTTGGCTCAGGGATATCTCCTCGAATGTTCTTCCCCGGGGTTCTCGTGCCATCCCTAGTTTCGGCCAGGAGTTAAATCTTGTTTCCAAGACCCTCCCCTCTCACTTACTCATAGGGGTCTGGTACAATGATAAATCCTTATTTGGCTCAGTGAAAGCCTGGTCAGCACTTCTCCTTTCTCAAAACTAATGTCTAAATGTAAGTCTAATTATATCGTATCCAAGGCGACATCTTTGTCTGACACAGGCAAAGACACTCTCTGCGATTGTGTTTTCCTGTTATTGTTTGCAATTCCTTGGACATTTGTGTCTTGTTCCCCTTTTCTACCCAACCCCCCTGTGTTTCAACACACTATGTAATTATTTATAACTAGCCCTTTCGTCTCGACTAAGTTCTGATATATTTTTGCTGGGTCTACAATGGCACCTGATGCCATTGCTGAAATCAGCAGCGAGCTTATAAAATCTAGCCCAATGACTATGCCTAAACTGAAACACATCAAAATAATTGCACAGGTCACCAAAAGGATTTCTGAAGATTATTTTAAAGGGCAGCATTAACGCGGAAAGTTAAACTAATAGTCTTCATTCGTCAGCTTAATTACTGCATTCAGAAAAGGTATGAAGTGAAAATAACTGTGGATATGTGCTAATAGGCCTTGACCTAAAATAGATTAATGATATTGGAATGCATGTGCAGTTGTGGCTGGTTACAGAGCTTCTGAACAACTCTTAGCATGAGATAAAGCCCAATCTCTGTCCATTTATGTCTGTTCCTCTTTTTTGTTTCTCTGCTCTCTCCCTCTCACAACCACCACAACTGCACCCCACCACCATCCCCGCTCCCCGCCCCCCCCCCCCCCCCCCACCCCACTCTTTCACATATCTTGTTTTGGCAATTTTGCTTTGGCTAGTTCTCCTCTTGTTCCTTCTGTGAGTGCAAGGAGAGAATGGGCCTTTTCATCCCCAAGATTGCATCTATTTGCATGAATGTTTCCTTTAAACATACCCCAATCCCTTTTATCTTTCTACTATAGCTGTTAGAATAGCCCTAAACAGGGGCATTTCTCTGAGGCCCATTACTTCCCTCCTTGATCCCGTCCTCCCTGAATGCTTGACCACCCAACTACCTTTTCTTGTCTTAGTGCTTGTTGATATTGTTAATGGCATTTGTGCACAGGCTCCATACTTTTCTCTTTCACAACTGTCAATATCACTCCCTCTCAAAATGTCCTGCCTCAACTATTCCAACTATTGCCTTATCTGTAATTTCATTTTTCTCTGTCAGGTCCTCCTCAAATGCTTTGACTTCATCTACTCCATGCTTGCAACTCCCCTTAAACTCATCAATCTGGCTTTCATTCTACTTCAATGACTAAAGGTTCCTAGTCTAAGTCACCAACAGTATCATTTGTGATTGTGATTACGATGCTTTGATCCTTGACCTTGTTACTGTTGACTGCTCCATTCTTGTCCATGATCTACATCTATGGGGTTCTTCCTGCATAGTTCGACTCTGACTTGTTTGTTGTTATATCTCCAGCAAAGATTTTTTTTTCCTGCCCTTGCATTGTCACCTCCGGAGAACCCCAAGAATCCATACCATGTACCTCTATTTCCTTATTTACTGATTAAATGTGGGTAACATTATTTGGTGACATAAATGTGCTCATGACACAAGTTTTCCACCATCACCTTAATGTCATGATCAGCTTTGTGTTGTCAGACTGTCCAACATCAAATCATGAACAAGTTAGTACATGCTCCAACTGAACACTCAGAAAACCAGAATCATCTTATTTGTTTCCTGTCAAAATCTCTGTATCTTTATGGTGATTTCCTCCCAGTTCCGAGCTGCCCTTAAGTTGTGTTGAATCACCTATCCACATCTGTGTTACCTCCAGGCTCAATTTATCCAATGCCCTGCTTGCTTGCTTTCCAAGTGTCACCATACAAGTAGGAGTGAAACAACAGAGGGGGCGTGGGGGGTGGGAGGTGGGGCGAACTGTGAGAGAAGGACAATGGAGGAGGATGGAGTAGTAAATTGTGTTAAATGGAATAGCACAGACCAAGCACCATGATTATAATCAGATTTTATTCATGTCTTTAACTAGGGAAGTTTCAACTCTGTTAATAGTACAGGAGGTAGATTGAAGGGATTCAAACAGAGAACTTGTCCTAAACTCTGCCCCATATACTAAGTTGCACATCACCCATTTAAGACCTCATTGGTTCTCTGTTTTACCAAAGCATCACATTCAAAAATAACAGGACTAGAGGCAGACAAGTCCCCTGGGCTTGATAGCCTGCATCATAGGGCCTTATAAGAAGTGACTGCAGAGACTGTGGAGGTTGTAATCCTCCAAAATTCCCTAAATTCTGGAAATGTCCCAGTGAATTGGAAAACTGCAAATGTAACACCCCTATTCAAGAAATGAGGGAGACAGAAAACAGAAAATTATAAACCAGTTAGCCTTACAACTCTCATTGGGAAAATGCTGAAATCCATTGTTAGGGAAGTAGTAGCAGGACATTTTGAAAACCATAATACAATCAAGCAGAATCAACATGGTTTTCTGAAAGAAAAATTGTATTTGACAAATTTGTTAGAGTTCTTTGAGGATGTAATGAGCAAAATGGATAAAGGGATGTAGCGGATTTGGATTTCCGAAAGACATTCGATAAGGTGCCACATAAAAGGTTGCTGCACAAGATAAGAGCTCATGATCCTGGGAGTAATATATTAGCATGAATAAAAGATTGGCTAACTAACAGGGAACAGAGAGTCAGGATAAATGGGTCATTTTCAGGTTGGCAAACTGTAACTATTGGGGTGCCACAGGGAGCAATGCTGGAACCTCAACTATTTACAATATATACTAATGACTTGGATGAAGGGAACGAATGTACTTAGCCAAATTTGCTGATTATACAAAGGTAGTTGGGAAAGCAAGTTGTGAGGAGGACACAAAGGGCTGGATTTCCAAATGCACATGAGGGCGAAGTTGCATGTGGGCACGCATTGAAAATAGCGCTCTCGGATGATGTGTCACTCTTCTGATGCCTTCGGAATGCTGCTGCAATTTTCAACAAAAGGGCAGAGGCACAGGGGAGCCAGCAACCTGCTCACCTCCAATTAACTGCTCATTAAGCTCGTTGAAGAGCTTGGCCTGACCATCAGCCTCAAGAAAACAAACATCATGGGGCAGGACGTCAGAAATGCTCCATCCATCAATATTGGCGACCACGCTCTGGAAGTGGTTCAAGAGTTCACCTACCTAGGCTCAACTATCACCAGTAACCTGTCTCTAGATACAGAAATCAACAAGCGCATGGGAAAGGCTTCCACTGCTATGTCCAGACTGGCCAAGAGAGTGTGGGAAAATGGCGCACTGACACAGAACACAAAGGTCCGAGTGTATCAAGCCTGTGTCCTCAGTACCTTGCTCTATGGCAGCGAGGCCTGGACAACGTATGTCAGCCAAGAGTGACGTCTCAATTCATTCTATCTTCGCTGCCTCCGGAGAATACTTGGCATCAGGTGGCAGGACCGTATCTCCAACACAGAAGTCCTCGAGGCGGCCAACATCCCCAGCTTATACACACTACTGAGTCAGCGGCGCTTGAGATGGCTTGGCCATGTGAGCCGCATGGAAGATGGCAGGATCCCCAAAGATACATTGTACAGCAAGCTCGCCACTGGTATCAGACCCACCGGCCGTCCATGTCTCCGCTTCAAAGACGTCTGCAAACACGACATGAAGTCCTGTGACATTGATAACAAGTCGTGGGAGTCAGTTGCCAGCGTTCGCCAGAGCTGGCGGGCAGTCATTAAGGCGGGGCTAAAGAGTGCCGAATCGAAGAGACTTAGCAGTTGGCAGGAAAAGAGACAAAAGTGCAAGGGGAGAGCCAACTGTGTAACAGCCCTGACAAACAAATTTTTCTGCAGCACCTGTGGAAGAGCCTGTCACTCTAGAATTGGCCTTTATAGCCACTCCAGGCGCTGCTCCACAAACCACTGACCACCTCCAGGCGCTTACCCATTGTCTCCCGAGACAAGGAGGCCAAAGAAGAGAAGCTCGTTGAAGAGCTTGTTAATGGGCTGGGAAAGTCCAGAAGGAACCTTTCAAAGTGGTGAACTGGAAGAGCGAATGGTCTGGAGCACATTAGTGTACATATATCGGGAGCACTGCGCGGAGCTATAATGTGTTGTGCTGCTGAGTTAAAGAGGTGAAACAAAAGGGTTGTTCAAACTACGGTGCTCAAGCAGTGGCACAAAGTTGCCATCGCTTGAGCAGAGCTGGTCGATTACCTCGTGATTAATCGTTTGACCACTTGTATGTAGCCCAATTAGAGGTTTTACATATTAAAATAGCATTGCGCCAGCAACGCAGACGCAGCCGGGTTTGGCACCCAGTAATGACCCAAGCATCAGGTTCCCAACTCCAGATTGAAAATCCAGCCCAACAAGTCTACAGAGCAATATAGATAGGTTAAGTGAGTGGGCAAAGATGTGGTAGATGGCGTATAATGTGGGAAAATGTGAGATAATCCACTTTGGTAGGAACAATAGAAAAGCAAAATATCATTTCAATGGAGAGAGACTGCAGAATGCAGTGGTACAGAGGGATCTGGAATCCTCGTACATGAAACACAAAAAATTAGCATGCAGGTACAGCAAATAATTAGGAAGGTAAATCGAATATTGGCCTTTATTGCAAGGGGGGTTGGAGTATCAAAGTAGGAAAATCTTGCTACAACTGTACAGTTTTGATCTCTTTATTTAAGGAGGAATATACTTGAATTGGAGGCAGTTCAGAGAAGGTTCACCAGGTTCATTCCTAGAATCAAGGGGCTGTCTTATGACAAAAGGTTGAGCAGGTTGTGCTTATAGTGATTGGAGTTTAGAAGAATGAGGAGTGATCTTATGGAAACATATAAGATTCTGAGGGGCTTGACGGGGTAGAAACCCGGGGTGGCATCTTACTGGATATGGTCAATTAACAGGCTGCTGTTGCAACCGTTGTCCAATTAGGGATTGCTGATCATCCCCAAGAGCTGCTGCCCCAACCAGAGGGCCAGCAGCTCAGCAACTTCAGGAAGAGGGCGCATCAATGGCAGGGTGCACTCGAAGAGAGTTCAGGTAGGTTGCGGCCCCGGCAATCGTAAGGGGTTAATCATGAAGTACTGGGGGCGCCGTTGCCATGAGGGTGGCCAATGCTGTATGGGGGCTCCCTCCATGACTACTCCTAAAGGAGGACCCCCTACAGCCGCTGGTAAACCAATGGTTTCACTGGTGGCAGACCGTCCTGATGTGGGCAAAATGCACGCGGAGGTGGGAAGTGGCCATTAATTGGGCACTTAAGTCGCTCAATTGGCCACCCTATGAGCGGCTGAGCCACCAACTTGCCCATCGCTGGCAATATGGAATGGCATTGGGAAGACATTAGGCTCCCCACCCGATGCTTGCCCCCACCATTTTGCCAGCCATCCCGCCAATGTTTCCAGCCAATGTTTCGCCTCATGGGGAAATCTAGAGCTGGGTGCATAGTTTCAGAATAAGATGTCAGTCTATTGAAGACAGAGATAAGGAGGAATTTCTTCTCACGGAGGGTCATGAATCTTTGGAATTTTCTATCCCAGAGGCTGAGTCAATGAATATATTCAAGACTGAGATTGACATATTTTTTAACTGTGGGGTAGTCAAGGATTATGGGGAACAAGGCAGGAAAGTGGAGTTAAGGCCAACATCAGATTAGCCATAAACTTATTGAATGGCATAGCAGGCTCGAGGAGCCATATGGCCTACTGCTGCTCTTATTTCTTATATTCTTACACTCTAATTCCCATTTACAAATCCATGTGCTCTGCAATTTACTTCAGTCCCATTTTTCAGCCCATGATGTTTGGTCCTCTGACTTGATGCCGCATTCCCCCTGCCCCCGCACGCCCCTCCCAAAACCTAGTCTCCTATTGATGGCTGAACCTTTGACAATGGAGTCATAGATGCTTACAGCACTGAAACAGGCCCTTCGGCCCATCGCTGGCCATCAGGCACCTATCTATTGTATTCCCATTTTCCAGCCCTTGGCCCGTAGCCTTGTATGCTATGGCATTTCAAGTGCTCATCTAAATACTTCTTAAATGTTGTGAGGGTTCCTGCCTCTAGCACCCCTTCAGGCAGTGTGTTCCAGATTCCGACCACTCTCTGGGTGAAAAGTTTTTTCCTCAAATCCCCTCTAAACCTCCTGCCCCTTACCTTAAATCTATGCCCCCTGGTTATTGACACCGCCGCTAAGGGAAAAAGTTTCTTCCTATCTACCCTATCTATGCCCTTCATAATTTTCTATACCTCAATCAGGTCCCCCCTCAGCCTTCTCTGCTCTAAGGTAAACAACCCTAGCCTATCCAGTCCCACTTCATAGCTGAAATGCTATGGCCCAGGCAACATCCTGGTGAATCTCCTGTGCACACTCTCCAGTGCAATAACATGCTTCCAATAGTGTGGCAACCAGAACTGTACACAGTACTCCAGCTGTGGCCTAACTAGTGTTTTATACAGCTCCATCATAACCTCCCTGCTCTTATGTTCTATGCCTCGGCTAATAAAGGCAAGTATTTCATATGCCTTCCTAACCTCCTAACCACCTTATCTACCTGTGCTGCTGCCTTCAGTGATCTATGGACAAAAACACCAAGGTCCCTCTGACTCTCCGTACTTCCTAGGGTCCTACCATCCATTGTATATTCCCTTGCCTTTTTAGTCCTCCCGAAATGCATCATCTCACACTTCTCAGGATTAAATTCCATTTGCCACTGCTCTGCCCATCTTACCAGCCCATCTATATCACCCTGTAATCTAAGGCTTTCCTCCTCACTATTTCCGACACCAAGAATTTTTGTGTCATCTGCAAACTTACTGATCATATCTCCTATATTCACGTCTAAATCATTAAGGTACACTACAAACAGCAAGGGTCCCAGCAACGATCCCTGCGGTACATCACTAGACACAGGCTTCCACTTGCAAAAACAATCCTTGACCATCACCCTCTGTCACTAAGACAATTTTGGATCCAATTTACCAAATTGCCCAGGATCCCATGCGCTCTTACCTTCTCAACCAGTTTCCCATGCGGGATCTTATCAAAAGCCTTACTGAGGTCCATGTAGACTACATCAACTGCTTTACCCTCATCTACACATTTAGTCACCTCCTTGAAAAATTCAATCAAGTTTGTTTAGTCACGTTCTCCCCCTGACAAAGCCATGCTGACTACCCTTGATTAATCCCTGCCTCTTCAAGTAGAGATTAATACTGTCCCTCAGAATGTTTTCCAATAGTTTCCCTACCACTGTATAGTCACCAGTCTGTAATTACCTGGTTTATTCCAGCTACTCTTCTTGAATAATGGTACCACATTTGCTGTCCTCCAGTCCTCTGGCACCTCTCCTGTGGCCAACAAGGATTTGAAAATTTGTGTCAGAGCCCCTCTTATCTCCCCCCTTGCCTCACATAACAGCCTGGGATACACCTCAACTGGGCCTGGGGATTTATCCACTTTTAAGCCTGCTAAAACCGCTAATACCTCCTCCCTTTCAATGCTAACTTGTTTGAGTATATCACAATCCCCCTCCCTGATCTCTACACCTACATCGTCCTTCTCCATAGTGAACACAGTTGAAAAGTAATCATTTAAAACATCACCTACGTCTTCCGGCTCCACACACAGATTGCCACTTTGGTCCCTAATGGGCCCTACTCTTTCCTTGGTTATCCTCTTGCCATTAATATACTTCTAAAAACGCCTTGGGATTTTCCTTTATCTTGCCCGCCAGTGTTTTTTCATGCCCCCTCCTACCTACCGCACCATCAAATTCTCACACTGCTGAATACACTACACCCCCATCACTCACGCATCATCAGTCGCTAGCAGTCAGGGCTTATGCCTAATATTCAGATGCTCCACCTCACCCTCACACATCTTCCAACTACGCCAACCTCACATCCACTCTCACAGCCTGTACATACATAGCAAGGACGTGATCACACTAGAGAGGGTACAGGGAACAATTAAGAGGATGTTGCCAGGAATGGCAAATTTTAGCTATGAAGGAAGATTGGATTGGGTGGGGTTGTTTTCTTTGGAACAAAGGAGACTGAGGGGAGTTTAATTGAGCTGTGTAAAATTATGAGGAGCCTAGCTGGAGTGAATATGAGGGACCTATTTCCATTAGCAGCGAGATCAGTAACCAGGGGAAATAGATTTGAATTGACAGAAAAATTGGAGCGGAGTTGAGGAGAATTTTTTTTAGCGATGCAATGGTGCCGAATTTTGTGGTCAAATTCTCTGGATTATTAGTTGAGGCCTCTGGATTAATGGTCCAATACAGGTCCAGTACACTAACGTACCTGTTAGGGAACATCACTAGAGTTACTTAAAATTTCTAAAATTGTACGCTGGAGAAATGTGACATCCACCTAAAATGGACGCAAAGCCAGAGGTGTGGCTGCTCCATCCGCTCATTCATGCCTGTATGAGGCCCAAACCAACTTTAGGTATGAACCTCATTTAAGTGTTGCTGGAAAGTGATGGATTATTTTTGAAAAGCTGCACTGTATAAGTGTAGAATTGAAATCCTGTACACATTTAATGTAGCCGACCCCTAGACAGTGTCATAAGCCCTGTTTTCCTGCTCCAATATCCTACCAACAGATGTTGAAATTACAGTTCAATGGTACAGACTGCAGAGCTATGGGAATGACATTGATGAAAAGTGAGAGTAACTAATGAGAATGGTTGAGTTGAATTATAATTGGGAAACCAGTTAAATGGCAATATAAAGGGTTGGATTCTTATTGAGTTTCTCAGGCAGAATCTTTGAGTCAAAAACGCAAAGATAATATGGCAATCTAACCTTTTCATAATTTACCTTTATCATAATTTAGTGACATATAGTCTATTTAAAATTCAGTTGCACACTAATTGGCAGTGTTGCTGAATGAATAAAATACAGAATTAATTGCTCTCCAAGGTATGGAACACGACATATGACTGACTGTATGACTCCTTTTTTAAAAAAAATGAATGAGATTTTATAACTGGATTAATTCAGAAGTTGGAATTGTGCATGTGAAGTAGCAAAAAATTAAAACAAAAACAATTCATAGACCACTTGTAAACTGTACAATATTAACATGTATCTACTTCATATGAACTGTATTATACAGGTGATTTAATAAACAACACTTTTCTTTTCCTGGGAACTCAAGATCAGTCTTCAACTTACACATATGATTACGATGAACATGCATCATTCCGCTAGTATGTACTGGTAAAAATTTCTGGGTATCAAAATGGCAAGAGTTATAAATTACCATTTGAATACAATATAAGTGTATTGCCCTGGTGTAGATTGGATATTGAGGTAAGCAATGCAAAGACTGTAAGGTTATGTAAGTGCTTTGCATGGTGCACCTTTGAATGTGGCTGCCAGGGTGCACACTGTTTCCAGTATCTACACACCTTTCATAACAAATGGGGAAGACCTTAAGAAAGTTGCCATGGTAAGACAGCTCAATAACAGAATATGCTATATATATATAGCAGGGCACTTAGAAAAATTCAAGGTAATCAGGCAGAGTCAGCATGGTTTTGTGAAAGGGAAATCATGTTTAACCAATTTATTGGAGTCTTTGAAGAAGTAATGTTCTGTGGATAGAGGGAAACTGGTGTATGTACTGTACTTAGATTTCCAGAAGAGATTTGATAAGGTTCCATATCAAAGGTTATTGCAGAAAATAAAAGCTCATAGTGTAGGAGGTAACATATTGGCATGGACAGAAGATTGGCTAGCTAACAGGAAACAGAGAGTCGGCATAAATGGGTCATATTCTGGTTGGCAAGATGTAATGAGTGGTGTGCCACAGGGATCAGTGCTGGGGCCTCAACTTTTTACAATTTATATAAATGACCTGGATGAAGGGACTGAAGGTATGGTTGCTAACTTTGCTGATGACACAAAGATAGGTAGGAAGGTAAGTTGTGAAGAGGACATAAGGAGGCAACAAAAGGATATAGATAGGTTAAGTGAGTGGGCAAAGCAAGCAGTCAGAGCTATTAAAGAACTTTAAAGCAGAATCAAGAATTCCAATCAGCACTGCTGAACTACAGATCTACTCCATTGTTAAGAAAACTTAGGATGCAACTTCCAATTTTATCTAAGAAATTACTACCAGGGATAAAAATCCAAGATTTTCAGAGAGTTCAAGACAGAGAAAAATCTTACCAGAAGAAACAAACCCATAATTATAACAGGAAATACCATACCAGGAACCTTCCAAAGTTGTCAGAAGGGCAAAAGGTATGGGTACGAGACCAAAACAGAGGAGTAATTCTACAGAGAGAGGAGAATCAACAGTAATCTCATTTACTGAGAACCTCAGAAGGTACTACATGATGAGATAGAAGGTTGAGGTGGATTAGAATACTTCTATACAGTTCCAACTGAAAGGTATGACAGTACATAGGCAATGGATAGTCTTTAAAACAATATTACATAGTTTGCAGCAACTGCATATTCTTTCAACGCACAAAAATCCAAAAAGAAAAGTCAGTCACCCGTGGCTAACAAAGGAAGTTAAGGTTTGTAGAAGATTAAAAGAAAAAGCCTATAAATTTGCCAGAAATAGTAGCAAACCTGAGGATTGGGAGGATTTTAGAATACAGCAAAGGAGAACCAAGAAACTGATAAAGAAAGGGAGAATAGAATATGAATGTAAACTAGCAAAAAACATAAAAACAGACTGTTAAAAGCTTCAATAGGTACATAAAAAGGAAACGTTTGGCTCAGGCAAATGTAGGTCTATTACAGGCAAAGTCAGGAGAATTTATAATGGGGAATAGAGAAATGGTAGAGAAGCCAAATGATTACTTTGTGTCTATCTTCCCTGAAGAAGATACAAGAAATCTCCCAGAATTAGAGATCCAAGGGACGAGGGAGAAGAGGGAATTGAGGGAAATTAGTATTAGTAAGAAAGTTGTATTGGAGAAATTAATGGGGCTGAAGGTTGATAAGTCCCCAGGACATGTTATTCTACATCTCAGATTGTTGAAAGAGGTAGCTATGGAGATAGTGGATGCATTGGTGATCATCTTCCAAAATTCTACAGAATATGCAACGGTTCCTGCAGATTGGAAGGTAATAAATGTCACCCCACTATTTAAGAAGGAGGGAGAGAGAAAACAGGGAACTACAGACCTGTTAGCCTCACATCAGTATGAGGAAAAATGCTAGAATCTATTCGAAAGGATGTGATAAATGGGCACTTGGATAACAATGATCTGATTGGGCATAGTCAACATGGATTCATGAATGGGAAATCATGTTGGAGTTTTTTAAGGATGTTACTAACAGATTTGATAAAGGGGAGTTGGAGGACATAGTATATTTGGGTTTTCAGAAGGCTATTGATATAAAGTCCCTCACAGGCGGTTGGTTAGCAAAATTAAAGCACATGGGTTAGGAGGTAATGTACTGGCATGAATTAAGGATTGGTTAACAGGCAGAAAACAGAGATTAGGAATAAACAGGTCATTCTTGCATTGACAGGCTGTGACTCATGGGGCATTGCAAGGATAAGTACTTGTGTCCCAGTTGTTCATAATGTATATCAATGATTTGGATGTGGGGACCAAATGTAATATTTCCAAGTTCGCAGATGACACAAAACTAGGTGGGAATGTACATTGTGAGAAAGATGCAAAGCGGTTGCAAGGGGATTTGGACAGGCTTAGTGAGTGGGCAAGAACATGGCAGATGGAATATAATGAGGAAAAATGTGAGGTTATCCACTTTGGTAGAAGAAACAGATGTGCAGAGTATTTCTTAAATGACACGACTTTAGAAAGTGTAGATGTACAAAGGGACCTGGGTGTCCTTGTCAATAAGTCACTGAAAGCTAACATGCAGGTGCAGCAGGCAATTAGGAAGGCTAATGGTATGTTAGCCTTTATTGCAAGAGGTTTTGAGTATAGGAGTAGCGACGTCTTGCTTCAGTTGTATAGAACCTAGGTTCAACCTCACCTGGAACTGTGTGTAGTTTTGGTCCCCTTTACTATTGCCATAGAGGGAGTGCAATGAAGGTTCACCAGATTTGATCCCAGTATGGTGGGACCATTCTATGAAGAGAGATTGGGGAAACTGAGCCTGTATTCTCTAGAGTTTCGAAAAATGAGAGGTGATCTCATTGAAACCTACAAAATACTTAAAGGGATAGAGAGAGTAGATGCAGGTAAGATGTTTCCCCTGGTTGGGGAGTCTAGAAGCAGAGGACACAATTTCAAAATAAAGGGGAAGCCACTTAGGACAGAGATGAGGAGAATTCTTTTTACTCAAAGGGTTGTGAATTTTTGGAATTCTCTACCCCAGAGGGCTGTGGAGGCTCAGTCATTGAGTGTGTTTAAAGCAGAGATTGACAGATTTCTAAATGCCCATGACATAAAGGAATATGAGGATAGTTTGGGAAAAAGACATTGAAGTGGATGATCAGATTTGATCGTATTGAATGGCGGAGCAGGCTCAATGGACTGAATAGCCTACTCCTCCTCTGAAAGGACATAGCTGCTAGACTGGGTCTGCGGCAGGTGGTGGGGGAACCAACATGAGGGAAAAACATACTTAACCTCGTCCTCACCAATCTGCCTGCTGCAGATGCTTCTGTCCATGACTGTATTGGTAGGAGTGACCACCGCACAGTCCTTGTGGAGACGAAGTCCCGCCTTCACATTAAGGATACCGTCCATCGTGTTGTGTGGCACTATCACCGTGCTAAATGGGATAGATTTCGAACAGATCTAGCAATGCAAAACTGGGCATCCATGAGGTGCTGTGGGCCATCAGCAGCAGCAGAATTGCACTCAACCACAATCTGCAACCTCATGGCCCGGCATATCCCCCACTCTACCATGATCATCAAGTCAGGAGACCAACCCTGGTTCAATGAAGATTGCAGGAGGGCATGCCAGGAGCAGCACCAGGCATACCTCAAAATGAGGTGTCAATCCAGTGAAGCTACAACACAGGACAATCTGCGTGCCAAACTGCGTAAGCAGCATGCGATAGACAGAGTGAAGCGATCCCATAACCAACGGATCAGATCTAAGCTCTGCAGTCCTGCCACATCCAGCCATGAATGGTGGTGGACAATTAAACAACTAACTGGAGGAGGTGGATCCACAAATATCCCCTTCCTCAATGATGGGGGAGCCCAGCACATCAGTGCGAAAGATAAGACTGAAGCATTTGCAACAATCTTCAGCCAGAAGTGCCGAGTTGATGATCCATCTCGGCCTCCTCCTGAAGTCCCCAGCATCACAGATGCCAGACTTCAGCCAATTTGATTCACTCCATGTGAATGGAGGCACTGGATACTGCAAAAGCGTTGGGCCCTGACAATATTCCGGCAATAGTACTGAAAACCTGGGCTCCAGAACTTGCCGCGCCCCTAGCCAAGCTGTTCCAGTACAGCTACAACACTGGCATCTACCCTGCAATGTGGAAAATTGCCCAGGTATGTCCTGTACACAAAAAGCAGGACAAATCCAACCTGGCCAATTACCGCCCCATTGGCCTACTCTATATCATCAGTAAGGTGATGGAAGGTGTCATCAACAGTGCCATCAAGCGGCACTTGCTTAGCAATAACCTGCTCAGTGACGCTCAGTTTGGGTTCCGCCAGGGCCACTCAGCTCCTGACCTCATTACAGCCTTGGTTCAAACATGGACCAAAGGGCTGAACTCAAGAGGTGAGGTGAGAATGACTGCCCTTGACATCAAGGCAGCATTTGACCGAGTATGGTATCAAGGAGCCCTAGCAAAACTGAAGTCAATGGGAATCATGGGGAAAAGTCTCTGCTGGTTGTAGACATACCTAGCGCAAAGGAAGATGGTTGTGGTTGTTGGAGGTCAATCATCTCAGCTCCAGGACATCATGGTAGTGTCCTAGGCCCAACCATCTTCAGTCGCTTCATCACTGACCTTCCTTCAATCATAACGTCAGAAGTGGGGATGTTCGCTGATGATTGCACAATGTTCAGCACCATTCGCGACTATTCAGATACTGAAGCAGTCCATGCAGAAATGCAGCAAGACCTGGACAATATCCTGGCTTGGGCTGATAAGTGGCAAGTAACATTCGCGCCACACAAGTGCCAGGCAATGACCATCTCCAACAAGAGAGAATCTAACCATCTCCCCTTGACATTCAACAGCATTACCATCGCTGAATCCCCCACTATCAACACCCTAGGGGTTACCATTGACCAGAAACGGAACTGGAGTAGCCATATAAATACCGCACAGTGGCGCAGTGGTTAGCACTGCAGCCTCACAGCTCCAGGGACCCGGGTTCGATTCTGGGTACTGCCTGTGCGGAGTTTGCAAGTTCTCCCTGTAACTGTGTGGGTTTTTGCCGGTTGCTCCGGTTTCCTTCCACAGCCAAAGACTTGCAGGTTGATAGGTAAGTTGGCCATTGTAAATTACCTCTAGTGTAGGTAGGTGGTAGGGAATATGGGATTACTGCAGGGTTAGTATAATAATGCTATCTCTAATTCCCCTTGTAAGCCATTATTTGGCTACCTTTCCCATTTTACTTTTGCACCAGACAGGAATAAACAATTGTTGCAGTTCATCCCAACGCTCTTTGAACGTTTGCCATTGCCTATCCACCGTCATCCCTTTAAGTAACATTTCCCAATCCATCATAGCCAACTCACGCCTCATACCTTCGTAGTTTTCTTTATTAAGATTCAGGACCCTTGTCTCAGAGTCAACTATGTCACTCTCCATCTTGATGAAGAATTCTATCATATTATGGTCGCTCATCCCCAAGTGGTCTTGCACCACTAGATTGTCAATTATTCCTCTCTCATTACAAAATACCCAGTCTAGGATGGCCTGTTCTCTAGTTGGTTCCACAACGTATTGGTCCAGAAAACCATCCCATATACACTCCATGAATTCCTCCTGTATGGCATTGTGACTAATTTGATTTGCCCAATCTATATGCAGATTAAAGGCACCCATAATTACAGATGTTCCTTTATCGCATGCGTCTCTAATTTCCTGTTTAATGTCATTCCCAACATCTCTGCTACAGTTTGGGGGTCTATATATAACCCCCACTAATGTTTTTTGCCCCTTAGTGTTTCTCAGCTCTACCCTTACAGATTCCAAATCGTCAGAGCTAATATCCTTCCTCACTATTGTGTTAATTTCCTCTTTAACCAGCAATGCAACTCCACCGCCTTTTGCTTTTTGTCTGTCCTTCCTAAATACTGAATACCCCTGGATGTTCATTTCCCATCCCTAGTCACCTTGCAGCCATGTCTCTGTAATCCCGACTATATCATAGCTGTTTACATCTATTTGTGTGATTAATTCATCCACTTTATTGCGAATGCTCTGCGCGTTAAGGCCCAAAGCCTTAAGGCTTGTCTTTTTAACATTGCTTGTCCTCTTCCCACTATTTTTCACTGTGGCCCTGTTTGATTCTGACCCTTGATTTCTTTGCCTGTCACTTTTCTTATTCTCCTTACTGTCTTTTGTTCTCGTCTTTGATCCCGCCACCCCCCCCTCCGCTAATTCCTTGCAAAGGTTCCCATCCCCCTGCAATTTTAGTTTAAACCCTCCCCAACCACTCTCGCAAATAATCCCCCTAGGACATCAGTCCCAGTCCTGCCCAGGTGTAACCCTTCCAGTTTGTACTGGTCCCACCTCCCCCAGAATCGGTCCCAATGTCCCAGGAATCTAAAACCCTCCCCCTCACACCATCTCTTCAGCCACGCATTCATCCGATATATCCTGCTATGTCTACTCTGACCAGCACGTGCCACTGGTAGTAATCCTTTGAGATCCTACTTTTCAACGTACTTCCTAACTCCCTATATTCTGCTTTTAGGACCTCATCCTTTTTTTTATCTCGGTCATTTGTACTTGTATTTTCAGCTATTTTTTCTTTTTATTTTATTTTAGTTTGTTTCATCATTCATTTTTCTTACAATGTGCCTGTCCACTGCTTTTTTTATGTATGTGCTTTGGGCCAGGGCTGGTCGATTTTATGTCTATTCACATCCTCCCTGCACTTTGTCTTTCAACACACCATTAACACACCGTTTGCCTTTGCTCCATGACCGTCTGGTCAGTTATTCTCTGTGACTCTGTCCAATCAACACCTTTAATTTTGTTATCTCTTGCCCAGCCCCGCTTTATTTGCTTAAAACCTATTACATTTCTAACCTTTGCCAGTTCTGAAGAAGGGTCACTGACCTGAAACGTTAACTCTGCTTCTCTCTCCACAGATGCTACCAGACCTGCTGAGTATTTCCAGCGTTTCTTGTTTTATTTCATTGAACTTCTTCCTGCATTGAATCCATGTTCATGGAACAACACTTCTGTCATTGACCTCTTCCACTACTCTTTCCCACTGCCTCCTGTGCATGTGCGTAGAGGGCCTCTTGCCCCCCCTTATGGAAGCAGGATGTCTCTTATTCTCCCCATGTCTTGCACCAAAGCCTCCAGTGCACTATTGGAAAATCTTGTTGCGCCCTATTCCGCAGGTTGAGCTGTCTTGTAAAAATCTTCAAAGGCAGTTAACCTCCTGACACCAATTCCAGCTGTCACAATGATCCTCCCCTTTTTAAGTAGTGCAGGCTAACTTTAGGCTGGGATAGGCACTCATGATATGGATTTCCCAATGATGATTGCAGCTAATGCAATGTGGCTATCTCTGGCTGCATGCAGAAATCATAGAAGTTAGTAGACAGAAGGAATTAGTGTTCTTCCTGCAGCGCAATGAATAGGTGCAAGTCAATCGGGCATTGTGATCCCCATGTTTTCAGGGTTATCCAGTTTAAAACCCATAGGCTGGGACTTTTCGACTTCGGAACAATATGCGGGTCCCAAGTCCACATGGGCAGCTACTGGGACTGTGGCGGCAAACTTCCAGGCAGTGACCAATTAAAAGGCCATCCCAGTCCTGCCGTCCAATTAATGATGGTCGGCTGGCTCTCCATGCTGCCGTCCTAATGAAAGGGCTGACAAGTCTGCAGTTGCTGCAGTGCCACCGAGAGAGGTGGCTGCTGCTGAAGCTGCGAGGAGAACGAGAGGGCATCTACATTTTGAAGCGCCCTCAATGAGGAGGCAGACCCTACATGGTGGGGTCAACTGGTGGTCCAGGTAAATGACCGTTAGTTGGCACTTTAATTATTTAAATTGGCTGCCTGCCTCCGGCCAGCAGGTGGCCGAACCTTTGGCATTCTCACTGCTGGGAAAATGGCTTGGCAGTGGTACTGTGGCAGGGAGCCCTCCTGGCATGGCTCCTGGCATCTTGCCGGTGGACCATCCCCCACCATGCCTTCTAGCTCGGCATCTGGGGGCCAGTAAAATCCTGGCCACAGTCTTTGTGTACCTGATTCACCCTGTGTTTTCGTGAGTATCTAGCCTTATTGCCTTGTTTATTAATGTTTAATCAAACTGCAGTGCAGACGTTTAATCATATATTTCGAATATTATGTACTTGGAATTATTTTGATGACTAATAAGATTCTACTTCTCAGTGAAATAAATGGGAAGCAAATTAGATTCAAACAAGGAAGTTATGTTAAACCTAAATAAGTTACTGATTAAGTCTCAATGGCTTGGACTTTAGCACAGGGAAAGATGTTTTGAGGTCAGGAAACCTGAAAGAATGAGTTTTTCGAATGCCCTGCAGGTTTTAACTGCAGAGCTCCTTTACATTTTTTTCTGTCAGTTTCCTGCCCACAGGCAGCTTGTTTGACCTGTCAGATAAGAAGAATGCTTAATAAAGCTGCAACACAGGAAAGTACCTCGGTCCAGTGTGTGGGTTGGTGGGAGGGGGAGGCTTGATCACCAGAAGGCGGGAGTGTGCTAGTTGCAAGACCAACACAAACCAACAACAGACTAAGTTCAGGTGCTCATGAATTTACTTGAAACGGCCCACTTGAAGTTTCAAATTTGGTTCAAATCCTTCTTGTATTGTCGACCACATGTTTACTGTATACCTGAGGAAAAATGTTTCTCGCATTACCAGAAATACTTCACATCAATAACTGCATTATTTCCTGAAAGAAGATTCAAACACACGTATCACAGCTCCAATGATGAATACTTCCCAATTCCTATTTAAGCACATATAGTCAAGGAAACTAGTCAGCCATATTGTCAGTACTATTTTCTATTAAATAATGTACCTCAGAAAATATTATATTGTAAAGTTAAATTTCATAATAGACAAGAACAGTGAAATGAAATTGATTTCATTCAAATTTTAGTTGCATTTGAAGAGTTGTGGGTAATTTAAAGTCTTTAACTTGCCCGCTCCCTATTAAAAACTGTTCAAAATAGGAGCCAATTGAAATTTTAATAAACTAAGAAAATATACATCACTATCATTTTATTATGAATGCTGCGTTCGCGACTTCTGTGTTCTTTTTTAATTAGTTTCTGTGAGGCTGTCATCCAGCCAATGGAGAATATATCATTGATGTGGAATATTATCTGTTTAGTGCTGATGAGAAAGATCGCTTACATTCCTGATGCTCCTATCACATCAGCACATTGTAAAAAGGTCGAGTGAAAATTCCCAGCCTGGCTCCCCAGGCCCAGTGGAGGCAGGCTCACCCCCGACTTTCGGGCCAGTGCGCAGGGCCTTCTGCCCAACTTTAAATTCCGGCTGGTTAATGTAGGATTAGTATAAATGGGTGGTTGTTGGTCGGCACAGACTCGGTGGGCTGAAGGGCCTGTTTCAGTGCTGTATCTCTAAATAAAAATAAATAAAATAAAGCATATGGGATCCTGGGCTTTGTAAATAGAGGCATGGAGTACAAAAGCAAGGGAGTTATAAAAAACCTGTATAAAACCTGGTTTAGACGTACCTGGAGTTTCTGTCCAGTTCTGGGAGCAATAATTTAGGAAGGATGTGAAAGCATTAGAGAGGGTGCAGATAAGATTCTCAAGAATGGTTGCAGGGATGAGGAACATCAGCTACTTGGATAGATTGGAGAAGCTGGGGCTGTTCTCCTTGGAGAAGATTGTTATGCCAATGTGTTTTGTTAAATAGTAATTTTCTTTAATCCACTGACTGGAGATCTGAATTTATTTTTTGATGCAATTTAAAAAGGACACAATAAAAAATGCTGGCAGCTTAAGATGATCACCCAGTTTGCAACACTGTAACCTACATTTCGAAGGACTGTGAGGAGAGAGACTAAATGGCTGCATTTCCCAGTAAGAACCAAGACCCAGGAAGTTTAAAGGAACTACCTGCTCTTTCAGAAAGCAGAGAAATACTGTTAACTGCTGTGTTTGAATCACCGCGTGACTGTCATGTGACAAGACCCTCACCATCTGTGGTTTTAAGCTGGTGCTTTCTCTGCAGAGAGAAGAGAAGCGACTGGACTCTGACATGTGCAGACCCTGAGTGGGGTCCCTCTCTCTCTCCAATCCAGTTTGAAAGGTTTCAAATCCTGCTTGTTGATTGACCACCTTTACATACTCCGACTACAATCAGATACCCCATTAGAGGAAATCATCCACATCGCTATATCCAAGAGACTCACTGAACCAGTCATCTATCTCCTCAAACTAAAAGCCGCAGAACTACCAAATTTGGCTAGAAGTCAGCTGAATCACCAAACTTCACAGATTGTGTACCTTTTTATTTTTATGGACTCGAATTCAACCAATCTACCTTCCCCCAATCTGTAACCTTTTTGTGTGTGTGTGTGAGTGAAAATTGGCGCGTTGCTTATTATTTTAATAGTTTGGTTTAGGTACAATAAAGTTAACCTCTCTTTTTTAACTCAAGAAGACCTGTCCAATTGGTTCTTGTTATGATCATAGCAAGTAAGTAATCAAACACCTACTGAATTGGCTAGTACATTCATTTTAAGAATGAATTAAACCTGTTATGGTCAAACAAGGAGAGGGAAATGAGGGAAGTCCTTCGACCCCCTCCTTACTTGACCATAACAAGATTAAGAAGAGATTTGACAGAGGTGTTCAAAATCATGAAGTGTCTGGACAGAGTAGATAGGAAGAAACTGTTCCCATTGGTGGAAGGATTGAGGACCAGAGGACACCAATTTAAGATGATTGGCGAAAGAAACAATGGCGACATAAGGAAGACATTTTTTATGCAGTGAGTGTAGTTAGGATCTGGAATGCACTGCCTAAGATTGTGGTGGAGGCAGATTCAATTGAGAACTTAAAAAGAGAATTGGATATTTATCTGAAGATATGTGAAAAGACAGAGGAGTGGGACTAGGTAAGTTGCTCTTGCAGAGAGCTGGCTTGGACACGATGGTCTGAATGGCACCCTTCTGTGATGTAAACATTCCATGAATCTATGGCCGGAATTTAAAGCTGGGCAGAAGACCCCGTGCACTGGCCCGAATGTCGGGGGTGAGCCTGCCTCCACTGGGCATGGGGAACCAGGCTGGGAATTTTCACTCCCCTGGCCTTTAATTGACCTTGGGTGGGCCTTCCACTTCCTTGAGGCAGGAAGTCCCGCCTAATGGAACTGCCGGCCAATCAGCGGGCCGGTAGCTGTTAGTCCCAGCAGTGTCACCGGAAATGATAGCCACTGCTGGGACTACACCCAGCTTTAGCAGGAACAGGAAGGACACCCCAGAACTCAGGTAAGTTTTTGGCACCTTGCCGAGGACAATCGGCAGGACCCAGGCAAAGCAAAGGGGAGTCGGTTGGGGGTGGGTAGTGGGGGAAGTGTTGTGCACTGGGGGAGGTTGGGGCTTCAGGGGCAGCCCTCCGTGGGCCACAAGGTGCCTGATCAGCAGGTCACCCCCCCACCCCACAAGAAGACCGCCAGGTTTTACCTGGTGGTGTTCTTGGGGCCTTTGCCGTCCACCTGCTGCAGGTCAAATAATCTTGGCAGTGGGAGGATACCCTTAAGTGGCAGTTAATTGGCCACTTAAGGGCTTTCACTGGCCTGGGGCAGGCAGGCCATTTCTTGTTGCCGCTGTCCGTGTAAAATTGCGGCAGAGGCGGGAAGGTGTCAGGAATCGCACATCCCGCCTACCACTCAATTTTTCCGCTCCCACCTCCCCCACCAGCCAGCTCGTTAGGGGGGGGCCATAAAATTCCGGACAATCATTCTGTTATTGTAACTTTTTTTTCATTCATTCATGGGATGTGGGCATTAATGGCGAGGCCTGCATTTACTGCCCATCCCTAAATGCCCTTGAGAAGGTGGCAGTGAGCTGCCTTCTTGAACTGCTGCAGTCCATGTGGGGTAGGCACACCCACAGTGCTGTTAGGAAGGGAGTTCCAGGAGTTTTACCCAGAGATGGTGAAGGAACGGCAATATAGTTCCATGTCAGGATGGTGTGTGACTTGGAGGGGAACTTGCAGGTGGTGATGTTCCCATGTATTTACTGCCCTTGTCTTTCTAGGTGGTAGAGGTCATGGGTTTGGAAGGTGCTGTCTAAGGAGTCTTGGCGAGTTGCTGCAGTGCAGCTTGTAGATGGTACACAACACTGCCACTGTGCGTCGGTCGTGAAGGGAGTGAATGTTGAAGGCTGGCTGCTTTGTCCTGGATGATGTGGCTGGCTGCTTTTTCCTGGATGGTGTCGAGTTTGTTGAGTGTTGTTGGAGCTGCACCCATCCAGGCAAATGGAGGGTATTCCATCACACTCCTGACTTGTGCCTTGTACGTGGTGAACATTCAGGAGTCAGGAGGTGAATTACACACTGCGGAATTCCCAGCCTTTGACGTACTCTTGAAGCCACAGCATTTATGTGCCTGGTCCAATTCAGTTTCTGGTCAATGGTAACCCCCAAGATGTTGATAGTGGGGGATTCAGCGATGGTAATGCCATTGAACATCAAGGAGAGATGGTTAGATTCTCTCCTGTTTGAGATGGACATTGCCTGGTACTTGTGTGCTGCGAACTTTGCTTGCCACTTATCAACCCAAGCCTGGATGTTGTCCAGGTCTTGCTGCATGTGGACACAGGCTGCTTCAGTATCTGAGGAGTCCCGAATATTGCTGAACATTGTGCAATCATCAGCAAACATCCCCACTTCTGACCTTATGATGGAGGGAAGGTCATTGATGAAGCAGCTGAAGATGGTTGGGTCTAGGACACTACCCTGAGGAACTCCTGCAGTGATGTCCTGGGACTGAGATGATTGATCTCCAACAATGACAACCATATTCCTTCATACTAAATATGACTCCAACCAGAGTTTTCCCACTGATTCCCATTGACTCCAGTTTTGCTCAGGCTCCTTGATGCCATAATCTGTGAAATGCTGCCTTGATGTCAAGGGCAGTCACTCTCACTCTCAACTGTCTGCTTGTCTGCCATTCTCAATGTCTCCATCTCTCTCTCTTTCTGTCTCAGCCCTCTTTATTTTTTAGAATGAGTTCTTTATGTTGTCTGATGCAACATAAGTGAGATGCATGGAATCCAGTTTACTGAAGATCTCAAACAAGTTTATTAACAGCTAAACTGTTACATACAGTACAGAGCAAACTATTTACAGAACCTTCCTGGAGGCGTTACAATTGCAGAGTCACATGACTGTATCCTGATACTTAGCTCATGAGCATTCTAAGATCTCAATGGGACATCACTCTTAAAGGTTATCATACAGCATCCCCTTTCATTCCAAAGATAAGTCTCGTATGCTACCAGTGAAAACACAGAAACCAAGAAACCATCAAAACTAGCTGTGCAGCATATATAGACCATGCAATTTATAGTTACAAGGAAAGGGATTGTGAAATTTACACATGTAGAGGCTTAAAAGTCTCAGTGGTCTGACAACTTTTACTCGGGGAATTTGGATCTCATTTGCTGCTGTTTTTTCTTACGTTTCTCCCTCTCTGCATTCAGTTTCTGTTGCTTTGCTTGCAGCCTGCCAATATACTCTGTTGCTTTTCTCAGGATGACCACATTCGAGGCCTTGTCATTCTTGGAAAGTTCTGGCACCTCATCTCAAAGAGCCAACAGACAATATTTCAACTCATTCCTCCTCTGCCTCTTCAGGACATCATGTGTCCTTTGCCTCGCCTCATCCTCCATGTCTAAAGGCCTGGAGCTCAAGGTTGAGGACTTGTTAGGGGAGTAATACTTGGCCTCATGGAGGTACCTGCCCATTCTGGTTCACTGTGGTGCTGGCGTTTTTCTAGAGAGCAGAAGTGAAGGCACCGCATAGTTGTGCTGTTGCTGAATTTCCAGACTGCACCATTTGATACTGACTAGAGTCTGCATGCGGGTTCTGGTCCTTGGAGGTTTCCCCTTGGCAATGCTCCCAACTGCCAGCTTTTGCCTCTCGGTAGTGATAATGTCAATCTCTTCTTCTGAGTCGTGGAGCATTGCCAGCTGACAAAGATCTTTCACCATCTGAATTTGGATCTTCATTCTCTTGGTGTGGCATCTCTGAAAAGGGTCCGACACTTTCCAAACCAAATCCAGTGAGATCCTAGAGGAACTGTGAGTCAACGCGGGTACCCTTGGTCTCTTCTGCTGTAATTGGTACCTTGGGGACCACGTGGATGGTTATGATGTTGAGATCCTTTCATACTGGTAGTCCTGTCACTGATGGCCTGCTCAGGTCTACCAAGTAAAATATTTCTGGTTTCTAGGCCAACTTGCCACATCTGCATTGCATTGTTAGTGTGCCACTGCAAGGAATGGGTAACCCGTTGTATGGAGATAACTTTGCAATTGTTGGTTGTATCATTAATTTCTAATGCCTCTGGTACATAACCTTCAGGATTCGGACTTGTAGGATAATTGTACCACCTCCAGTGTCAATCTTAACCGTGCGTGTGTATTTTCCAGCTTTCTTTGGGCACATGATGTTAATAGCAGTGAAAGCTTCCAGTTGTTTGACTTCATTAGCATGATACATCAGGCTCACAATATGAAATGCCTGCTAGTCTTTTAGCCAAGATTTGTTTCTCTCTGAGTGTTGTCTCAGGCCTGTTTCGCTGTGGACTTTGTGTATCGGTTTGTGTTTACACAGGTCTCTGGAGCTCTCCTTGCTGCCGTTGCTTTGTTGCTGCACCTGTCTCCTGTTTGCTTGTGTTCTACTGTGACTTTTGGCTGCATCTTTGGAGCCAGATTTCTTGCATAGGTGGGCCCAGTGTTCTTTTGCACCACACACCTTGCAGAGGTCTCGAAATGTAGGGAAACTTTACGGTGAGTGGGACAAATCACACTTACCACACAGCTTTCTTGCTCTTTTCGACATGGTTATCAGACTGACACTGTTGGCTGCAACTAGTGCTTGCAGATGCTGTTGTCCAGCTACAATGGCTTCTTATTTTCTGCCATCTTCCAGCAGCGCATCAATGCTGTGACTTTTCTTTTTCCCCAAGAGGTTTTTCTGAAACACTTCAATAGGTGTTGAGACTACCACCATCTCCATTGCCGCTCTGATAGCTCAGTTTCTGAAAAATCACATTCATTGCCCTTACTATGGCATATACTGACAAACTGGTCTGTTGATTTCTATGGCTTTTGGCCTGTAGGACATCAATTCCAGATGGTGAATTCTAAAATTCACTCTTAATCGGAGCTGATCGTCAAACACTTTCCATATCTTTGTGGGATCTTTCTGGTCCTCTTCATATAGCCGAAGGTATTGAATCTGTGTAATTCCTTATTTTCAACTCCTATCAGTATTTTTACAGCCTGCTTCTCTGGTTCTGCAATCACTTGATCTGTGAGGCATAGGTGCATTCTTTGTTTGAAAAGTTGGAACTTGATAGGATATTCCAGTTGATGCTGGGAAATTTGGTATTCATCATCCTGTTGTTCTTTTACATAAAACTTGCTTTAAGACTTGTTGTATGACTCTGCACGGTTTTCCCTTTAATTATCTCTATCATTCAGATGAGCTGCTTGGATTTGAGAAGAGCAGGTACTTGAGACTGTTCTGTGTTTATTTTGCTTACAGCATTTAAGCTTGTCTGTTTACAGAACTGTTCAATAGGCTGTTCAATTTTTTTTTAGAATTTGTTTATGTTCTTCACACTTGACTGATTTAATGTTTTTTTGACTGCAGCTGTGTGAATGGAAACTCTTTTTCATGCTCGAGTGATTTAATGATTTAAAAAAAAATGTCTGCGTGAATGGAGGATCTGCGGTGATCAGAGTTTTCCCACTCTTTTTGCTATCAGATGCCTCCTCTAATGGCACTGACCCCGATGAGTCTGAGAAGGGATTGGGTCTTCCCCCTTTTTTTTTACAGAGTCTCTGAAAAGAAATCAACTTTTTAAGCACTTCAAAGATTTTTTTTAAACCAGTATCCCTCGACTGTTGGCACAATGAGTCACCCAATTACAGGAATTTATTTGCAGACTGTCTTCTAAAGCTGAAGTTAAGTTCTTATTTCTTTTCACTGTTTGGGCCAGTATTTGTTTTGAACTTCCTCTCTTTTAGCAGTAGGAAGAGTCATTTTCAAAGCTATTTTACCCATGCTCTTCAACTTAGACTTTGTCTTTTCACCACAGCTGCCACCATGTAATGACTTCTTTATGTTGTCTGATGACATATAAATGAGATGCATGGAGGCCAATTTGCTGAAAATCTCAAACAGGTTTATTAACAGCTAAACTATTATATACAGTACAGAGCAAACTATTTACAGAACCTTCCTCTAGGTGTTACAATTGCACAGACTCTGGCTTTGAGTCACATGACTACATCCTGGTACTTAGCTCATTAGCATATCAAGATCTTAAAAGCAATCTTACACCATTTTTCACTTTCTTGCTCACTTTCCTCTCTCTTGCAGACAGCCAATGAGAAATAAGACAATTGACATGTTTCTGTAAATTCTGTACAATTACAAAACTCACTATACTAACAGAATGCAAATGGTGAACCAGCAAGAATGCTGTGATATTATGTAACTTACAGTGTCTTATTCTTGATGTGTGGGCAATCGCCTGTGATGGTGGTGAAATTTGGTGTCGTTGTGATATTTTAGCATAGCCACATTCTGAGCTGTAGAGTGGAGACATTTAACTGTGGCTTTTCATTCAGCCAAAACTCAGATACACAAGGGAAGATTGGGAATGGGATATAGCAGAAGAAAAACCTCACCTAGACATGGGAAATCTTTTTATTTATAACATGCAATCAATTACTTTATGGATTGGTTTGATTTTTTTTAATTATTTAATTTCTTAGCATATTATGTTAAGCAATTCATATTGTCACACCAGATTGCTTTGTTGAATGATACCTTTCATTAATCCACTGGTTGGAGATTGAATTCATATTTTTTGAAGAAATTAAAAAAAGAACCAATAAAAAAAGATGACTTTGCTGACAGCTTAGGATGGCCACCAAATTTGCAACACTGTATGCTACATTGCAAGGCTTGTGAGGAGGGAGACGAAATGTCTGCTCATTCCCCAGCAAGAACCAAGACCCAGGAAGTTTAACCACCTGTTCTTTTTAGCAAGAGAGAAATACTGCTAACAACTATGTTTGAATCACTGCGTGGCTTTCATGTGAAAAGCTTGTGTTTTTTCTACAGCAGGGAGAGCAACTGGACTCTGACATGAGCAGACCTGAGTGGGGGGTCCCTCTCTCTCTCCATTCCAGCTTGAAAGCTTTCAAATTCTACTCGTTGACTGACCACCTTTGCACACTCTGGCTACAATCAGAAACCCCACTGGAGGAAATCACTGAAGGCATTGTTGTCTCCAAGAAACCCACCCAACCAGACATCTACCTCTTCAAACTAAAAGTCTCAGGACAACCAAATTCAGTTAGAAGCCAGCCAAATCACCAAACCTCACTGTCTGTATCCCCCTTTTTTTCTGTCGACTCTAACTGAACCAATCCACCTTACCCCACTCTGTAACCTCTTTGTGTGTGCATGAGTGAAAATTGGTGCATAGTTTATTCTTTTCATTAGTTCGGTTTAGGTACAATAAAGTTAACCTGTTTCTTTGTTAACTCAAGCAAACCTGTCCGATTGGTTCTTGTTTTGATCATAGCAAATGTGTAATCAAACACCTACTGAATTAGCCAGAACATCCACTCTAAGAAAGAATTAAACCTGTTGCAGTCAAACAAGGTTTTCACCTGGGTCCGAATCAAGATGGCACTGAAATCAGTTTGAAAAAGTATAATGATCGGTATGATTGGTTAATTATGCAATAGCCGCTGTTGGCAGATTGACACCTTCATATAAAAACAGTGTACAACTAAATTAAATGATTTTGTGCAGGTTCCTTATTAGCTTTTTGGTATCCGCCTACATTCAACTGAATCATCCTGGTTAACTTAACAGATAACTGTTATTGGAGCTAATCAGAAAAACATGAATAATGTTCCTTTCTGTACTATCAGCAAACTTAATCTTCTACCTTACACATTTCGGGCTGCATTTTCAAAACGGGATTGGGAACCTGATGCCCGGATAATTTCTGGGTCCCAACCCCACGCCTCAGCTGCATTGCCAATGCAATGCAATGTTCAAAGGTAAATGCCTAACTGGGCCAATCAGTGACGCTGAGCATCTGCAGGAAGCGGTAGCTTGAGCAGCAAAGGCAGCCATGATGTGACTTGCAGCTGCCTTGCTGAGGAGAACAAGCAGCACCTCAGAGGGCCAACACAATGAACAGGTGAGGCAATGGCTCCATAGTAAAAAAAAAAGTCCTGTGCTGGCCCTGGTGCAAGATCCCCTGGGCCCAAAACATTTCACTTTCAAACAACAAAGTTAGTAGCCTGCCTGTTGTGAGCCCAACAGCTGTGCATAATTGTACATCACTCTGGTCGGGCTCGCGGGACTCCTCCTTGAAAATTGCATGCGGAAACCCCTGCCCCCTTAACGAGCTTCTAAAGGAGCTTATTACCCCTTAACTGAGGTGGGTGGCTTTTCCTTTCCCTCACCTCTGCCCCTACTCTCACATGAAAAATTGCAGACTGTCCTGGAGGTGTTAGGTTCCGGAGACGACCTCCGGGAATGCGATTTTTAAATCATGCCAAACTGGCTCCCGACCCCATGGCCCTTTGAAAATATGGCCCTGAATAGTTGATGGACAGTAGACACCATATTTATTATTGTACAGGTAGATACGCTGCAGAAATAGAAATTTGGAACTCTATCTCGCAAAAGACTGTGGATACTAAGACAATTGGAGCTTTCAAGACTGAGATCAAGAGATTTTTGCGAGGTAAAGGTATCACAGGGTTATGTTACACAGGCGGGTAAATGAAGTTGAGATGCATATCAGCCATGATGTAATTGAATAGTGCAGCAGATCTGAGGGGCTAAATAATGTTGTATTGTTTATAATGCTCCTATGAATCAAGAACATGGAAATTCTTCTCTGTCTTAGAAGACCAAGATGACTGTCTGAAATTAGACTAAATACTAGATTAAGTCAATGTAAGGTATTTTAACTCACCACATTTTTTTTTTGCAAATTATGAGTAACCAATGGCTCAGAATTTGCTGGAAAAATAACAGGAATCACAGGCCGGTGTTATGAGTGCATAAAATAACCAAGCAATTTGTGTCAAGAAAGAAATATGCCATGAATTGCAAATCACCACAAATAGCTGGACAATTTGTGTCATTAGCCTAACAAAAATGAGACATCGCCAACAACCTCTTGATGTGTGTCAAAAGATTGCTGGATTTGCACCGTAAATACGAATTAAACTTGAAACTATTTACAGTGTAAGAACTCTTCATGAAACTCAACCTTGGAAGGGAATGATTGAAACTGTAGCAAGAGCAACAGCAACTTCAAGTTGGGGAGCAGATGGGCAGTTTAATGTGAATATTGAAAAGTTGCTATCCGAGTTAGCTTGCTTATTACCACTCGTTTCTGAAACACGACATCTCACCCTTGGCCTCCCTTTTTTCAGGAACTCGCTGTATTTATTTGTCCATTAAACTTGCCACAGAAAATTAAGTCCTGTCAATAGAAACATCAATACCCTTCTAACGACATGATAAGTGTTAATTACCACCAATCAACCTCTCAAAAATGAACTAATAAAGTGATCAGTTTCATTCATTCAGGTTTTTCATTTCTCGGGGTGCATTTAAAAATGTCAAATTAAAAATATTCATTGTTTTCTTAATTTTCTTCTCTGTCTCTATTTTCCCTCTTTCTTAATCCAATCTTTCCTTCCCTCTTTGGGTTGGATTTTCTGAAAAGGCCCGAGGTCCCGCCACCAGGACTGGAAGCGGAAACTGTTGCCATGCGGGCAGGGGGTGTGTTAAAGTCTGTGATTCCATCTCAGTCAGTCAATTAACTGCCAAGCTGCAGAAGAGCAATCCACTCAGGCAGCGCGGGCAGTGTGAAGTCACATCGCCAGAAGCACTGGCGCATTTATTTAAAGGGTTGCCAATGCTCTGTCAAATTGATCCAGCCACACAGGCAACACATTGGAGCACTGCAAAACAAGGCAACATGACGAATGGCTGAAGGATGATCCAGGATTGCCCCACAGTTTACTAATGCCACACTGCAGGTTCCCTTCCAGGCTGCTCGGGCAATGAGGGAGGCCCTCTTCCCCTGTGCCAGGCGCAGGGGCGCCTTTGCCACCAGGGTCCTCTATGGGCTACAGATTGCCAAAGTAGGATGGTCTCACCACAGCCCACAGGGTGGCCACCTGGTTTTACTGAGCCATGTGACAGAGCTCCCAACAGTCGCTGATAAAATACAACACTGAATGGCTTTGGACGGGCACTCCACCCTCAACCTTCCCTCATTATTTCGTAGGCCTCCATGCCACCCTGCCCGTCCCTGGAGGGCTGTTAAAATTCAGCCCTAGGATGCTGTGAAGAGTGAGATGCAATGTGCATTCCACCGTAATCACTCTCCTCTCTCACGCAGATCAAAGTTTAAAGTGGCTAGTCGCTGTGATCGAGGGACAGTCGTCCATCACTGAGGAGGAGGTGGAGGGACCTCTGAGAGGGAATTGTCACATTATTCCCCTGCAACCTCTATCATGGCAGATATTTTCACATCAGTGGATATATGTTCACATTTAGATTTGGGATCTGGAAAGCACATCACAGAGGCGCCTGAAGGAGGCTGTGACAGCCGAGGCCACTTACACTCAGAGGACTTTTGAAAAAATGTTTTTATTCGTTTCATGGGATGTGGGCATCTCTGGCCAGGCCAGCATTTATTGCCCATCCCTAATTGCCCTTGAGAAGGTGGTGGTGAACTGCCTTCTTGAACCGCTGCAGTCCATGTGGGCTGGGTACACCCACAGTGCTGTTAGGAAGTGAATTCCAGAATTTTGACTCAGCAACAGTGAAGGAACGGCAATATAGTTTCAAGTCAGGATGATGTATGGCTTGGAGGGGAACTTGCAGGTGGTGGTGTTCCTATGCATCTGATGCCCTTGTCCTTCTAGGTGGTAAAGGTCGCGGGTTTGGAAGGTGCTGCCTGAGTAGCCTTGGTGCGTTGCTACAGTTCAACTTGTAAATTGGACACACTGCTGCCACTGTGTGTCGGTGGTGGAGGGAGTGAATGTTTGTGCACGAGGTGCCAATCAAGCGGGCTGCTTTGTCCTGGTTGGTGTTGAGCTTCTTGAGTGTTGACGGAGCTGCACCCATCCAGGCAAGTGGAGAGTATTCCATCACACTCCTAACTTGTGCCTTGTAGATGGTGGACAGACATTGGGGAGTCAGGAGGTCAGTTACTCACCACTGGATTCCTAGCCTCTGACCTGCGCTTGTAGCCACAGTATTTATATGGCTACTCCAGTTCAGTTTCTGGTCAATGGTAACCCCCCTAGGATGTTGATAGTGGGGGATTCAGCGACAGTAATGTCGTTGAATGTCAAGGGGAGATGGTCAGATTCGCTCTTGTTTGAGATGGTCATTGCCTGGCACTTGTGTGGCGCAAATGTTTCTTGCCACTTATCAGCCCAAGCCTGGACATTGTCCAATTCTTGCTGCATTTCTACACCGACTGCTTCAGCATCCGAGGAGTCGCAAATGTTGCTGAACATTGTGCAATCATCAGCGAACATCCCCACTTCTGACCTTATGATTGAAGGAAGGTCATTGATGAAGCAGCTGAAGATGGTTGGGCCTAGGACACCACCCTGAGGAACTCCTGCAGTGATGTCCTGCAGCTGAGACAATTGACCACCAACAACCACAACCATCTAGGTGCGCAAGGTACGACTCCAACCAGCGGAGATGTTTTCCCCCTGATTCCCATTGACTCCAGTTTTGCTAGGGCTGCTTGATGCCATTGTTAACCGTGGCGCGGAGTCAACCATGGGCAGCACAGTGGCGTAGTGGTTAGCACTGCAGCCTCACAGCTCCAGCGACCCGGATTCAATTCCAGGTACTGCCTGTGTGGAGTTTGCAAGTTCTCCCTGTGTCTGCGTGAGTTTCCTCTGGGTGCTCCGGTTTCCTCCCACAAGCCAAAAGACTTGCAGGTTGGTAGGTAAATTGGCCATTATAAATTGCCCCTAGTATAGGTAGGTGGTAGGGAAATATAGGGACAGGTGGGGATGTGGTAGGAATATGAGATTAGTGTAGGATTAGTATAAATGGGTGGTTGATGGTGGGCACGGACTCAGTGGGCCGAAGGGCCTGTTTCAGTGCTGTATCTCTAAACAACTCCCCTTTGGCCCCGTTGTTCCCTTCGCCCACTTGATCCTGGCCGTCACGTGAGACTAAGTCCTCTTAAATCAGGCTCAGGCTGGGTGATTGGGATATCGGGGTTACAGGAAAGCCACCCTCCACCTAATCGACCGGCTACGATTAATGGCTTAGTACAAAGAGGAGGAAACTCAGTCCTTTCTTTAACTAACAATTTACTTTATTCACATTGTTGTACAATGTAAGAATAAGGCTTATACACTTGGTTAGACAAAAGCATGCAACTCAAACTGGGTTATACAGTTTAATGACAAAGCTAGCTAGAATCGATATGCACACCCACTAGGTTCCTCTGACCTTCCCTGACCTAGTCACAGAAAATAAAGGATAATACCCGAAAAAGGGGAGAGCTGACACTGGCCAGGTGTTCCATTCTCTCTCTCTTTTACGTCGTCGCTGCGTTGCTGACGCGGGGTCTTCCACTTCCGCGATGGTTGGTCTCCGGAATTTTCTCGCTGTCTCTATGCCCGAGATTCTCCATACTTATTCTCTTTCTTATCTCTTCGAGTTGTGCTGTCTCTTTCCCATTGGATTCGGCCTGCTCGCCTCGTTCATATCTTCTCCTTATTGGCCCAGGCCCAAGGACCCTGGTATCACTCCTTGTCCAAATAAGGCTCCATTCTTGTGATATCTCCCTTGTCTTTCACATATTTTAATTAGTTCAACTTGTCTTTCACATAACTTAATTAGTTCAAACTGGTTTTCACCAGCACAGGCCAGTATCTGAGCTCAGGTTACTTTAGTTCACAAGCTGTTCAGCAGTTTGTTACAGACTCAGTACTTCTTGCAGCCCCTGGCCAACACCATACTCGGTCAAATGCTGCCTGATGTCAAGGGCAGTCACTCTCACCTCACTTCTTGATTTCAGCTCTTTTGTCCATGTTTGAACCAAGGCTGTAATGAGGTCAGGAGCTGAGTGGCCCAGGCGGAACTCAAACTGAGGATCACTTAGCAGGTTTTGCTGAGCAAGTGCTGCTTGATAGCATTGTCGATGACACCTTCCATCACTTCGCTGATGATCGAGAGTAGACTGATGGAGCGGAAATTGGTTGGGTTGGATTTGTCCTGCTTTTTATGTATAGGGCATACCTGGGCAATTTTCCACATTGCTGGGTTGATGCCAGTGTTGTAGCTGTACTGGAACAGCTTGGCTAGTGGCGCGGCAAGTTGTGGAGCACAGGTCTTCTGTACTATTACCAGAATGTTGTCAAGGCCTGTATTCTTTGCAGTATCCAGTGCCTTCAGTTGCTTCCCGATATCACACAGAGTGAATCGAATTGGCTGAAGTCTAGCATCTGTGATGCTAGGGACTTCAGGAGGAGGCTGAGATGGATCATCAACTCGGCACTTCTGGCTGAAGATTGCTACAAATTCTTCAGCCTTATCTTTTGCACTGTTGTGCTGGGCTCCCCCATCATTAAGGATGGGGATATCTGTGGAGCCACCTCCTCCAGTTAGTTGTTTAATTGTCCACCATCATTCACGACTGGATGTGGCAACACTGCAGAGCTTAGTTCTGATTCATTGGTTATGGGATCGCTTTGCTCTGTCTATCGTAGGCTGCTTACATTTTTTGGCACACAAGTATTCCTGGGTTGTAGCTTCACCAGGTTGACACCTCATTTTGAAGTTTGCCCTCCTGCACTCTTCAATAAACCAGGATTGGTCCCCCGGCTTGATGGTAATGGTAGAATGGGGGATATGACGGGCCAGGAGGTTACAAATTGTGATTGAGTATATAGGAACAGAAAAGGGGCAGGAGTGGCAAGAGACTCTGAGAATAATGCACAATTATTCCTATTAGTAAGGATGCATTTTCACTTATTTCACATCTGCGTTTATGTTCCAGTGTAGGTAAATGAGCATGGCAGGAAATTTGGGCATAAGCTGCTGCCAGCAATATTGAGATAGAAATTGGTGCAATCGTTGGCATAGTTTTTCTGTAAGTGTGATCTGGACCCATTTTCCTTGCTCGCAACATCATAGTATGACAACAACTTGTATTGATATAGTACATTTAATGTAATAAAATATCCCAGGGCGCTTCACAGAAGCATTATAAAGCAAAATTTGAAACTGAGCCACATAAGGGGATATGGGGAAGGTGACCAAGAGCTTGGTCAAAGATGTCAATTTAAGGAGCATATTAAAGGAGGAAAGAGAGGTCGAGGGGCGGAGAGGTTTAGGGAGGGAATTCCAGAGTTCCAGAGGGCCTTGGCAGCTGAACACACGGTCACCAATGGTGGAGGAATTAAAATTGGGGATGCTCAGGAGACCCGAATTAAAGGAGCACGGATGACTGTGGGGCTGGAGGAGATTACAGATATAGGCAGGGGCATAGCCATGGAGGGCTTTTAAAATAGGATGAGAATTATAAAATAGAGCCTTTACTTAACCAGGAGCCAATGTAGATCAGCGCATGCAGGGGTCTTGGGTGAATGGGACTTGTTGCAAGTTAGGACACTGGCAGTACATCTTTGGATGGCATCAAGTTTACGAAGGGTAGAATGTGGGAGGCCAGCCAAAGTGCATTGGAATTGCCAAGTCTAGATGTCGTGAAAGCGCAGGTGAGGATTTTGGCAGCTGATGAACTCAGCAGGGATGGAGTCAAGCGATGTTATGGAGGTGAAAATAGGTGGTCCTGGTGATGGGTGGATATGTGATCAGAAGCTCATCACAGGGTCAAATATCAAACCAAGGTTGTGGACAGTTTGGTTCAGCCTCGACATTGGCCAGGGAGAGGGATGGAGTCGGTGGCGAGGGAATGGAGTTTGTGGCGGGAACCAATATTAAATTTGAAGAAATTTTGAAGAAACTGGATGTTGGACAAGCAGTTTGACAATTTAGAGACTGGGGATGTGCTGATAAAGCTCGTGGTGAGGTGGAACTGTTGTTATTATTGCTATAACTACAAATGCGTGCCACCTGTGTTCACCGGCATAAAGCACCTTGACATGTTTCCTAAAAGTTTGTTGATACATTAGCAGTGATTCTGAGATCCGATGCTCCCTATCAGGAGCAGTGCTCAAAAAGAGCACAACTTGGCAAGTTGTGTAATTACCAACTTTAAAAAGAATGGATGGAGCATCACAGGACACACACTTACGACTTCCTGAGAAATGCTTCCTGCTAGATCAGCTCCCCAGTTGGATTAGTAGAACACCTATTTTACCTTTATTAATTGTGTGTCTTTTCTTTTGCTTCCTTCGCGGTTAAGTCTCATCAGAGTTTTAAATACCTTTATTAGGCCTTCTCTAGTCTTCTTTCTACAGAATGCAGCCCATCATTCTTTCCTGATAGTTGCAGCCTCTCAATGTGGGTAACATCCTTGTATATTTCTGCACTTTCTCCTGTATTCCACTATTCTTTTTTGTAGTGTGGAGACCAGAACTGTATACAGTACTCCCAAGAAATGTCAAACCAAGATTCTATATGAATTTAACCTTATCTCCCTACTTGAGTATTCTATTGCTCCAGAAATGGTACTCAAGCTACTGAAACCTTTAAGGCACCCCAGCACTGATGCAGAGGAGAGATACAACACCTCCCATGGGACAACTCAAGGACCATAAAGCAGGCCATAGGGTTTTGAAGATGCAATTCAGATGTTTAGATAGATTCGGTGGAGCTTTTCAGTATGACCCCGCAAAGGTCTTGCATATCATGGTGGTGTGCTCTGCTCTGCACAACCTGGCGCTACTGTTTGAGGGAGCCAGGTTGCTGCTAAAGGCCCAGCAGCCCACAAGAAATGGAAGGATTTTCTTGTGTTGCAACGTTCCACATTTATCGGCAAGCACAAAGATTTCAAGGTAACATGTATTAACAAAAAATAAACCGGTGAACCCCAAGTGCAGCTAGGTTCTTTTCTTAAAACAGATATGTGTGCTCCTACATTGTTCTCCCTCTGGGCTGTCAGCTGAGATGGAGACAGGCTGCTGATCCCTTGGTGCCCCGTGGCTGTCAATGAACTTGGCAATCGTCCTCTGGCTGCCTGAGGCCTGAAGGGCCCCGGTATACTGAGGGCCTCCTTTAGAACAGCAGGAGACAGCTCTGGTATTGCAGCAATGCTGGGCATTGTAGCTAAGTTATCACTGATAAGAAGCCAAGGAGCTGCTGTCCACAGCAGAAGCACCCTGAGAGGAACATCCAGATACATCAGATACTCCGCGACCCTTTCTGGGCACATTTGCTCCTCCGTGCTCACCTGAGCAGTCCAGGGACCTGGTGGCAAATCCAGGCGCCTCACCCCACTCTCGCCCAGCCATTGCAAAGTTCATGGAGATGGTGATGGCATGCAGGTCTGTGCGCATCTCTGGCATCCACTGATTGGTCTGCTGGATGTGGCTTTCCAAGACGGTCGCCACCCTCTCCATGAAGAAAGTCAAGTGTGCACACACTAGAGACATGGTGGCACTCATGGCCTGGATGGACTCCTCCATCGTCTGTGCTTGGGTGCGCATGGCCTCTGGAAGCTCTGCCAGATGTTCATGCACCTCACACTGCAGCTCATTGATGACCCCAGAGGGATGTCATCAAGTCTAATGCTCAGCATCACCCGAGCCAGCCACAGTCCGGTGGCATTTTATTAGCAGCTTCCTTAACGGTGATATGAAAATACTCGTGTAAGTGCAGGTGAATATGCAAATGAAGCAGTTCAGGTGATTGTCGCAGATTCCTGGCAGTGTTATTTGAAAGCAGGCATAAACTTGTTTGTAATGTGTTAATGTCTTAAAGTAATGATGGGAAGAATTCTGTGCATACCTCTTAAATGCTCACATCAAAACATCACAATTGGAGAATGTTTCTTGTGGTGCATGTAGCTTTGGATGACTCTGAGGGAAGCAAATCTTGTTTTGCCAGCCAGACAAAAAAGAGTCAAAGATATCCAACAATAGAAATCATCAACCTCTATTTTGCATAGGACATTGTTTTCTGCAGTGATTCAGTACAGGTGGGCAGTAAGTTATTAAACAATATTTAAAAGGTGCAGCATGAGCTGATCTTCAAATGAATGAAGAGAAAACCAAATGTCTGATGCTAATCATAAATGAAGACCAAACAGAATTGAAAACTAGACAAAATAAATTATTAAAGGAGGCCAACAACTTTAAATACATAAGATCATGGATTAGAACAGCAGAAAAGGGTATCAATGTTAGAATAGTGAGACTTTGTTAGCTTGTAATCAAATGATTAGAGTCTATAAATGCAAAGAGCTGGGCAGAAAAGATATGATCAACATATTCAGAGGCACAGTGAAGTCAGTGTTGCTACAATGTACTGGCAATTAGACATTCACTAAGACATTTTATGGAACTGACACAAGATGATTGAACAAAGCCTTAAATGTCAGCTGGCAAGTCCATGGGCAGAATTTTGCCACCTTATTCGCTGTCGGAATGGTGGGACCATTTTTGGATCTGGAACCTGACTCTCAGAATTGTGCGCCTGGCAGTTGCTCTTTACCAGAATAAACCAATTGTCAACCCTCCTACGAGCACACCGACCAATCAGGGAGGGAAGTTGTGATGACGTATCTATTCTGTCAAAAGAAGATTTCTAATTAAAGGGACCACAGCATGTTTCAGAAAAGCTGAGCAGCAATTGGATTTTTCAGGCTGCAGCAACCACAAGAATGGAGATGCGACCTGGGAAGGGTGGCCCCTGGATGTCTCACTGCAGCCCTACAGATCCTGCTGCAGGATCTGAAGGTCTGCAGCGAGGTGGTCTCTCCCAGGCGGTAGGAAGAGGATAACCTCTCCAACTAAGCCGGCATGGATGGAAGTGGGCAAGGAAGTCATCAGCAAGAACGTGCTCCCTCCAACCTGGAGACTGATCCAGGACCTCAGGAGGGCATGACGGGTGAGTGGAATAGCACTTTCAGGTGCAAGCCCCACACTCTGACTTTCCCAGCATTCTCCTGCATCGGTAAAAACACCTTGAGGCCCTCTTTGCAGGCATCTTACATCCCCATCTGAGCAGCCAACATGTACATTCACATTCAGCATATTGCCCTCTTGCTCGTATGCTTCACCTGTTACCCTTCACAAATGGTCTCCTTCCCTCCTGTCCACACTAGTCATTATGATAACGCACACCTCTCTGCTTTGTCTCCTTGCAGGAGAAGAGAGCACATTACTAGGCGACAGGGGGGGCAGATGGGTGACACAGGGAGGTGTTGGTGTAGGCCTCCCGTGACAAACAACTTGTCGGCCGCTGGCTATGTGTTCTCACCTGCTCCACTGGGAAGGAGGTCTTGTTCCAGGAGGGTGCAGATGTCAGCAGCAACCTTCCATGAGAGCCTGAGCCTCGTGAGGCACTGGTGCTCAGACATGTTGATAGAACTGACCATCTGATTGTAGACCCTGTGTTGAGGGTCTTGCCTCCTTCCAACTGGATCTCGGTGTCCATCCCATCAGCCTTTTGTAGGGGCATGTGGCTGAGGAGAAAACAGCTGGTGCTACTGCTGGTGTTCCTGCTGTTGCTGCTGGAGCAGTTGGCAGTGGTGTGGCTTCTACTTTTGACCCTTAGCAGAGATGATAGGTGGAGCTGCATAAGCTGCTGCCATGCCATGTTAAAGGTTGGCAGCAGGGAAGGGCAGCTGAAGGTGAGTGAAGTGCTAGGCAGATGAAATGCCTTCCCAGCTGCCACTTCCACTTCCTTTAGCAAGCCATCCAAACCAGGAGACAGATCCACTCTAAGCACAGCCAGCCTTTCCAGTACATCATGTCTATCAATGTTCACCCACCCAGTACCTCTACCACCTCCACTCCTACTGATATTTTGTCAGCATCCTCTTCCTTAATAAACACCAATATAAAATACTCATTATGTATTCGAGCCTTATGCTGTGCCGCTAAGCAGATATCACTCTCTTTGGTCCTATTAGGCCCCACCCCACCTCTTACTACCCGCTTACTGTTGACATGCCAGTGGAAAATTTTGGGGTTTCCTTTTACATTAACTTCCATTATGTTCTCACATTCTCTCTTTGCCAGTCATATTCTCTATCTCTCTCATCATCCAAGGAGAACTGGCTTTGGTTACTTTACCTTTCACCCTTGTTGGAGTGTACATCCCCTGTACCCAAGACATCTCTTCCTTAAAGATCACCCATTGTTCCATTACAGTTTCTCTTGTCAATCTTTTGTTCCATTTCACTTTGGCTAGATCCTCTCTCATCCCATTGAAATTTGCCTTCTTCCAATTTAGAAGTTCTACTTCAGATTGTTCCTGTTCTTCTCCATTACTAATCTAAACCTCAGGATATGATGATCACTCTTACCCAAGTGTTCCCCGCAGACACTTGGTCCACCTCATTCCCTGGAACCAGATCCAGCAAGGCCTCCTTCCACTTATTATGATCATGGCTGATCATCCAGCTCAGTAACCTATCCCCGCTTTCCCCCCATATCCTTTGATCGCTTTCGCCCCAAGAGCTATTTCTAACTCCTTCTTGAAAACATACAATGTTTTGGCCTCAAGTGCTTTCTGTGGTAGCGAATTCCACAGGCTCACCACTCTCTGGGTGAAGAAATTTCTCCTCATCTCAGTCCTGAAAGGTTTACCCCGAATCCTTAGACTATGACCCCTGGTTCTGAACTCCAGCGAATATAATCCTAACCGACTCAATCCCTCCTCATATGTCAGTCCCACCATCCCAGAAATCAGTCTGGTAAACCTTCGCTGCACTCCCTCTATAGCAAGAACATCCTTCCTCAGATAAGGAGACCAAAACTGCACACAATATTCCAGGTGTGGCCTCACCAAGGCCTTGTATAATTGCAGCAAGACATCCCTGCTCCTGTACTCGAATCCTCTCGCTATGAAAGCCAACATACCATTTGCTTTTTTTACCGCCTGTTGCACCTGCATGCTTACCTTCAGCGACTGGTGTACGAGAACACCCAGGTTTCACTGCATATTCCCCTCTCTCAGTTTATAGCCATTCAGATAATAATCTGCCTTCCTGTTTTTGCTACCAAAGTGGATAATCTCACATTTATCCAATTATACTGCATCTGCCATGCATTTGCTCACTCGCTCAACTTGTCCAAATCACTCTGAAGCCTCTCTGCATCCTCCTCACAACTCACCCTCCCACCCAGTTTTGTGTCATCTGCAAATTTGGAGATATTACATTTAGTTCCCTCATCTAAATCATTCATAAAATCTGACCTTAGGACCTCAATACCTGCTCTCTCTTTGTCATTGGTACCAATGTATACCACAATTTCTGGATCATTCCTTTCCCCCTGCAGAATATTCAGTACCTTTTCCATGATGTCCTTTACCCTGGCACCAGGGAGGCCACACACCATGCAGGACTCAGTGTGACTGCTGCTGCTCCCTCCAATCAGTTCCGCTCTTCCTGCACTCTGATTTATCAGCTGCTGCTGCTCCCTCAAATCAGGTCTGTTCTTCTCTCGCTCTGACTTATTAGTTTCTGTTGCTGCCCCCTCCAATAAAGGTGTCTGTCACTGGAGGCCCGCCCTCCCGTGCCTCCCCCCCCACTGGCTCACTGCTTTGCACTAAGTTATGTGCTTTCTTCTGTTGCAAGGAGAGAAAGCAGGGAGATGTGAATGTGGTTAATGGCTTGTGTGCAGAGGAGGGAAGGACACCATTTCTGTAGGGTGACTGTCCGGCATGGTTGAGAGAGGGCAATAGGCTGAAGGTGAGTCTGAGTGTTGGCTGCTCAGATGGGGATATGAGGTGCCTGCAGTGAGAGGAATGCTGTGCAGGAGAATGCTGGGCAAAACATGGCGTGGGGCTTGGCACTTGAAAGTGTTATGCCACTCACTTGTTATGCCCCCCTGAGGTCCTGGATCCTCTTGGTGCATGGTCTCCAGATTGGAGGGAACATACTCCTGCTGATGGCTTCCTCAGCCAGTTCTATCCACACCTGCTTGATTCGAGAGGCTGTCCTCTTCCTCCAATTCTTCGGAGAACTTACCTCGCTGCAGTCCCTCAGATTGTTCAACTGGAATTCCAGGTAAGAATGAAAGACCCAGGGGGCAGCTTTCCCAGGTCTTCTTTCCATTCCTATGAGGGTTGCAGCCCGAAGAATTCAAGTACTGTGGAACACTTCTGAAACATGCTGTGGTCCCTATCAGCAGAAATCCTTCCTCTGCCAAAATAGCCCCGTCATCCTACCCACCCCCCCGATTGGTTGGGGAGCCCAGAGGCAAGCTCTTAACTAGTCTGGTCTTGTAAGGAGTAACATGATGGCCTGCTAATCGGGTTTGCAATCCGAAAATGGTCCCGCCGTTGTGCCAGAGACGAAGGCAGCAAGATTCTGCCCTCTGTCTTTGAGTTTCAAAGCAGTCCCCATGCATCGAATGTGATGATTGGCATGGTTGATGAGTGTCCTGTGCAATTACAGAGTAAGAGTGACCATCCGGCTTGCAAAGCTTCAAATCCTTGCAAAGCAGAGCAACAACCTTCCATGCCAGCCCTTAGAATTGTGCAGTGCATTGTCTGCTCATGCAGGCAGCAGGCCTTTGTCCTCCAGGCTGATGCAGATATGTCAGTGTTTGCAATTCCACTCTTGGACTAGGCAGCATATGGAGTAAGGTGAAAAGAGCATATGTCATTGCTGTTGGTCTTTAAATATTTGTTGCTCTCTTTTCTTCTGCAAAGACATCACAGCCTCTGTAACTGATCTGGAATCAGCACACATGCGAAACATTGCATGCTGATTTCATGGCTGAGATGGAGACACACATGTTAACACTTACAGCAACATCAATAGTCTCTTTGAAGTAGCCAGGATACAAGAAAACCAGAAATATTTCACAGAAATGTTACCTTTGCTTGGCAGCTACCAGCTCCAGCAAGACACAGAACTTTTCCTAAAGCTGTTTAGGGGGAAGACGGGGGAGTGGTGGGGTGGGGGTGTTATGCCTCAGATAAAAACACACTAGATGTTTAAGGTTTAAGTATATTAATATGCTGTGCTCGCCACATGTGCTGTGTACTGTTTTTCAAGGTGCTTCTGTGGCTTCCTGAAGGACAAACAGAGGAGCAGTGACAATGCTGAAGCACAGCTGAAGAATGTCACAATTATTTACTGGTGCTGCTAGCTGCTTGGCAACAAAGCTTTGTCCACATCAATCATTTTCTCGAGACTTCTTTTTGCTCTGCTCATCGCCTGACAGCTTCAGCTCATTAGTCTTCCGCATGCTAATGCCACTTTCGGTTGTAATATTGTGGAGCAGATAGCACATCATCACTATTTTGTATATTTGAACATGTAATCTAGGCTGTACTGAGGGAATGCTGTGCTGTCAAACTGCTGTCTTCCTGAGATATTAAATCGAAACTGCAGCTGCTCTCTGAGGGACTATAAGATCCTGTGCCACTTTTTGATGCCTGTATAAAATCCTCCAGCCATTTCAAAGTATAAATACTGCAACATTGCAATTCTATCAATAGGTTTACAGAGAAAGAGCACACTCATTTTTATGCTTGCTTAAATACAGGTGAAGGTGAAAATAGATTCATGATCTTTGACATAAAAAAAGAAAGTGCTGGAAATACTCAGCAGGTCTGGCCTCATCTGTGGAGAGAGAAGCAGAGTTAATGTTTCAGGTCTGTGACCTTTCATCAGAAATCAACATAACAGTTTAGCTGTTTCCAGCGCTTTCTGTTTTTCTTTCAGATTTTCAGCATCTGCAGTATTTTACTTTTATTTTCATGATCTTTGATGTAAGTGCAAAGCTACAGTGAAAAATCTCTTTCGTGTGAAAATAGATTTACATTATGATGCATTTTAACTTTGCAGAGGTTGCACTTCCACCTCTTAGTCAGAAGGTTGTGGGTTCAAACCCCACTCCAGAGATCTGAGCACATAATCTGTGTGGACACTTCTTGCAGTACTGAAGGAGTGCTGCACTGTGAGACATTAATTTGAGGTCCTATCTGTTATCTCGGTGGACATGAATGATCCCATAGCATTTTTTGAAGAAAACCAAGAGAGATCTTCTGGTGTCCGAGAAACCATTTATCTCCTATCAATATCACAAGTAGATGATTTAGTTATTTATCTCATTTGTAAGATTTAGGTTCAGGAGTCACAGATACCCAAAGAAGGAGGTAGAGCTCAAAGAGCGATTTTAAAGCAGTTTATTACAAAGCAACAGCTTAAATATAATTTATAGGTTAAATAGACAGAAGAAGCATGTGACTGTGACAGGTGAGAATGGTTTATCGATCCCAGACAGCAAACAGATGGATGAAGCCAATTTTTGCAGTTGGAGGTGGCAGTCTCTTGTCTGTTCTGTTTGCAACCTTCTTCCCTTCTTTCTTTGTCTTCGTGAGCTGACGGAGGCTTCAGGAGGTTCTTTCCCTGCCTTCTTCTGCCTGGAGAGGACTGCCTCTTTCCTCTTCGAGCATCTGTTCATATATCTTTTTTTCTAGGGGTTGGTGGTCTACTCTATGTCAATTCCTTGTTAGATCCCGTTTGGCCAATGACCAGAGGATAGGTACCCAAGGTGTAAACTCCCCCTATCCATCACTTTAGCTCGAGGTCATTTTACAGCTTATGTCAGGCTGGGTGTCATTTATTAACTCCTGTCAGACACTTCTATTGATAAGAAGGTACAAGGCTCCACAAGACACCATCCTAACAGCTTAGGAATGTCATACTCCTTAGCCCTTGTCTTTTTTATGTCAGTCATGTCCCTGACTGCTAAGAACAGTTTCTCTGTCCATTCCTGAGAGAGAGAAAGACAAGAAACAGCTTTCTGCCAGGCAATCACAGTACTATGTCTACTAATTTTATGATAATTCTATAATATTCTTAAAAGATGCCATTTCTTATACATTGTGGGTGTGGGATCTTGCTGTAGGCAAATTGACTGACGCAGTTCCCTACATTGTAACAGTGACTATACTTCAAAAGTACTTCATTGACTGTGAAGTTTTATCAGTAAAAGTGACCATGCAAACCATGAATTGTCATAAAAGCCCAAATGGTTCTGTAATGTCCTTCAGGAAAGGAAACTGGATGTCCTTATTCAGTTTGACCAAAATGTTACTCTAGTCTCTAGAGTCTTAACTGTTTTCTTAGCAAGCCGTTCAGTTGTCTCAAATCATAAGAAGAAAAAGCGTGAATAAACAAAGAACAAAGAACAGGACAGCACAGGAACAGGCCATTCGGCCCTCCAAGCCTGCGCCGATCTTGATGCCTGCCTAAACTAACACCTTCTGCACTTCCGGGGCCCATATCCCTCTGTTCCTTTCCTATTCATATATTTATCAAGATGTCTCTTAAACTTCGCTATCGTATCTGCTTCCACCACCTCCCCTGGTAGCAAGTTCCAGGCACTCACCATCCTCTGTGTAAAAAACTTGCCTTGCACATCCCCTCTAAACTTTGCCCCTTGCACCTTAAACCTATGTCCCCGAGTAAATGACTCTTCCACCCTGGGAAAAAGCTTCTGACTATCCACTCTGTCCATGCCACTCATAACTTTGTAAACCTCTATCATGTCGCCCCTCCACCTCCGTCGTTCCAGTGAAAACAATACAAGTTTTTCCAACCTTTCCTCATAACTAATGCCCTCCAGACCAGGCAACATCCTGGTAAACCTCCTCTGTACCCTCTCCAAAGCCTCCACGTCCTTCTGGTAGTGTGACGACCAGAATTGCATGCAATATTCTAAGTGTGGCCTAACTAAGGTTCTGTACAGCTGCAACATGATTTGCCAATTTTTATACTCTATGCCTCGACCGATGAAGGCAAGCATGCCGTATGCCTTCTTGACAACCTTATCGACCTGTGTTGCCACTTTCAGTGACCTGTGGACCTGAATGCCCAGATCTCTCTGCCCGTCAATACTCCTAAGGGTTCTGCTATTTACTGTATACTTCCCACCTGCATTAGACCTTCCAAAATGCATGACCTCACATTTGTCCTGAGTAAACTCCATCTGCCTTTTCTCCGCCCAAGTCTCCAACCGATCTATATCCTGCTGGATCCTCAGACAATCCTCATCATTATCTGCAACTCCACCAACCTTTGTGTCGTCCGCAAACTTACTAATCAGACCAGCTACATTTTCCTCCAAATCATTTATATATACTACAAACAGCAAAGGTCCCAGAACTGATCCCTGCGGAACACCACTAGTCACAGCCCTCCATTCAGAAAAACACCCATCCACTGATACCCTCTGTCTTCTATGACCGAGCCAGTTCTGTATCCATCTTGCCAGCTCACCTCTGATCCCGTGTGACTTCACCTTTTGTACCAGTCTGCCATGCGGGACCTTGTCAAAGGCTTTACTAAAGTCCATATAGATAACATCCACTGCCCTTCCTTCATCAATCATCTTCGTCACTTCCTCAAAAAACTCAATCAAATTAATAAGACACGACCTCCCCTTTACAAAACCATGCTGTCTCTCGCTAATAAGTTCGTTTGTTTCCAAATGGGAGTAAATCCTGTCCCGAATAATCCTCTCTAATATTTTCCCTACCACTGACGTAAGGCTCACCGGCCTATAATTTCCTGGATTATCCTTGCCACCCTTCTTAAACAAAGGCACAACATTGGCTATTCTCCAGTCCTCTGGGGCCTCACTTGTAGTCAATGAAGATGCAAAGATTTCTGTCAAGGCCCCAGCAATTTCTTCCCTTGCCTCCCTCAGTATTCTAGGGTAGATCCCATCAGGCCCTGGGGACTTATCTACTTTAATGCTTTGCAAGACACCCAACACCTCCTCCTTTTTGATACTGAGATGACTGAGACTATCTGCACTCCCTTCCCTAGGCTCATCATCCACCAAGTCCTTCTCTTTGGTGAATACTGATGCAAAGTACTCATTTAGTACCTCGCCCATTTCCTCTGGCTCCACACATAGATTCCCTTCTCTGTCCTTGAGTGGGCCAACCCTTTCCCTGGTTACCCTCTTGCTCTTTAGATATGTATAAAAAGCCTTGGGATTTTCCTTAATCCTGTTTGCCAATGACTTTTCATGACCCCTTTTAGCCCTCCTAACTCCTTGCTTAAGTTCCTTCCTACTGTCGTTATATTCCTCAAGTGCTTCATCTTTTCCTAGCCTTCCAGCCCTTACAAATGCTTCCTTTTTCTTTTTGACTAGGCTCACAATATCCCGTGTTATCCAAGCTTCCCGAAACTTGCCAAACTTGTCTTTCTTCCTCACAGGAACATGCTGGTCCTGGATTCTAATCAGCAGACGTTTGAAAGACTCCCACATGCCAGATGTTGATTTACCCTCAAACAGCCGACCCCAATCTAAATTCTTCAGTTTCTGCCTAATATTGTTATAATTAGCCTTCCCCCAATTTAGCACCTTCACCCAAGGACTACTCTTATCCTTAACCACAAGCACCTTAAAACTTATGGAATTATGGTCACTGTTCCCGAAATGCTCCCCTTCTGAAACTTCGACCACCTGGCCGGGCTCATTCCCCAATACCAGGTCCAAAATGGCCCCATCCCTAGTTGGACTGTATACATACTGTTTCAAGAAGCCCTCCTGGATGCTCCTCACAAATTCTGCCCCATCCAAGCCCCTAGCACTAAGTGAATCCCAGTCAATATTGGGGAAGTTAAAATCACCCACCACCACAACCCTGTTACCTTTACATCTTTTCAAAATCTGTCTACATATCTACTCCTCTACCTCCCGCTGGCTGTTGGAAGGCCTGTAGTAGACCCCCAACATTGTGACTGCACCCTTCCTATTCCTGAGCTCCACCCATATTGCCTCGCTGCATGACCCCTCTGAGGTGTCCTCCCGCAGTACAGCTGTGATATTCTCCTTAACCAGTAATGCAACTCCCCCACCCTTTTTACATCCCCCTCTATCCCGCATGAAGCTTCTAAAGCCTGGAACATTTAGCTGCCAATCCTGCCCTTCCCTCAACCAAGTCTCTGTAATCGCAACAACATCATATTTCCAAGTACTAATCCAAGCTCTAAGTTCATCTGCCTTACCTGTTATACTTCTCGCATTGAAACAAATGCACTTCAGACCACCAGTCCTGCTGTGCTCAGCAACATCTCCCTGCCTGCTCTTCCTCTTAGTCCTACTGGCCTTATTTACTATGTCCTCCTCATTTATTTCACTAGCTGTCCTACTGCTCTGGTTCCCACCCCCCTGCCACACTAGTTTAAACCCTCCCAAGTGACTCTGGCAAATCTTGCAGCCAGGACATTAGTGCCCTTCCAGTTCAGATGCAACCCGTCCTTCTTGTACAGGTCCCATCTGTCCCTGAAGAGAGCCCAATGGTCCAGATATCTGAAACCCTCCCTTCTACACCAGCTGCTCAGTCACGTGTTTAGCTGCACTATCTTCCTATTTCTAGCCTCACTGGCATGTGGCACAGGGAGTTATTCAGAGATTACAACCCTAGAGGTCCTGTTTTTTAATTTACTACCTAACTCCCTAAACTCCCCCTGCAGGACCTCATCACTCTTCCTGCCTATGTCATTGGTGCCGATGTGTACCACAACCTCTGGCTGTTCACCCTCCCCCTTCAGAATGCCCCTTGTCCGTTCACTGGGTGGGGGATCCTCAATGTCCATTAACAAGAGTAGTTTGGTTATTAATGGCTTCGCATCAGTATCGTGGATCGTGGCTTAATTATTATAGGGAACTACAGTGAAAGCATAAAAGAGAGACGAACTGAATTCTGTTGAATACACAGAATAGACTACTTGAGGAAGAATAAATACAAATTAGAACTAGCATCAAAGCTAATTATAAGATAAGTAGAGTGCTTAGCTTGGATGGAATTTATATCATGTAACTGTGGTAATGTAGAGGATAAAGTATTGCAGCTGATATGGAATCCAGGCCTGGTGAAAGAAGGAACAGAGCATCCTAAGGTTTTGCAGAGGTCATGATGAGTTTGCACCAAAATAGATCATGTGAGGGGTTGCAGAACCAGAATGATTTGGTTTGAGTCTGTATCAAGCAAACAAAAGAGCATGTGGTGCTAAAGGAACTACAGGTTAGAAATCCTGTGCTATTACAATGATGATGTGCAGAGACCAGAGGTAAGAGGAGGCTAAGATCAATAAGTGAGGATTAAGTACATGAAGGATAAGGAAATGGACCCGAAGACTGAGGCCTGTACAAATCACTTAATTTCGTTGTACCATAGGCAGAGACCTAATATTTATGGGAGATGATGTGATGATAATGAACATCAATGAAAAGGTTAGTGTTTTACTGTAAAGGGAAGCAGCAAACCCTACTGTGAGGAGCTCAGAAGAAGGCATCTTTTGCTTTTGGAGAAGTTACAATGGATATTTCATTTGTAAGCAATTGGACAGAGTGGACTAGATTTAATGTTCCAGTTGTAGCTTCCGGCCAAAGACCCAGAAGTGGGCTCCGTTACCGTTTGCCAAGTGTGTGGTGGGCCCACAGCAATTATAACACTCGAGGCATGGGGCCCATCCAATTACGCGACGGGGGCAGGATTTTAGATACCAATTGCAGTGTCAGGTAACTCTGGAGCAGGTGTTGGTGCCATATTTCAAGCCGTGTTTTCATTGCTACTTCGGTGTCAGCTGTTGCTTGCTACTGAAAGTGGTGTTGGAGTGACTTCTGGATCCTCCTCACCCCCTGACAAGGAAACCACAGGATCGCAGAGGCAAGACTCCAGGGTTTAGTGAAGCCTCCCTTGAGATTCTCCTCCAGGCTGCAAGGGATGGAAAGACGAGGTCCTACTGCCTGACCAAGCAAGCCTGGATGGAGATTGCAGAGGAGGTCAACACCATGAGGTCCCCTCCCCCACTAGCACCAAATATGGGTGCAGTGCAGGAGGAAAGTCAATGACCTCCTTTGGTCTGCTAAGTTGAGTGCTCCATACCTCTCTCCTTTTTGGGAATTGTATGTGGCTACACAGGAGGACATGGGACATGGGGAGGGAGGCACCACAAAGGCATTGGCAAAGGGGATCAGGCATTATCACATCCAGCCAGATGCATGGCTGCATCTCGCCCTAGGCCACTATCTTACGAAGCTCACTCCCATCACCTCCCCTGAGAGCTGAGGTGGGGATGTGCCAGAGGAAACCCCAACAGGGGTTGCCACCAGCACAACTGTCCTGTAACTCTTCCTGTGAAGTGTTACTATCATTTTCTTTCCACTTGCAGGACAAATAGGCCCGTAATAACAGGGAGGCCTCAGGGACTGGAGGAGGAATTGCAGACATACAGCCTCTCTCAGCAACTGAGAATGAAGCACTGGAGTTAGCGGTGACCCAGGAAGGCTGCTCAATAGCAGCTGGTGAGAATGGAGTCTTCACGCAAGAGAGTGAGAATTGTCTTCAATTGGCATACAGTTCACTTCTGGAGATCCACATAATGCTGAGATACCATGGCAAGATCTGCATCGCCTAGCCCATAAATGTTTGTGTTCTCTCATGCAGGTTTTCATCTGCAGGAGACTCCATCAGAAGGGGGACGGCTGTCAACCTCTGAGGAGGAGCAGTCAGAGGATGTACCATCACGTGACTCTCCTGTACCTTCCACCAGCACAGATACTTTCACCTTGGTGGTTTTCCGCTCGATCAGCTGCTGAGACTGAGACAGCCGAGGCCTCCGACAGTTGGAGGACTGTGGATGGCCAAGCCCAAGCTGAGCTCCAGGCTGATGACAAGCCTTTGGTGTCGACAGCAAAGGGCATACTGGAGTTGCAGACAGAATCCCCCACTATCTGCGAGACTGTGTCCTGTATCCACCTGCCCTCCAAGGAAGGCAGAAAATGATGTCCAAGCAAAAACACATGGTGGCCTCATTGTTCAGTGATGACTCCTTGCAGATTCTTCTCCAGGCTGCAAGGAAAAGGTGGAAGTTTCTCTTCCCGAGCAATGGCAAGAAGAGTCCTCCCACTTGACTAAGCAAGCCTGGGTGGAGATCATAGAGGATGTTAGCAGACAAACAGTAACCCAGCACAACAGGGTTCAGTGAAGGAAGGGGGTCAATGTCCTATTGTGTTCAGCAAAGATGAATGCTCCATACTATTCACTTTCTTAACGATTGCCTGTGACTATGCGGGAGGTTGTGTGACATGGGGAGGGTAGCAGTGCTGCAGCATTGGCTGAGTGGCAAGGGTTCTGTCTCTTCCTGACAGATGCATAGATGTGTCTCAGCCACAGGCCACCTTCCTTCATAGCTCATCCCCCTTAACTCCCATGACAGCAAGTGTCATTATGAGAGATATCAGATTCTCCAGAGGGGTTGAGGGGCTGGAAAGAGCTGAACTGTCATGTTGATCTCTGTGCCATTCACTACCATCTCCATCCTTCCTCTTGCAGGACAACACGACCCATAATAGGAGGGAGATATCCCGGACAGGCAGAAGAATCCCAGATGTTTGCCTCCCTCTCTCACTGAGCAACAGGCCTTGGAGCTCGCACCCACAGTGGCCGCTCAATAGTGGATGGGGAGATAGGAGTCCCTGCGCAAGAGATTGAGGATTATCTCCCGTTGTCATGAACGTTGATGTTGGAGACCCACATATTATTTGGTTGGCATAAGAACTGCATAGTCTAACCCACATATGTTTGTGTTCTCTCATGCAGGTAGCCATTCGTAGGGGTCCACAACCTCTGGGGGATAGCCATCTGAGGAGGATGACCACTAAGAGGATACACCATCCCACGAATCACTTGCACCCTCCACCAGTGCAGATACTTTCACCTCGGTAGGTTTCCGCTCGGCTGTAGAATCAGAGTCACAAGCTGGTGAGAGCACCGCACACCCACGTGAGCAGCTGGCTGAGGCTGAGACAGCTGAGGCCACTGACAGTCAGAGGACTGCGAGTGGCGAGGCCCATTCTGGGCCATAGGCTGATGACCAGCCTCTGATGTCGACAGCATGAGATGCAGAGAGGGGTAGGGCAAAACCTTGCGGAGATGCCAGAAGCCATGCGCAGCCATGAACGGATGATGGAGGAGTTCATCCATGCCATGAGTGCTGCCATGTCTCAGGTGTGTGAGCACATGGCTTCCTCTATCAAGAGGTTGGCAATCCTCATGGCAGCCAGATCCCACGGATCTGCACTGGCCTACACACCATTGCCTTGGATATGAACTCGATGCAGATGTGGCAAGGTGAGAGAAGTAACAGGAGCCCAGATGATTCTGCAGCTCCTGGTCCTTCTTTGGTGAGCAGGGAATCTCAAGAGAGTCTCAAGAGAAAAGGAAAGGCTGGCAGCCATATTTTGGGGCTCCCCTCAGGGGGCTCCGAGTGTGGCACCCAGCTCCTCAGCCCCACTGTCAGTGAGCTCAGCTGCAGCAGTCTGGGACAGCCCCAGGCAGCCAGGGCCTTCCAGGCCTCAGGCAGCCAGAAGTCACCAGCCAAATTCATCACAGGCCAAGAGGCAGCCTGAGCAGCAGACTATCTCCAGCCCAGCTGCTGCCACTGGGATCACACCCCATAGGAGCACTCATAAATGAATTAAAAAGAGCATATAGATGCGCTTTGGGTTTCACAGATGTAGAATATATGTTTTGTGTTAAATAATTATAAGATCCTTTGTTCAAATCTTTATGCTTCATTTTCTGAAAGCCATGTGCCATTATTTCTTAATTGTGAGATGTAGACCTCACCCTATCCCCTTGGGGCCATACGAATGTGTCTACAGCCCTCATTAACATGCCAATGTGATGAGAGCCTGTGACGGAAACCACACCTGCCAAATGGAAACATATTAATTTTGTCAAATGGAACATTGTTTGAAGGTTTATTGGACATTAAAATAAGTTGTTTTAAAAAGGCCATAGGACTGAGTGGCTGAAAACATAGCTGCACATTTGCATTCTGAGAGACATTGCCCAGAGTGACAATGGAAATACTCCCGGATTCAATTAGCCAGATGGGTTTTGTCAGTAGTGTTGATCGAGAGTCATTGAATGTGTTACAGCCAGCATTCCAGCACCCCACCACCCCACCCCCCGCCCCCCCCACTGAGTATGTATGGTAAGTTTAGAAGAATCAACAAAGAATCACAGGCATGGCTATTTCAAACAAAAAGCTAGTCACATGACTAACCTGCTGTTCAGCCTGGGAGTTGATTCAATTGTGCTCACAGAAAAGTTTTGAGACAGACTGCTTTTTGAAGACCAGAGAGAAGCAAGGTCTATCTCTCTCATGCAAAGTTCCAGGGACCCACGGAAGTAACTTAAGCCTCAAGACAGAAGACTCCTGCAAACTTCTGGTACCAGCAAAATAAGTTTGAAAGTGTGCACTGGGCCCCAACGAGAACTGCACGACTTAACTTGAATCAAGACTTCACAGCAAACCCAAAACCAGTAACTGAATTCCATCTACTACTTCAATCCTTCACCTCTTTAATTCTTTCTTTGAGGTTAATAAACTTACACCTTTCTTGTTTAAATCTGAGCAAACCTGTCTGGTTGATTTCTTTGCAATTACAATTAGAGAGAAGTGAGTAAAGACTCACTGAGGGGAAGCGAAAAACACGGTGTTTTAAAAGTTAAAACCTATTATGGCCAAACCAGGAAAAGGCTCAGAGGGGAGCCGTAGACCCCTTCCTCACCTGGTCGTAACAGAAATTTGGGGCGAGCGTCCCAGATTGGACCCACAGACAAATGAGAAATTGGAAGTGGGAAGTCAAATTGATCCAATCAAAAAGAGATAAGATTTCAATACAGGTTTTGTTATGGTTGTGTGTGCCAGAATACTAATGTGTCTGCGATCAAAGCTAGTAATTTACCAAGCCAGGGTGAAGTAACTTCGGTTAAGTTAAAGGCCCTGTCTATGGAGGAGTTGAGAAATATGGCTGAGCAGTGTGAGATCACTTTCCATGCCAAGACTAGGAAGTCCAAACTCCTAAGACTAGTGGCCAACCAATTTTCCCTTGAATCTGAAGAATCAGAAACAGGATTATGGAAGCACCTTCGCCACAGGGACCGCAACGATTCAAGTTGAAGGCCCATAACCGTCTACATGGAGCAACTAGATATGGGCAATCAAGTACAGTAAGCCAACATTTTAGAACTTATTCTTTTTCTATAAAAAAGCATTCCCTGGTGCATTTAGGAGTAGTGACTTGATGCAGTTTTAGTAACACAACAGAATATGGGTTTAATACAAAAAATAAGCATTTCTATTAATGGTATCCAGTCCTTCACCTGTGATTAACCTTGTTTCATTTCTCAGGAAATAATTATAAAACAAACTATGCTAAGCTATTTAATTATTTCATTGGTGTAGACTAGTCAGTTTCCCAGTAAATTAAATATTTTTTGATATGATATAGCTGTTACAACTTGCTTGTGGAACTAAGAAAGTGACTGCAATTTGAAGACCCTTCCCAAACCAGCACAGTTGGTGGAATCACACAGTGTTGACCTGCACGTGATGTCAGTTTTATTGTCCTGATTCAAGTAAATTGATCTTGAACCAGTGTAAAAGAACATGGCTAACACAAGCTTAAGTTGTTTTAGGCATAGCTCACCTATGTTTCTATGTTTTGAAATCACCAATATTTTGCACTGGTTCAACCAATTCTGCTAAGATTAGACTGGAATCTGGGTGTAAAGCTGATGGAAGCAACTGTCCTTTATGTTCATTAATTATGCCATGATGCTTTCAAACTTTAATCTTCATAACATCAATGAGCCAAAAAGGGTCTTAAAGAAGAAAGATGACAGAGCTTCAACAGTTTCAAGGGCCCTGATTGTTTACACTGATTTACATTTGTTTTCACTGGTGTTTACACCATATGCTAATGAGATTTTCAGGAAAGTTCACCTTGGAAAGAGTGGCATAGAAACCAGCGTAATTGCAGTTGGATAAAGGAAAGTGGATACTAGGTGTCACGTCAACGTCCTTGGTTGAATGTTTTTTTTTAATCTACTGACTGGAGATCTGAATTTAAATTTTAAAGAAATGTTAAAAAGGAACAAATAAAAGATGACTTTGCGAGCAACTTAAGAAGTCCACCTAATTTATAACACTGTATCCTACATTGCAAGGCTTGTGAGGTGGAGATGAAATGCTTGCTCACTCCAGCAAGAACCAAGACCCAGGAAGTTTAAAGAAACTGCCTGTTCTTTTTAACAAGAAGAAATACACTGCTAAACACCATGCTTGATTCACTGGGTGATTGCCATGTGACAAGCTCCCCCACCCCCTGTGGTTTTAAGCTGATGTTTCTCTGCAGCAGTTTGAGAAGCATCTGGACTCTGACACGTGCAGACCTAAGTGGGGTTCCCTCTCTTTCTTTCTCTCCCTTCCAGCTTGCAAGCTTTGTACCCTGCCAGTTGACAGACCACCTTTGCATACTCCGGCTACAATTAGAAACCCCTGTTGAGGAAATTATCCACATTGCTATCTCCAAGAGACCCACCAAATCAGCCATCTACCTATTCAAACTAAAAGCCTCAGGACCATTGAATTCAGCAGAAGCCAGCCAAATCACCAAACTCCACAGACTGTACTCCACATTTTCTATGGACTCTAACTCGACAAATCTACACTTCTCCATTCTGTAACCTATTCATGTGTGTGTGAACCTCTAGTATGTGTGTGCATGTGAAAGTTGGCGCATAGTTCATTATTTTTAATTGGTTTGGTTTAAGTACAATAAAATTAACCTCATTTTTTGTTCAACTCAAGAAAATCTGTCCAATTGGTTCTTGTTATGATCATAGCAAGTAGGTAATTAAACACCTACTTGAATTCGTCAGTACACCCACTTTAAAAAAGAATTAAATCTGTTGTGGTCAAAGAAGGAGAGAGAAAAGAAGAATGCCATTTGACCCCACCTCACCTGCCCATAACATAGGCCAAAAATATAACAGAAATGAACCCCAGTAAGTACAGAGGAATGCTATATTTATGCTATCACACTGAAGAAAAGCACTGTAATATAAAGATTGGGGGAAGATTTTTACCGGCCCTTCAACGTTGTGGGTCGCAGCAGGGGGGCCCGCAAAATTCTGCATGGAGAGGTCTGCCTCGACCCCCGACGTCAAGAAGGGCCCGCCGCATATTACCGGCGGTGGGGGCGACCTCGGTATGCCACCCCTCCCTCCGTCGCTTTGTGGCAGGGCCTTTATCTAAATATTTAAATTAACATAAAGTAGATGTAACTGAACTTACCTGCTGGCGGCGGAGTTCCTAGACGAGAACCTGGTAACCTGGTGGGGAGGGGGGAGGAATAAAATTTTGGGGGTGGGAGGGGTGTGAGAGCTGGGAAAACAATTTTGATTGGCTGTGGGGATGGTGGGAGGGGTTGAGGGTCAAAGGGAATAAATTTTGGGGGGATGTTCGGGATATCAATAAAAGTTTATTCTGGGGGAGAGGGCAATTTATATCTGAATTACCCATTGGGGTGTGGGAGATGGGACTTAGAGTTGAAATAAAATGTTATTTTTATTTCCCAGAGACTGTGACCTTTAAATATTAAAATGTTACTGAAGGGTTTGAAACCCTTTAAAAATGGTGCTGACGCCTGTACGGTGGCACCAGGCACCATTGGGGGCGGCGGTTCCACCCCCTCTCTTTAAATCAGCCCCCACGCGTAATATTAAGGGGCTGTCCGGTGGCACTTCTGTGTCGGAAGGCTGTTACTTTCATAGCAGAGCGTGGCGCACTGATAAAATTCAGCCCTGGTTGTCAAAACTACGTTTTGACAAGAATTCTTTTTAGCTGCTAAATGTTTTTTCCCTAAGTGTTGCTTCCTTCAAAAAATACTTGGAATTTAACTCTTTTGTTTGTAACAATCTGGTAGTGATTTCCCCTGTGATTCCTTGCAGAAAGACAACAGATGGCATTGTTATTCATGACCATTTTTTCTCAAGAGAGACTAAACATTGTCACTCTAAATTTTGCCTAGTTCTTAATTGGCTGATAGAAATTATTGCTAGTCAACAAGAATCAATGGGGGCAATATTATGATGCAGTGTTTTTTTTAATTTAATCCTGCATTATTTACATGACATTGCTCACAGAAGATTGAACATAATTTTAAAATATTAAACTTAACATTACAAATCCTTATCCCTTAATTATAAATATATCATTTGTTCTCCATTATCAACTTATAAGGCTTGAAATTACTGCTGATGATATTGACATATGGCATTCCTCTCTCCACTATTTTAAAGGTGACATCAATAGATTTATTTTAAAACAGTTAGTGCTTCTTTTAAAATGCTGTAATGAAGAATATCATAAATGTGTTAAGTATTCATCCATTAATACTGCGAACAGTAATTTCCAGTTTTAAAATGTTATCTCTAATATCTGGCTTGCAGCCCCCAGTTTACTTTTTATTCAATATAATTATCCTAATTTATCATTCCTACTATTGATTTAAAATATACTTGCATAAAATTATGTTTATCTTTGAATTTAATACCTATGCATTTGCACTTAGATTATATTCTCACTCTTTATCAGGCTAGGTTATATTCCATCCTGCAAAACTGAGATCTGGTGTGTTCCAGTGGATGTTCAATTTCCCAGTATTTTCAACAGACCAACATTTTATCCCTCAACCAACCCCAGATCCATGTGTGGGAGTAAGAACCAATAAGTTGTCATAAAGGGGACATGTTATTTGTGTTGTGGTATTTGCAGCATCTCCATTTCACTGTTGAATGCAAATACTGCCAAATCAATGCTTTACTTTGTGACCAATTTACATGAGTTAATTGAATAAAGACATGCTTCATTATTGGATTTTTTATCACAATGACTTGGTTTACTGAATTAATTGTAACTGTAAGTATTTTGCAATTCTCGTATCTATGCTTCAGGAATAAAAAATAAACAGGAATATGGGATTAATTTCCATGGGGGTTTTCCCACTTTCCCTTAATACTCTTGTGGAAGGGCTGCGAGATCGCCACAAATGTGATGAAATATATGTTCAGGCTGTCCACCAAGTTTAGGAATCAATGGACCTTAGATAATTTTCTGACATGCACTGGAGATCGCTAAGGTTTATTGACACCAGCACGGATTGGAAAATAATTCTAATGGACCAGTTAAATTATTATCTTCTAAATTAGTTTCTATGACTTTTTTTTGCATTTATAGGTTCCTAAAAAAATCTTGTATCCAGGTGCAAGAGATGATAGGCATAAATTGATTGCGCCATTATTCGGGGATGTGGGGGGGGGGGTGGGGGGGTGGTCGCGATTTGTGACCTGCTCACACTGGCTCCAGTGGAGCGAGGCAGCATGCAAATCTGGTGCTGCCACCTCATGTATCTGATTGTAGGATCGGGTTGGGTGTCTCCTGCACTAGTGGTTGCATTTGTGCTCAGCAAAGAGCTAATAGCATGTGGTGTAGTCAGCCTTTTCTTAAAGGCAATCTATCCCTCTTAATCTGCTGAATACTATTGCTGCAATTTTAAACAATGGAATACCGGGCCAGAGAGATGGCTCTAGGGTTACGGATGTGGCGATGGAGGCATTAGGGGTGGAGGTGGGCAGAGAATTCTGGAGGATGTGGAGGGGGCAGGAGGACCTCAAAGAAGCCCTTAGAAACGAGTGAAAACAGGTAGTCATGGAGGTTAATTCATGGTGTCTGGACTCAAGAAAATGGTAGCAGCGCCACAAAAAGTCTAATGACCTTACCTGGGTGGTCAAGGTCAGTGAAAGCATCTTTACATGACATTTCCTACCCACCACAACACTGACATCTCAAGCTGTTCAATGCAACACACCCAATATTACTCACCCAACAACATTACCTAGCACTCATGACTCAAGTGTAAAACCCAGATGCTCCATTTCACCCTCACTAACCTACCAATGCTGCCAACATCACAGCCAGCTCTTGCAGTCTCCACATATTGTGATGGGAACCACACCTGCCAAATGGAAACATATTAATTTCTTCATATGGAACACTATTTGAACACTTACTGTACATTGAAAATAACTTGTTTAAAAAGACCACAGAGCAGTGGCTGAAAACATGGCTGCACATTTGCATTCTGAGAGACAGTTGCACAGAGAGACAATGGAAGTGCTCCCTGATTCAATTAGCCAGATGGGTTTTGTCAATAGTGACGATCAAAAGACATTGAGAGTCATTGTCTGCATAAGAGGCAGCATTCCATCAACCCCCCCCCCCCACCACCCGCCTCCCTCACGCCATCCCGCAACACTGAGTGTGACGGTAAACTGAAAAATCAACAAACCTCGCAGGCGATGCTATCTCAAGCAAAGAGCTAGTCACATGACTAACCTGCTGGCCAACCTGGGAATTGATTGAATTGTGCTCACAGTAAAGGCTTGAGTCAGACTGCATTTTGAAGACCAAAGAGAAACAAGATCTCTCTCTCTCTCTGTCCCTTTCTCATGCAAAGTTCCAGGGGCCCATGGAAGTAACTTAAGCCTTAAGACAGAAGACTTGCAGCCTTCTGGTACCAGCAAAACACATTTGAAAGTGTGCACTGGGCCCCAACGAGAACTGCAAGACTTAACTTCACTCAAAGACTTTACATCCAACCCAACACCAGTAACTGAATTCCAACTACTACTTCAAACCTTCCCCCCTCATTTTAATTCTTTCTCTTCCTCTGTATCTATTTGTGTATGTGTTTATCACGCATGTATGCTCGCGTGGTTACGTCGTGTATTTTTAGCAGTTTTAACTGAGTTACAGTTTTATGGTTAATAAACTTACACCTTTCTTGTTTAAATCTGAGAAAACCTGCCTGGTAGAATCTTTTACAATTACAATTAGAGAGCAGTGAGCAAGGACTCACTGAGAGGAAGCTAAGAACACTGTGTTTTAAAAGGTAGACCCTGTTATTCCAAACCAGTAAAAGGCCAAGAGGGTAGCCATACACCCCTTCTTCACCTGGTTTTAACAATATCTTCAGCTATTCAGCTTTGGCAGGTACATCACCCAAACGCAGTGCAACACCATCAATGACAATCTGCTCTCTCTCTTGCAGGTGAAAGTCATACACAAACACACCAAGCAGAGCAGAACTGGCAGGTGACAAGGATATTCTGAATCTCCTAAGCCCTATGGAGGAGATGATGCTCTACATCATGAGGCTCTCTGCGACAAAGCCTGTTGCTTTTGGCATTTCCGAGCATTTTTGAGGATGACGGCATGTTCCTACCTTTGCCCCGTCTGAACTCCCAGCTCAACCTCATCCTGCAATCTGACATGATGGGCAAGCTACTGATGGTGTGACCATGGACCTCTAGCTTTCCAGCTGACCCTACCTCCATCCTTCACCCAACTTTCTCCCTCTGATTTTCTGCTTTCAGACACCCAAGAACTACCGCATCCCCAGCTACAACAGCCCTGATGAAGGAAAGAGAGAAACAACACAACAGTGATGAAAAGGCCCCAACACTTGCATTTGACGCTTGCAGCCACCAGCTCAGATATTGGCACTGCATGGATCTTGGAGGCTAGGATAAAGTTGGGATCTGCGTATGGTGAGTCACTAGGCACAAGTGAGCTGCAACTAGGCCAAGGGTAAAGGATCACTAACAAAAGCAGAAATTGCTGGAAATACTTAGCAGGTCAGGCAGCATCTGTAGAGAGAAAAACAGATAACGTTTCAGGTCTGTGACCTTTCAATAGGGTTGTTGTTGCAGGGTGAAGGATGGTTCATGTGTCAGCTCACCAGGATGCCAAAGTCGCTTATGAATTCTGCTACAGGGGACTCAGATGAGGACCTTGATAGAATGGCATACAAGAGAACGCTGATGGGTATGCACACTGAGATGCTGGGTGCATTGGCTGGCCTACCAGTAGTCTCCTGTCACTGTCAAGGAGCATGGAGAGTCCAGCTCCAGGTTGGCAGAAGGCATTGTACAGAGCTTGCCTTTTCCACAGCTGCTGTTCCATCTCCCTGTTGTGCTGCAAACCCAGAGTCCCTGCAACTGCAGTCTCCATACCTGAGGGTGTCTTTTTATGGGCAGGTCATCTGCCCTCCCTGTGAGGATGCAGCAACACTTTCTGTCAAATCTACAACCTACCGCAATATCTCCAAAACACGCCAGAGTACTTCCAGAGAATTTGCAATAGCAGAAGTTATTCAAAATTACCTTACCTGCAAGTTGCGTGCCTGGCCCTTTAAGTAATGCTCTTGCTGGGCCCCTCTTGCAGCTGAATGCCTGATCTTCAGTGAGTCACAAGCAAATTTGTCCAATGGACCTGCATACTGCAAATTTGACATTTATCTGTCACATCAGCCGGTTGGATTGGGTGATGTCTTGATAGGATGAGTTCAGAACCTTCCAGCACACATAGGTGATCCTACGTGACGCTCTTCTTCAAGATGGTATGCCTCACAGGCCATGCCAGAGCTGGCTGGTGGCACAGCGCACACCCCCAGAAAGCGACTTCCATTGTACTATCTCCAGTGGCGCCAGGGCTCCGCATTTCATGCCTGATAAGCCCTATATCTAGAGAGATATAGGAGAACCTGTGGACGTGGTGTGTTTGGATTTTCAGAAGGATTTTGATCAGGTGCCACACATGAGGTTAGTAAACAAAGTTAGAGCACATGAGATTGGGGGTAATTTACTGGTATGGTTTGTGAATTGGTTAACAAACAGAAAATAGAGAGTAGGAATAAATGGTTCATTCGCAAAATGGCAGGCTGTTACTAGTGGGGTCTCGCAAGGATCAGTGCTTAGGTCACAGCTGTTCGCAATCTATATAAATGATTTGGATGTGGGGAGCAAATGTAATATTTCCAAAATTGCTGATGACACAAAACTAGGAGGGAATGTAAGTTGTGAGGATGATACAAGGGGGCTTCAGGGGACTTGGACAGGCTAAGAGAACATGGCAGATGGAATATAATGTCAATAAGTATGAAGTTATCCACTTCTGTAGAAAAAGCAGAAAGGCGGAGTATTTCTTAAATGGTGAGTGGTTAGAAAGTGTTGAAGTCAAAAGGGGCCTGGGTGTCCTGGTTCGTAAGTCACTAAAATCAAGCAATTCGAAAGGCAAATGGTATTTTGGCCTTCATTGCAAGGGGTTTGAGTGCAGGAGAAAAGAAGTCTTGCTGCAGTTGTATAGAGCCTTGGTGAGACCACACCTGGAGTATTTTGTACATCCAAGGAAGGATATATTTGCCATAGAGGGAGTGCAACGGAGGTTCACCAGACGAATCCCTGGGATGGCAGAATTGTCTTATGAGGAGAGATTAAAGAAACCGGGCCTGTATTCTCTAGAGTTTAGAAGAAGGAGAGGTGATCTCATTGAAACTTACAAAATTCTTACAGTACATGACAGGGTGGGTGTAGATAGGATGTTTCCCCTGGCTGGTGAGTCTAGAAGCAGGGGACATAGTCTTAGAATAAGGTAGGCCATTTAAGACTGAGATCAGGAGGACTTTCTTTACTTGGTGAATCTTTGGAATTTTCTACCTCACAGGGCTGTGGAAGCTCAATCATTGAGCATGTTCAAGACTGAAATTGATGGCTATCTGGATATTAATGGCATCAAGGGATATGAGGATAACGTGGGAAGGTGGCATTGAGGTAGATGATCAGCCATGATCTAATTGAATGGCAGAGTAGGCTCAACAGGCTGAATGGCATACTCCAGCTCCTATTTTCTTTTATCCTACTTTGCACATATCCTTGATATGATGGGTCCTGGAATAATTCAAGTCACTAGATAAAAGTTACTCAGCCTCATGCAGTCTGCATACAGAAATGCCTTATCCACATTATTATGATTTGAAGAAAAGGATCAGACAACGAAAAGAAATTGGGAGCTAGGAATTCGGCTTTGTCGTACCTGAGTTTCCAGCAATACAGATGCCATTTTTTGTCCAAAATGGCATCCGTGCCATATGCACAACATTATGGTGTGGGCAGCACCAGATGCCATTTTGACAAGGAGCAAATAGGAGCTGTCCATTATCCATATCAGAAGCAGACATTAGTCGATTGATTGCCTCCAGGAAAACCAAAGTTAAGCAGCATGGAATGTAAAAAGGGTTAGTACACACCATAATCACTGCTGTTCCTGAGATCCTGACTAACGACTCCGATCTCCAGTTCCATCCCCCCACCCCCACCCCGATCTCCCTCCCCAGCCATGAACCTGGCCTCCTCATGTCCCTCTGAGTGCATTCCTAGGATCCCAAAAAAGTGCTGTCATCGACAATGTTCTTTCCCAAACTTCTAGACCCTCCCATCCCCGGTCGTATGCCGAGGTCCAGCCAACAATACTGCAGACCCCTGTGATCTTACACAATCACTTTTCTGCATATTGATGCATGAACGTGTGTGGTCTCTTCCCACTGCACCTTCTACATGATAATGAGGTCCAAGGCTCAAAATCCTGGGCTTCTCAAACCTCCCAATTTGAGCACAGGCTGTCTGGGTGGGTGCGGCCAAATTTCTAGGCCCATGACTATTACCAATATGAAGTCAGCATCGAACTATTGAATATACACTTGAAAGGGACTATAAATTTTTTACAAGTAGCATTAGAATTGCCTACCTCAAATGTACAGATGCTTTATTTGACTACCAATTATGGATGGGTATATGGTAGCTTTTGTAATTCTGGGATAATAAAATCAAAATACTGCGGATGCTGGAAATCTGAAATAAAAACAGAAAGTGCTGGAAATACTCAGCAGGTCTGGCAGCATCTGTGGAGAGAGAAACATTGTTAATGTTTCAGGTCTGTGACCTTTCATCAGAACTGGCATAGGTTTTGAACAATTGAAAGGGGGGAGGGGGAAAGAAGAACAAAAGGGAAGGTCTGCCATAGGGTGGAAAGCGGGAGAGGTTAAATGGCAAAGATGTCATGGAATAAAAGGCAAAGGGAGTGGTAATAGTTGTAGTAAAAGATAAAACATTTGTCCAGAGAGAGTGTTAATGGCCGAATAATGAATAGTTCTGTCTGAAAGCAAAAATATGAAAACAAGTTTAAGACTGGCACATGATTTAAAAAAAAACACAATCAAAATAGCGGTCATAGTCTGAAGTTGTTGAGCTCAATGTTGAGTCCAGAAGGCTGTAAAGTAATTGGAAGATATTATGAACAATTCTCTCTCCTCAGGTACTGTCCCCTTCTCCTTCAAACCTACTGTCATTATCTCTCTCATCAAAAAAATCAACCCTTAACCCCACCATCCTTGCAAACTACTGCTGCATTTCCAACCTCCCTTTTCTCTCCAAGTCGCCTCCCAATTTCATGCCCATCTTTTTCAGAACTCCATGTTTGAATCCCTTCAATCAGGTATCTGACCCTGCCACAGGTCCAAAAAGGCTCTTATCAAAGTCAGAAAAGGCATCCTATGTGAATTTGGCAAAGGTAAACTATCCCTCCTCATCTTTCTCAAACTATTTGCAGCTTTTGACACAGATGGCCACACCATTCTCGTCCAATGTCTCTCCAATGTCTTTCAGCTGGGTAGGAGTGCACTCACCTGATTACATTCTTATCTATCCAGTCATAGCCACTTGCAATGGCTTCTTTTCCTGTTCCTGCACCATTACCGCTGATGTCCCCAAAAACCTATCCTTGTCCCCTTCCTTTTTCTCATCTACACGCTGCCTCTCAGCAACTTTATCCAAAAATACAGCAAAAGTACAGTTCCCACATGTACTCTGATGAGACCCAGCTCACCACTACCTCTCTCCAGTGTCTCTAAATTATCAGGTTGCTTGTCCGACATCCAGTACTGGATCAGCAGAAATTTCCTTCAATTAAATATTGGAAAGACTGAAGCCATTGTCTTCAGTCATTGCTCCAAACCCAGTTTGCTAGCCATCAACTCCATCTCTCTCCCTGGCAACTATCTGAGGCTGAACCAGACTGTTTACAACCTTGGTGAGCCCAAGATGAACATCCAATCATCTACTCACTCTATTACAAGAATGTCTATTTCCTCCTCCATAACATTACATGATTCGTCCCATGTGCCAACTCATCTGCACTGAAACCTTCATTCATTCCTCTGTTACCTCTAGACTGGACTATTCCAATGCACTCCTGGCCAGCCTCTCACTTTCTACCCTTCGTAAACTGGACCTCATCCAAACCTCTGCTACCTGTGTCCTAACTCGCATCAGGTCTGTACACCCATCACTTCTGTGCTCACTGACCTACAATGCCACCAGCTAAGCAATAACTTGATTTTAAAATTATCATGCTTGCTTTCTAATGTGTCCCTGGCCTCATCCCCTCTTTATCTCTATAATCTCCTCCAACCCCACAACCGTCTGAGATATTTGCACTCCTCTACTCCTGACCACTTGACCATCCCTAATTTTAATTGTTCTACTATTGAAGACAGTGGCGTAGTGGTTAGCACCGCAGCCTCACAGCTCCAGCGACCCGGGTACAATTCTGGGTACTACCTGTGCGAAGTTTGCAAGTTCTCCCTGTGTCTGCGTGGGTTTTCGCCGGGTGCTCCGGTTTCCTCCCACCACCAAAGACTTGCAGTTTGGTAGGTAAATTGGCCATTATAAATTGCCCCTAGTATAGGTAGGTGGTAGGGGAATATAGGGACAGGTGGGGATATGGTAGGAATATGGGATTAGTGTAGGATTAGTATAAATGGGTGGTTGATGGTCGGCACAGACTCGGTGGGCCGAAGGGCCTGTTTCAGTGCTGTATCTCTAAATAAAAAGTTGCTGTTCTTGTTTTGTTTAGGTTCTCATGAGCCTTTGTGCTAATTGGTGTTAATTTTATTTTTACCCCTGCATCACCATATATACCATATTCTGCAGTCTTTAATCTTGTTTTCTCTTTCGCTTTTGGATGGCAGCTGCTCATTATTCTGCCATTCACACCTCCTCTGGACACATTTTTCTGTCTCTTTACTTGTCCCATATTACTTCCGTTGGCTCTGCCAACTCTACTGTCATTTAATGTCTCCCATCTTCCGCTCTATCACTCGCCTTACCTTTTTTTCTTTATCCTACCATCCCCCCTTTCACTTGCTTAAAACCTGTTACATTTCAAACTTTCCCAGTCTGATGAAAGGTCATTGACCTGAAACATTAACTCTGTTTTTCTCTCTCCATAGATGCGGTAGACCTGCTAAGCATTTCCAGCATTTTGTTTTAATTTCTCCATATACAACAATGGTTTGCCAGTGAACTCCCCCTATCTAATATATTTGAAGAAGAGGAGAACCTATGAAAAGTTGCTAAATAGGTCAGGTTGTACAACAGAAGCTGTGTTGATCATTGGTTGTCAAGCAGAGGCTGTGGCACAGTGCCACCTTCTTTTCATTTTTGCCTGTTTTTTCTTAGTGCACTCTTCCTTCATCCTTGGAAGCTAACACTGCTGCTGTTGGTCAAGGCGCTGGGATAAGTTACAGTGAAATGATAGAATAAGATTGTTTGTGCAGAGCATGAGGTTCCATGTGAGTACTAACTATCACTTCATTTGGCATTTGCATTGTGAAGGCATGATAGTTGTGGAGGTGAGCCAGGCTTCCAGCATTCTTTCAGGATGTGCACAAGTACTTGAGTTCACTTACCTTAGCTGAGCTCATGAGGTCATTAAACTATTTCTAACACAGTTGTCATTTGTGACATAGTTGAGATAGCATCTACTTGCATACAGCATGCAGCATCCTCTTCTGGTGCTTCGTCTTCAAGAAACAAAGATTTGGGGCTGAATTGTATGAGCGCGCCGCAAATCGTGGCAGCGCATTCTGATCTCGAAGGTCCGCTTGCGCGAATGTGCCGTTACTGAGCCCCCCCCCCCATGATATTTTGCGTGGGGACTCATTTAAATGGAGGGGGCGGAGTGACCACCCCCTCTACGTCATCGGGGACGGCCGCTCTGTCCCTGGCAACAGCATCTGGTGCCACCACGCAGACGCCGCCGCCATTTTTAAAGGGCTTCAAGCCTTTCAAGTAGTATCAAATTTTTAAAGGTACCAGCACCCTGAAATGACAAATAAAAGTTCAGTGATACTTTCAATCCCCTTTCCAACCCACCCACCGAGTTATCAATTAATGAAATAACCTATCCACACAGAAAACCAATTTTTAAAATTACTAACTTTCATTCCCCCAACTTCAGCACCTTTGACCCTCAACCCCTTCCCACCATCACCACACTCAATTGAAGGACTTTTCCCCGCTCCCCCCAGCCCTTAAATTTTCACTCCTCCCCCCTCCCCACCAGTGTCACTCCTCAGAACTCCAAGCGGAGTTCCGAAGGCACGGGAATTCCGGACGGTGGCTGGAATATCGTCATGGGGTGGCTATCACTACCAGGTAAGTAATTATTCTTTAATGGTAATATGATTTGCATATTAAAATAAGCTGTACCAAGGCCTCGCTGCTGCAGGTAAGATATGGCATGGCCTTCCAGGCATCAGGGGTCATGGCGGGCCTCTCCTGGCCGAATATTCCGGATCCCCCCCGCCCACCCACCACGACCCTCTACGTCGGAGGGCTAGTAAAATTTAGCCCTTTTATTGCAAACAGAAGCTCCATTGCAGTGTCCAACAATTTAGGGCTCATGCCACACAGAAGACCCTGATACTTCATCTGGGCTGAACTCTTCCTCTTGCCTCTTTCTTCCTTCTCCTCGACTCATCTCTTCTCTTTTCTCCTCTCTTATCATCTCCTTTTCTTTTCTCTTCTAGTCACATCTCTTATCTCTCTGTTCTGATGAAAGGTCACCGACCTGAAACGTGACCTCTGTTTCTCTCTGCACAGATGCTGCCAGATCTACTGAGCATTTCCAGCACTTTCTGTTTTTATTTCAGATTTCCAGCATCTGCAGTATTTTGCTTTAATTGTCAGAGTAAGGAATTGGTCTAATTTAGCGATTCCAGGTAATTGTAGCTTTTCGCAAACTTCAAAATTCAAAGTGCAATTGTAACTGCATCAGCTAATTTTCTTTGTGTCTCTAAATTGTTACACCTGGTGTGTGACGGGTGTGCACTAGACACAATACTTAGGATACCCTCAGATATCTTAGAAGATTTCCATGCAGTGGAAGGATATGCTGCTTTATAATAGCAGGAACATTATTTTATGTGCCACACATATAATATAATTAATCTTAGAACCATAGAAAAATTACAGCACAGAAGAAGGCCATTCAGCCCATCGTGTCTGCGTCAGCCAAAAAATCTAGCCGCCTAATTTAATCCCACCTTCCAGCACCTGGTCCATAGCCTTGCAGGTTATAGCACTTCAGGTGCATGTCCTGGTACCTTTTAAATGAGTTGAGAGTCTCCGCCTCCACCACCATTCCTGCCAGTGAATCCCAGACACCCACCACTCTCTGGGTGAAAAGGTTCTTCCTCATGTCTCCTCTAATCCTTCCACCAATCACCTTAAATCTGTGCCCCCTGGTAATTGACCTCTCCGCTAGGGTTAATAGGACCTTCCTGCCTATTCTATCTAGGTCCCTCATAATTTTGTACACCTCTATTAAGTCGCCTCTCAGCCTCCTCTGTTCCAAGGAAAACAACCCTATCCTATCCAATCTTTCCTCATAGCTGCAACTTTGAAGCCCTGGCAACATTCTTGTAAATCTCCTCTGTACTCTCTCCAGAGAAATTATGTCCTTCCTGTAATATGGTGACCAGAACTGTATGCAATACTCCAGTTGTGGCCTAATCAGCGTTTGATACAGTTCTCTGGAATTACATCCCTGCTTTTGTATTCTATACCTCAGCCAGTAAAGGAAAGAATTCCATATGCCTTCTTCACCACTTTATCTACCTGTCCTGCCACTTTCAGAGACCTGTGAACATGCACTCCATGCACTCCTCCTGTTTCTTGTTTATTCCCTCGCTTTATTTGGCCTCGCCCAATGCATTACCTCACACTTCTCTGGATTGAATTCCATTTGCCACTTTTCCGCCCACTCAGCCAAACCATTGATATCATTCTGGAGTCTTCAGCTATCCTCTTCACTATCAACTACACAACCAATTTTTGTGTCATCAGCAAAGTTCCCAATCATGCCTCCCACATTTAAGTCCAAATCATGAATAAATATCACAAACAGCAAGGGTCGCAACACTGAGACCTGTGGAACGCCATTGGAAACCACTTTCCATTCGCAAAAACATCCGTCGACCACTACCCTGTGTTTCCTGTCACTGAGCAAATTTTGGATCCAACCTGCCACATTCCCCTGTATCCCATATAATATAATACAATTTCTTCTAAGACATTATAAATAAATAAAGAAACCTTGCAGTAGCTGTCTCTCTGCTTCTAATTCTCTCTCTGTTACTCTCTGCCTCTGTGCCTCGCTTATGAGAATTCTCGCTTTATTTCTCACATTCTCCTTTCCTCATCCCCCTCCCCAGATGTCACACACACTTGCAGTGACTGTCCCACCCTATTTGATTCTTTTCCCATTATTCTTGTCTCTTTTTGTAAATTCCCAATATTTTTGTACAACTCCATGCTTCGCCCATTTCTTTTCCTGACTACTCTACTTATCTCCAAGCGTGCAGCAAGATTGTAGTCAATATATATCATATTGGAATGGGATGGGGATTAGTCAACACAGATTTGTTAAGGGAGGGTCATGTGTGACTAACATGATGACATTTTTTGAGCAGGGAACAAGGAAAGTTGATGACGGTAGTGCATTTGATGTAGTCTACATGGATTTTAGCAATGCTTTTGATAATGACCCACATTGCAGACTGGTAATGAAAGTAAAAGCCCTTGGGATCCAAGGCAAAGTAACAAGTTGGATCCAAAATTGGCTCAGAGGCAGGAAACAAAGGGTGGATGTTTTTGTGACTGGAAGGCTGTTTCCTCTGGGGCACCACAGGGCTTGGTACTAGGTCTCTTGAGTTTTGTGGTATATATCAATGATTTGCACTTGAATGTCAGGAGTATGATTAAGAAGTTTGCAAACAATACAAAAATTGGCCGCATGGTTGATAATGAAGAAGAAAGCTGCAGATTGCAGGAAGATATCAATGGACGAGTCAGGTGGATGGAACAGTGGCAAATGGAGTTCTCACTGGAGGAGTGTGAAGGAATGCATTTGAGGAAGGCTAACAAAGCAAGGCGATACACACGAAATGGTAGGATACTGAGAAATGTTTAGCAACAGAGGGATCTTGGATTGCATGTGCATAGATCCCTGAAGGTGGCTGGACAAGTCGATAAGGTGGTCAATAAAGCATTCGGCATATGGGATGTTTGTCTTTTTTAACCGAGGCATAGAATATAAGAACTGGGAGGTAATGCAGGAACAGTATAAAACACTAGGGCTGAATAACTTCAGAAAGACACAGGTAGGTTATCAAAATAGGCGGACTGGCAGCAGATGCAATTTAATGTGGATAAGAGTGAGGTAATAAGGAAATTCAAGAAGTGGACATACATTGTCAATGAAAAGAAAGGCTGGATTTTGTGGAGGGGGTGGGTCTCCTGTTGCCAGGCCAAAAAGGCCGGAGGAACCCTGCCTCGGCCTTTTCATTCCCCTCCAACGCAATCCTCCATTGTTCCAGGAGCGGTTGCCACTGCCAGTACTGGAGAGGCCTTCGACCCAGGCCCAGCACTGGATCTCAGACCTCAGGTAAGTGAGGCAGGATTGCTGGGGCCAGGTCGGAGGGCGCTGGTGAGGGGAACGTGGGACAGTGGTCTTAAAGTCTAGGAGGATGAGGTCATTGGACGTGCATTGTTTCCTTGCCGGGGCCTCCATGAACCACAGATTGTCCACGGAGGAGGGAACCCCCTGCTCAACCAAACCCGCAGGGAGAGTGCCTCGTTTCACTGGTTATATTCTGGTGGCAGGGGAAGAGGCTTTTAAGTGGTTGTTAATAGGCCACATAAGAGCCTCAATTGGCCTCTGGGTGGGAAGGCCATCATTTGTCAATCCCATCCCTGGGAAAATCTCTTGGTGAAGGGGCGACGATGGGCCCTCCACCGCCCCTGCCACCCATCGTGATTCTATGGGCCCCCCCCCGCCTCAAGGGACCCATAAAATCCAGCCCTGGTAGTGTGGCTAAATAGTGAAGCCTGTAAGTTCCAATAAAGACTTCCACAAAAGTGCGAGTGGTGGCAGATAAATCCATAAAAAAAAGCTGAACGGCATTTTGGGTTTTATAAGTAGGGGTATAGAGTATAAGAGTAAAGTAGTAATGATAACTTTGTTCAAAACATTGCTTAGGCTACAGTTGGAGTACTGCATGTCATTTTAGGCATGCCATTATAGAAAGGCTGTTCTTGATATAGAGAGCTTATAATGTCATTTCACCAAGTATTCCTGCCTTGACAGAAGTTCAATTCATTTCAAAACCTTTTTGTTTTCAATTGTATATTGGGGGCAGGTCATATTAGATTTAATAATGAGTAATGAGCCAGATTTTGTTAACAATCTAATGGTGTGTGAACATTTATCTAATTAGCAATAATAATATGATTGAGTTCAACATAGTTTGAAGGAGCGAAACATGAAACAGCTACTAAGATTTTAGGATTAGGTAAGACTGAATTCAATGTGCTGCGACAGAGAGGGCTGTATTTTCAAACTGGGGTCGGGAACTCAATGCCTGGATAATTTCTGGGTTCCAACGCCGCACCACGCCAGTGTCAGTGACCTGATGTGATTTTAAAATGTAAAACAGCTCATTGGTCTGGGGTTGAGCTCAATGCCCAATCAGCAGCACAGGAGCAGCCCGGAGGCAGAACATGGATCTGGAGAGCTCTTTGAAAAGGCGAGCAGCAGCCATGACTGGGCTTGCCGTTCACTGAGGGCATGTTACAAGAGGATGTGATTGGGCCGGTGCTGGCACAGGCAGGCATCCATGGGTGGCACCAAGGTATACCAATGCCTCTCTTGAGATGCTGATGAAGGCAGTCGCTGTGAAACAAGAAATCCTCTACCTGGCATCCAGTAGAAGAAAGGCGCCTCAGGAAACCAAATGGGCCTGGATAGAGGTCACCATGGAGGTCAGCAGTAGAGGTGTGACATGGAGGACGTGTCGCAAGAGGTTCAATGATCATTTAAGATCGGGGAAGGTGAGTGGCAAATGATACCCGGGTGACAGGCCTCTAACTCTGTATGCAGCAGCATAGCTGAACAGACCGAGTGCCCGTAGGTCTCCCTAACATTGTCAGAGCAAGAGCCCAGTTGCATTACCCTCACATATGGGGCGTAATTAAGAAGGAGGCATCACTGAAGAGTGCAACAGATCTTGTCAACGTCATGCTGGAATAGCTGTGGGAGGACAGCCTTCTCATACATATTTGTTTCCTCATCCAGCAGGAAAAGTGAGTGCACAACAGGCGCACGGTGGCTCAGACAGGTGGTGTTGCTTACCTTCATGACCTGTCACTGATGGGGGAGGTGGCGCTTTTTAAAATTTTTGTTTTATTCGTTTGCGTGATGTGGGCATTGCTGACTAGGCCAGCATTTGTTGCCCATGCCTAATTGCCCTTGAAGTTTTCACATTTCAGAGGGCATTTAAGAGTCAACCACATTGCTGTGGGTTTGGAGTCACATGTAGGCCAGACCAAGTAAGGACGGCAGATTTCCTTCCCTAAAGGACATTAGTGAACCAGATGGTTTTTTTTATAACAATCGACAATGGTTTCATGGTCACCATTAGACTAGCTTTTTTTTAAATTCCAGATTTATTAATTGAAATAAGTGTCACCATCTGCCGTGGTGGAATTCAAACCCATGTTCCCAGAGCATTAGCCTGTGCTCTGGATTACTAGTTCAGTGACATCACCACTGCCACTGCCTCCCCACTTGATATTGCATGGGTGCCATCATGGCAGGCCATTGGCGATAGCACGACTAGAAGCTTTAAAGGGCAGGGTTATTTGATAGCTCTATCTTCAGGTGAAGGACGTGGAGGAAACTCTTGTCCAATGCGCACTGTCATCTATGGGATTGGTTATGTTAATGGACCTGCTCAGTTGCCTGAGTTCTCACCCACTTCTTGTGTTTCACACAGGGCCTGCTGTACAGCTGAAGCAGTGTGCTCCTGCACAGACATTGCCAGCCTCCTCAGGGTTGTGTTGGGGTGTGGGAGGGAAGAGGCTCCACAGAGCCTGCACCATCACATCATACCTCCACAGTATCCACCAGCGCAGACACGCAAACCTCAACTGGGTCTAAATCAAGATGAGAAGGGGAGCACTGGGTGAGCGGCACCTCACAAGTGAGCAGGAGAAGGAGAGTGAGGCAGACTCAGCTGTGGACAGTTCCTCTCGGAGGACAGGTGACAGACACAGCCATGCTTCACTGGGTGAAGATGATGGGCCTTGGGTGTCATGCACAAGGAGGGTCTTTCTGGAGCATCGGAGGCAGATGAGTTCCCGAATGTCAGAGATCCCTGAGGTATTGCAGAGCCACAGGCAGACAATAGTCGAGTTCATGCAGCACATATGCTCCATTTCTGCAGCTACTAATTTGCTCAACTACACCCTCACCTCTCCATTTGATGCCCTAGTCCCCAATAAAAGCATTACTCTCTCTCACCTTGACCGTTCCCCTGGTACAGCCTCATCTCCACTCCCTTAAGTCCAAGGGATGCAGACTTGAAAGCATATGACAGGCAACTGGTTTAGCCATCCACTGCCAGATCTGGCTGAACCACATAAAACACTATCGGTCTTGCTCTCATCTGCTAACACTGCTCACTATTCCAAGATCATCCTGAGATACAAAGATAACCTCCGGCTATTTTTCTCTACTGCAAGCCATCTTCGTAAACCTCTCTCCCCTGTCCCCTCCACCCTCACCTCCAACAATAGGTGCAAGGAGAACAAGGACTTCTTTGTCACTAAGATCAAACCATCTGATCAGCTGCCTCTGCCACATCCCTTCCTTTCAATAGCCCACCTGACCAAACTTCCTCTAAAGACTCACCCCGCCCTAGCCCTGAATTTGCAGATTTCCCGAGTTTCTCTCCTATCTCCCCTCATGCCCTCTCTGAGTTTATCTTGCCCATGTGATCCACCTCCTGCTCCCTCAACCCTATTCCCATTAAACTGCTGATCACCCACTTCCCATCCAGTCGCCTTGTTAGCAGATATTGTTAACCATTCTCTCTTCACATGTTGTCTTTTCTCTTTTAAATCTGCCATCATCATTCCTTTCCTCAAAAAAACGACCCTTGACCCCACCACCGTTGGAAAGCACCATCCCATCGCCAACCTCCCTTTCCTCTCCAAAGTCCTTGAATGTGCTGTCACATCCTAAATCCTTGCCCTTCTTTCCCAGAACTCAGAATCACAAAATCACAGAATTGTTACATCACAGAAGGAGGTCATTCGACCCATCATGTCCACATATGCTCTCCAAATGAGCAATTCACCTAATGGCATTCCTCCATCTTCTACTCATAACCCTGCACATTATTCCTTTTCTGAGACCAGTCTAATTCCCTTTTGAAACCCTCGATTGAATCTGCCTCCACCACATTGTCAGGCAGTGCATTCCAGACCTTAACCACTTGCTGTGAGAAGTTTTTCCTCATGTTTGAATCCCTCCAATCAGATTTCTGCACCTGCCACAGTACCAAAACAGCTCTTATCAAAGTCATGTATGACATCCTATGCTGCTGTGCCAAAGGTAAACTTTCCCTCCTCGTCTTTTTCAACCTGTCTGCATCCTTTGACATAGCCTCCTCCAATGCCTCTCCACTGTTATCCAGCTGGGTGGGACTGCTCTCACCTGGTTCTATTCTTATCTATCAAGTCAGATCCAAAATATTACTTGCAATGGCTTCTCTTCCTGCTCCTGTACTGTTACCTGTAGCATCTCCCAAGGATCTATCCTTGGCCCCCTCCTATTTCTCATCTACATGCTGCCCCTCGGCAACATCATCCAAAAGCACGGTGTTAGTTTCACACGTTTGCTGATGATACCCAGCTCTACCTCACCACCACTTTTCTCAACTCCTCCACTATTGTTAAATTATCAGACTGCTTACCTGATGACATCCAGTACTACATGAGCAGAAATTTCCTCCACTTAAATATTGGGAAGACTGAAGCCATTGCTTTTGATCCTGCTCCAAACTCCATTCCCTAGCTACCAACTCCATTCCTCTCCTTGGCAACAGTCTGAGAATAAACCAGTCTTTTCACAACCTTGGTGTTGTATGAGATGAGCTTCTGACCACATATTTGCACCTTCATTAAGACTGCTTATTTCCAGCTGTATAACATTGCCCTACTTTGTCCATCTGAGTTCATCTGCTGCTGAAGCCCTCATTCATGGCTTTGTTACCGCTAAACTTGACTATTCCAATGCATTCCTGACTGGTCTCCCACATTCTATCCTGCATAAACTTGAGGCCTTAACTCGCACCAAGTCCTGTTCCCCTATCGCCCCTGTGCTCACTGACCTACATTGACTCCCGATCAAGCAACATCCTGATTTTAAAATTCTCATCCTTGTTTTCAAATTCCTCCATGGGGCGGCACAGTGGTGCAGTGGTTAGCACTGCAGCCTCACAGCTCCAGCGACCCGGGTTCGGTTCTGAGTACCGCCTGTGTGGAGTTTACAAGTTCTTCCTGTAACCGAGTGGGTTTCCGTCGGGTGCTCCGGTTTCCTCCCACAGCCGAATACTTGCAGGTTGATAGGTAAATTGGCCATTGTAAATTGCCCATTGTGTAGGTAGGTGGTAGGAATTGAGGGAAGGTGGGGATGTGGTAGGGAATATAGGGTTAATGTAAGATTATTATAAATGGGTGGTTGATGGTTGGCACAGACTCGGTGGGCCGAAGGGCCTGTTTCAGTGCTGTATCTCTCTATGACCTCGCCTCTCCCTATCTCTGTAATCTCCTCCAGCCCCACAACCCTCTGAGATATCTGTGTTCATCTAACTCTGGCCTCTTGAGCAAACCCAATTTTAATCGGTCCACCATTGGTGGCCATGTCTCCAGTTGGCTAGGCCCTAAGCTCTGGAATTCCCTCCCTACACCTCTCTGCCTCTTTCCCTCACTTTCCTCCTTTAAAGCAACCCTTAGAACCTACCTGTTTGACCAAGCTTTTGGTCATCTGTCCTAATATCTCCTTATGTAGTTCAGTGTCAGATTTTGCTGTATAATGCTCTTGTGAAGTGCCTTCAGATGTTTTATTATGTTAAAGGTGCTATATAAATATAAGTTGTTGTTGAGGAAGACACAGACCTATGGGAAGAAAACACAACAGTGAAATAAGTTTGGATTCCAAGAGCTGGCACAGACATGATCGGTCAAACTGGCCTCCTTCTGTGCTGTAAACTTCAATGGCTCTTTCTATCTTGCTTCTTCAGTTCCATATCTCCATCACCTCACTTCACAGGATCACAAGTTAATTGCAAATGAAGAAGGCCTGTTCATTCTCCTTTATTTCTTTCTTCTTCCTTGTCCTCTGCTCTATCTCTCCCTCTCCTTCCCTTCCATGCCACTTGCCTTTTTCTTTCGTCACTTCCTATATGTCAGCCATGGCTCAGTCGGTAGCACTTTCACTTCTGAGTCATAAGGTTGTGGGTTTAAGTTCCCCTGGAAAATATTTGAGCACAAACATGAATTTGGATGCTCCAGTGCAGATCTGTGGGGAGTGCTGCACTGTTGGAGCTGCTGTCCATGAATTAAATACTAAACTAAGACCCTGTCTGCCTTTCATGTGGATATGAAAGATTCCATGACCATATTTCAAAAAAGAGGAGGAAATTTATCTTTTACGGTCTGGCCAATATTTATCCCTGAATGAACATCATAAAAATAGATAATTTCATGACTATCGCATTGCTGTTTGGGGGAGCTTGCTGTGTGCAAATTGGCAGGTGCATATCTTACATTACAACAGTGACTATACCTCAAAAGTACTTCATTGGCTGTGAAGCACTTTGGGATGTCATGAAAGGTGCCATATAAACTCAAGACTTCCTTTTTTTCTTTCCCTCTTGCAGCTTCACCTTTTTTCTCTTTTATATGAAAAAACCTTAATTCAGAGTGCACCTCATGTCAACATTTTCCATTATAAATTGCTATCAAAGTTGTTACATTGTAGTTACATAATTCCATGACCCAAGAGATGGGTTTAAATATAGCCCAAAATTATAAGATCCAAATTTCTATCTGCCGGTCCGATGATAAATGAGGTTGAGCAGTCTCAGTGCTGTTCTCATAGATCATAGAGTCATAGAGTTATACAGCACAGAAACAGGCCCATCAGCCAATGTGTCCGTGCCGGCCGTCAAGCACCTATCTATTCTAACCCCATTTTCCAGCACTTGGCCCGTAGCCTTGTATGCTATGACATTTCAAGTGCTCATCGAAATACTTCTTAAATGTTGTGAGGGTTCCTGCCTCGACCACCACTTCAGGCAGTGTGTTCCCGGTTCCAACCACCCTCTGAGTGAAATTTTTATTTCCTCAAATTCCCTCTAAACCTCCTGCCCCTTACCTTAAATCTATGCCCCCTGGTTAGTGACACCTCCACTAAGGGAAAAAGTTTCTTCCTATTTACTCTATCTATGCCCCTCATAATTTTGTACACCTCAATCAGGTCCCCCCTCAGTCTTCTCTGCTCTAAAGAAAACAACCCTAGCCTTTACAGTCTCTCTCTAGCCCAGGCAACATCCTGGTGAATGTCCTCTGCACCCTTTCCAGTGCAATCACATCCTTCCTATAGTGTGGTGCCCAGAACTGTACACAGTACTCCAGCTTTGGCCTAACTAGCATTTTATATAGCTCCATCATAACCTCCCTGCTCTTATATTCTATGTCTCAGCTAATAAATGCAAGTATCCCATATGCCTTCCTAACCACCTTATCTACCTGTGCTGCTGCCTGCAGTGATCAATGGACAAGTACACCAAGGTCCCTCTGATCTTCCTAGGGTCCTACCATCCATTGTATATTCCCTTGCCTTGTTAGTTCCCCCAAAATGCATCACCTCACACTTCTCAGGATTAAATTCCATTTGTCACTGCTCCGCCCATCTTACCAGCCCATCTATATCATCCTGTAATCTAAGACCTTCCTCCTCACTATTTACGATACAACTAATTTTCGTGTCATCTGCGAACTTACTGATAAAGCCTCCTATATTCACATCTAAATCATTAATGCACATGACAAACAGCAAGGGTCCCAGCACCGATCCCTGCGGTACACCACTGGTCACACACTTCCAATCACAAAAACAACCCTCGACTATTACTCTCTGCCTCCTGCCACTAAGCCAATTTTGTATCCAATTTTTCAAAGAGCCCTGGATCCCGTGGGTTCTTACCTTCTTAACCAAACTTCCATCTGGGATCTTATCAAAAGCCTTCCTGAAGTCCATGTAGACTACATCAACTGCTTTACCCTCATCTACACATCTCGTCACCTCCTCGAAAAATTCAATCAAGTTTGTTAGACATGATCTGCCCCTGACAAAGCCATGCTGACTATCCTTAATTAATCCCTGCCTCTCCAAGTGGTGATTAATCCTGTCCCTCAGAATTTTTTCCAATAGTTTCCCTACCACTGATGTTAGACTCGCTAGCCTGTAATAACCTGGTTTATCCCTGCTACTCTTCTTGAATAATGGTTCCACATTTGCCACTGTCCTCCAGTCCTCTGGTACCTCTCCTGTGGCCAGAGAGGATTTGAAAATTTGTGTCAGAGCTCCTGTTGGGTATGACCCAACAGTACAAAACTGCTTCTAACTTGGCACTAATTGACAATGTCAATCAAATAAGTCTAAGAATGTTTTTAAAAGTATTAAATCCACAGTAGAGCTCCCCTAAGAATCAGACTCAAGTCCCTTTTTGGGGCAGCTTACCTGGGAGAGCTTGATACTGATGGAGGGTGCTTTTCAAGAATTAAACATCCTGTACCTTTATGAGCACAAAATACTGCAATAAAATTACTGCCCTCATATGGATTATGTTGTAAACTGCATTTACACGACAACAAGCTTTGCACAAATGCTAAGATGCTGTAATGTAAATCAAGAAGCAGGGACCAGCCTTATCCACCAGAGCAACTTAGATTGAGAGCCGTTATCCCGAGGAATTTCAATGCCTTCACTCCAGAACCTTCTCAGGCTGTGCTTTTAGATTCACATTGTAAATTTAGCATTACTGCTGAGCAAAATTACTTTGCATTGATGACACAGTGTAAAAGTAGGTTGGAATCAGAAATATTTATATGCAATTTGTTATTAAAACCTGTAATTTTATGGTAGAGCATGGTTTTTAAGGATGTTATGAAATCAAATTAAGGCAGGCTTTAACCTCCTCGATCATCCCTAGGTGCGATATTGAAAATGCCTAGAGTTTCCGTTAGTTCGTGTAGTATAAGGGTCCGAAGAAGGGTCACTGACCCGAAACGTTAACTCTGCTTCTCTTTCCACAGATGCTGCCAGACCTGCTGAGTGATTCCAGCATTTCTTGTTTTTGTTTCAGATTTAAAGCATCCGCAGTATTTTGCTTTTATTTTGGTATGTTGCCTCCCTGGTGCTAGGGCCAAGGATGTCATGGAGTGGCTGAAGGACATTCTGAAGGGGGAGGGTGAACAGTCAGAGGTCGTGGTACACATTGGTACCAACCACATAGGGAGAAAGAGGGATGAGGTCCTGCAAAATGAATTTAGGGAGCTAGGTAGCAGATTAAAAAGCAGGACCTCAAAGATTGTAATCTCTGGATTATTCCCGGTGCCACATGCTCGTGAGTATAGGAATAGGAGGATAGAGTAGATGAATGCTAAGGAGATGGGGCAGGAGGGAGGGCTTCAGTTTCCTGGATCACTGGGTCTGTTTATGGCAAAGGTGGGACCTGTACAAGTTAAGCGGGTTGCACCTGAACGGGAACGGGGCCAATATCCTTGCTGGGAGGTTTGCTCGTGCTGTTGAGGGAGGTGGAAACTAATTTGGCAGGGGGATGGGATACAGAATGGAGGTACAGTAGGGGTGATGCACAATCAAATATAGAAGAGAAACTGAATCAGTCTGGAAGGCAGAGCAAATATAGACCTGTTAAGGCACAAGTGAATAATGCGAGGCTGGATTGCATCTATTTTAATGCAAGAAGTCTTACTAGCAAGGCAGAAGAATTGAGGGCATTGATTAACACATGGGTATATTATATTATTGTTATCACAGAGACATAGTTGAGGGAGGGGCTGGACTGGCAGCTCAATATTCCAGGGTATAGAATCTTCAGGCATGACAGGGGAGGGTATAAAAGAGGAGGTGGCATTGCACTGTTGATTAAGGAGTCAATTACTGCAGTAAGGAGGGATGATATCTCAGAAGGTTCCTCAAATGAGGCCATATGGGGAGAACAAAAAAAAAGGGCTATCACTTGGCTGGGAGTGTACTACAGGCCTCCAAACAGTCAGGGAGAGATAGAGGAGCAGATATGTAAACAAATCTCAGAGAGGTGTAAAAATAATAGGGTAATAATAGTAAGGGATTTCAAATTCCCCAATATCAACTGGGATAGTCTTAGTGCAAAAGTCTTAAAGGGTGCAGAATTCTTAAAATGCATACAGGAGAGCTTTTTGAGCCAGTAGGCAGAAAGTCCGACAAGAGAAGGGGCAGTACTGGATCTAATCCTAGGGAGTGAAGCCGGTCAAGTGATAGAAGTGTCAGTGGGGGAAAAGGACAAAGATAGACCGGAAATAAAGGTACTGAATTGGGGGAAGGACAATTTCAATATGATAAAACAGGCTGGCCAAAGTGGACTGGAAATAGCTACTTGTAGGAAAGTCTACATTAGACCACTGGGAGTCATTCAAAGATGAAATAGTGAGAGTTCAGAGCCAACATGTTCCCATTAAGGTGAAGGGTAGGACCAACAAGTCCAGGGAACCCTGTATGTCAAGGGATATAGACGATTAGATAAGGGAAAAAAAAGGAGGTTTATGGCAGATTCAGAGCACTGAAAACAGCGGAGGCCCTGGAGGAGGAAAGAAAGTGTAAGGGGGTACTTAGAAAAGTAATTAGGAGAGCAAAGAGGGGACATGAAAAAACACTAGCAGGCAAGATAAAGGAAAATCCTAAGGCATTTTATAAATATATTAAGGGCAAGAGCATAACCAGGGGAAGAGTAGTGTCCATTAGGGACCAAGGTGGCAATCTGTGCTTGGAGCCGGAGGACATAGGTGAGGTTTTAAATGGTTGCTTTTCATCTGTGTTCACTATGGAGAAGGATGATGTAGGTGTAGAGATCAGGGAGGGGGATTGTAATATACTTGAACATATTAGCATTGAAAGGGAGGAAGTATTAGCTATTTTAACGGGCTTAAAAGTGGATAAATCCCCAGGCCCAAATACGGTGTATCCCAGGCTGTTATGTGAAGCAAGGGAGGCGATAGCAGGGGCTCTGACACAAATTTTCAAATCCTCTCTGGCCACAGGAGAGGTATCAGAGGACTGGAGGACAGTGAATGTAGTACCATTATTCAAGAAGGGTAGTGGGCATAAACTGGGTAATTATAGGCTGGTGAGTCTAACAGTAGGGGAACTATTGGAAAAAAATTCTGAGGGACAGGATTAATCTCCAATTGGCGAGGCAGGGATTAATCAGGATAGTCAGCATGGCTTTGTCAGGGGGACATCATGTCTAACTAACTTGATTGAATTTTTCGAGGTGGTGACTAGATGTGCAGATGAGGGTAAAGCAGTTGATGTAGTCTACATGGACTTCAGTAAGACTTTTGATAAGGTCCCACATGGAAGATTGGTTAAGAAGGTAAGAGCCCATAGAATCCAGGGCAATTTGGCAAATTGGATACAAAATTGTCTTAGTGGCAGGAGGCAGAGGGTAATGGTCGAGGGTTGCTTTTGCGAGTGGAAGCCTGTGACCAGTGGTGTACCGCAGGGATCGGTGCTGGGACCCTTGCTGTTTATAGTGTACATTAATGATTTAGATGTGAATATAGGAGGCTTTATTAGTAAGTTTGCAGATGACATGAAAATTAGTGGTGTCGTAAATAGTGAGGAGGAAAGCCTTAGATTACAGGATGACATAGATGGGCTGGCAAGATGGGCGGAGCAGTGGCAAATGGAATTTAATCCTGAGAAGTATGAGGTGATGCATTTTGGGAGGATTAACAAGGCAAGGGATTATACAATGGATAGTAGGACCCTAGGAAGTGCAGAGGGTCAGAGGGACCTTGGTGTACTTGTCTATAGATCACTGAAGGCAGCATCACAGGTAGATAAGGTGGTCAGGAAGGCATATGGGGTACTTGCCTTTGTTAGCCAAGGCATAGAATATAACATCAGGAAGGTTATGATGGAGATGTATAAAACTCTAGTTAGGCCACAGCTGGAGTACTGTGTACAGCTCTGGGCACCACACGACAGGAAGGATATGATTACACTGGAAAGGGTGCAGAGGAGATTCACCAGGATGTTGCCTGGGCTGGAGCATTTCAGCAATGAAGAGAAACTAGAAAGGCTAGGGTTGTTTTCCTTAGAGCAGAAAAGACTGAGGGGGGACCTGATTGAGGTATACATAATTGTGAGGGGCATTGATAGGTTAGATAGTGACAATTTTTTTCCCTTAGCGGAGGGGTCAATAACCAGGTGGTATAGATTTAAGGGAAGGGGTAGGAGGTTTATACAGTATTTGAGGAAAAATTTTTTCACCCAGAGGGTGGTTGGAATCTGGAAAGCACTGTCTGAATGGGTGGTCAAGCAGGAACCCTCACAACATTTAAGAAGTGTTTAGATGAGCACTTGAAATGCCATAGCATACAAGGCTACAGGCCAAGTGCTGGAAAATGGAATTAGAATAGTTAGGTGCTTGATGGCCGGCACAGATACAATAGGCCAAAGGGCCAGTTTCTGTGCTGTATAACTCTATGACTCTATGACTCTATAATCCCTAGCCTTTGTGGAAAGATTCAGAAACCAGAATGCCAGACTATTCCGATGGAGGTTACTGTTACAAACTTATTGATGAATGATTATCCACATTACAGGAAAAAATAATGTCATTGCGGATGCTTTGTCTAGAATCTAATTTTTCTTTGAATTATCTGAATGCGAACATGGTACAGAGCTAAACCGTATTAGCTATAGTTAAAGAGTGAATGCGAATGAGGGTTTAAATGTGTTTTAATACTTTTTCATCTTCTGTTTTTTCATTCTTTCTCAGTAAAATAATTTAAAAGTGGTGTTTCATTCCTCCAAGGATTGAGGTGTTATGAAATGTGCTTCCATTTTTTTTAATATTGTAATTTTTGAGGACTTGGGTGAAAACTGAAAAGAATCCATGGTTGTGTTTTTTTTCCACAAGTTCACAGACTGGACAAGATGTTGTTTGAAAACCACCTGTGCAGGAGGCCACCTGTGATTTGGGCACAGTAACAGCAGAACCCTTGGTGACCTGGAGAAAAATGGTTACAGAGAAGCTACCTGTAAAGGTTTATGGAGGTCAGGAGGTCAACTCTCTGTTTGGGGTTTGCGTATTGTTTTTAATTAGTTGTGGTGTGGGAGTGGTTGGGGAAGGTTTAAACTAAAATGGCAGGGGGATGGGAACCCTTGCAAGGAGTCGGGTGGGGGGGTGGGGTGGTAGTGGGGTGGTGGTGGTGGTGGAGGGAATCAAAGACAAGAACAAAAGACAGTAAGGGGAATAAGAAAAATCATAGGCAGAGGAATCAAGGGCCAGAATCAAACAGGGCCACAGGGAAAAATAGTGGGAAGGGGACAAGCAATGTTAAAAAAAAAAGCCTTAAGGCTTTGTGTCTTAACATGCAGAGCAGCCACAATAAAATGAATTAATTAATTATACAAATAGATGTAAGCAGCTATGATATAGTCTGGATTACAGAGACATGGCTGCAGGGTGACCAGGGATGGGAAATGAACATACAGGGGTATTCATTATTTAGGAACGACAGACAAAAAGTAAAAGGTGGTGGAGTTGCATTGCTGGTTAAAGAGGAAATTAATACAATAGTGAGGAAAGATATTAGCTCTGATGATGTGGAATCTGTATGGGTAGAGCTGAGAAACACGAAGGGGCAAAAAACGTGAGTGGGGGTTGAATATAGACCTCCAAACTGTAGTGGTGATGTTGGGAATGGCATTAAACAGGAAATTAGAAACACATGCGATAAAGGAACATCTGTAGTTATGGGTGACTTTAATCTGCATATAGATTGGGCAAATCAAATTAGTCACAATACCATAGAGGAGGAATTCATGAAGTTTATACAGGATGGTTTTCTGGACCAATACATTGAGGAACCAACTAGAGAACAGGCCACCCGAGACTGGGTATTGCGTAATGAGAGAGGAATAATTGACAATCTAGTTGTGTGAGACCCCTTGGGGATGAGCGACCATAATATGATAGAATTCTTCATCAAGATGGAGAGTGACGTAGTTGATTTTGAGACTAGGGTCCTGAATCGTAATAAAGGAAACTACAAATGTATGAGGCGCGAGTTGGCTATGATGGATTGGGAAACGTTACTTAAAGGGATGACGGTAGATAGGCAATGGCAAACATTCCAAGAGTGCATAGATGAACTGCAACAAATGTTTTTCCTGTCTGGCGCAAAAGTAAAGCGGGAAAGGTAGCCAAACCATGGCTTACAACGGAACTTAGAGATAGCATTTGATCCAAGGAAGAAGCATACAAATTCACCAGATAAAAACAAGAGAACTGAGGATTAGGAGCAGTTTGGAATTCAGCAAAGGAGGACCAAGGGATTGATTGAGAAGGGGAAAATAGAGTATGAGAGTAAGCTTGTGGGTAGCATAAAAACTGACTGCAAAAGTTTCTATAGGCATGTGAAGAGAAAAAGATTGGTGGAGACAAATGTAGGTCAGAAACAGTCAGAAACAGGGGAATTTATTTTGGGGAGCAAAGAAATGGCTGACCAACTAAATGCATACTTTGGTTTTGTCTTCACAAAGGAGGACACAAATATCATACAGAAATGTTGGGGAAGACAGGGTTTCGTGAAAGGGAGGAACTGAAGGAAATCAGTATTAGTAGAGAAATGGTGTTGGGGAAATTGATGGGATTGAAGGCCGATAAATCCCCAGGGCCTGATGGCATGCATCCCAGAGTACTTAAGGAATTAGCCCTAGAAATAGTGGATGCATTGGTGGTCATCTTCCAAGAGTCTATAGACTCAGGAACCGTTCCTACAGATTGGAGGGTAGCTAATGTAACCCCACTATTTAAAAAGGGAAGTCGAGCGAAAGCAGGGAATTATAGACCAGTCAGCCTGACGTCGGTAGTGGGGAAAATTCGAGAGTCCATTATCAAAGATTTTATAGCAGAGCACTTGGAGAACAGTGGTAGAATCGGCCAGAGTCAGTTTGGATTTACAAAAGGGAAATCATGCTTGACAAATCTACTAGAATTCTTCGAGGATGTAACTAGTAGAGTTGATGAGGGGGAGCCGGTGGATGTGGTTTATTTGGACTTTCAGAAGGCTTTCATAAAAGTCCCACATAAGAGATTAGTGTGGAAAACTAAAGTGCATGGGATTGGGGGTAGTGTATTGCGATGGATAGCAAATTGGTTGGCAGACAGGAAACAAAGAGTCGGAATAAACGGGTCTTTTTCCGAATGGCAGGCAGTGACTAGTGGGGTACCGCAGGGAACGGTGCTAGGACCCCAGCTATTCACAATATATTTTAATGATTTAGATGAGGGAACTAAATGTAATATCTCCAAATTTGCAGATGACACAAAACTGGGTGGGAGGGTGAGTTGTGAGGAGGATGCAGAGAGGCTTCAGGGTGATTTGGACAGGTTGAGTGAGTGGGCAAATGCACGGCAGATGCAGTATATTGTGGATAAATGTGAGGTTATCCACTTTGGTAGCAAAAACAGGAAGGCAGATTATTATCTGAACGGCTATAAACTGAGAGAGGGGAATATGCAATGAGACCTGGGTGTTCTCGTATACCAGTCACTGAAGGTAAGCAGGCAGGTGCAACAGGCGGTAAAAAAGGCAAATGGTATGTTGGCCTTCATATAGCGAGAGGATTCGAGTACAGGAGCAGGGATGTCTTGCTGCAATTATACAGGGCCTTGGTGAGGCCACACCTAGAATATTGTGTGCAGTTTTGGTCTCCTTATCTGAGGAAGGATGTTCTTGCTATCGAGGGAATGCAGCGAAGGTTTACCAGACTGATTCCTGGGATGGCGGGACAGACCTATGAGGAGAGATTGAGTCGGTTAGGATTATATTCGCTGGAGTTCAGAAGAGTGAGGGGGATCTCATAGAAACCTATAAAATTCTAACAGGACTTGACTGGGTAGATGCAGGAAAGATGTTCTCGATGGTGGAGGAGTCCAGAACCAGGGGTCATAGTCTAAGGATACGGGGTAAACCTTTCAAGACTGAGATGAGGAGAAATTTCTTCACCCAGAGTGTGGTGAGCCTATGGAATTCGCTGCCACAGAAAGCATTTGTGGCCAAAACATCGTATGTTTTCAAGAAGAATTTAGATATAGCTCTTGGGGCGAAAGGGATCAAAGGATATGGGGGGAAAGCGGGACACGTTACTGAGCTGGATGATCTGCCATGATCATAATGAATGGTTGAGCAGGTTCGAAGGGTCGAATGGCCTACTCCTGCTCCTATTTTCTCTGTTTCTGTGAACTGCTTGAAGACAGTTGGTGTTTTCCTGCCAAGGAGAAAAGCAACCACCCAGCTCACCTCCTTCTCTGCCTTTTTGAAGAAATCCTGCCAAGATCCAGTATGGGGAAAAAAATCCCTGGGGCCATATACCTCCTGAGGGGCTGAAAAAAATAATTCTGCGATTCAAGTGTGTGCTGTTGGAAAAACCTCGATGCCACATTTCTCCTAGAAAGACTACTACAATAATTCTCGACATCTCCAGAACGGAGTGCTTCTGAAGCGACCCCAGTGAAACGTCTCCATATACCCAGATGCCAGACCAAAAAAGGGACAACTGACTTCCTTCCATATCTTTGTTCTTTTTTCGTCAAGAATTAGTTAGTATTTGGCCAAAGTAGTTTTTTTTTGTCTTCTTTTGCAACCGACCTCTGCAGAGTGAATTTCTGTATTTTTCCAGTGTGTGTGTGAGTGTAATTGGGGAATTTTTAAAAAGGGAATCTTTATATTTTAATTGGTCTGCTATTGCTTTGCTTTGTTCGTGGTTAAATCCTGTTTTCTAATAAACTGATAATTTTGTTGTTCATTAACGAAACCTAGTTGGTGTATTTTATTCTTGGATAAAAGATAGTCCATATGATTGGCTGCATCAGTCACTGAGTAAATATTTAAATAGATGTTGTGACCTATGGGGAAGTGTAACTAGAAAAGACATTGCACCTCTCCCACCTCGATGGTAACAATAGTTATAATGCAATAAAGGTTAATGTTTTAATTATCCCAGAATAAAGAATCTCTCTAAGCTAGACTAACTAAGGTAGCAGCATACCAAACAAACATACAACAGTTTGCACTGGTGTTATCAGCACAATCTGGGTGAAATCAGCCGAAGCAGCGCAATAGATCATAGAAACTCAAATGTATGTTGAGTCAAGCATAAATGGACTGTCCATGAACTTTATCACTTCATTTAGTTTAAATAATTAAATAAAAATCATTTTGTAAGCTGGCCTGATTGCCCATTCACCCCAGAAGTAATGAGCATGGCAAGTTTCCTATGATTATGCCCATTTGTAGTCGGCCTGTTTCCTTTTTTTTTAAGGCATTTTCAGTGTTTTTCGTTAGTCACAGGTGGAGGACTGGATAATTATTAAAAATGCTTTTGTTTGCGATAAATCCATTTTTAGCTGTATGAATAAAACTGCACCAGGTTACCACTCTGAATTATATCAACGAATATGTCTAAATGCAAAGAAAAAAATGCTTACTGTCTATTAAGCTGACTGATTGCACTGATTCATGAAAGATTTTATGTTTGTGATTATGCAAATACATTTAATGGAAACTGATGTGTAACCTAACCAGTGCAATTTCAAGTGCTATTTGTCTAAATTTCTGATTACGCCAAAAGCAGAAATGCTACCCCAAGATGTTTACATTAATTTGTCACAATGTACAAAATACATTAAATGTATAATAACCATTAATTCTATTAATGCACCATTGTATGGTATCTATTCTGACAGGCTTGCTTGCAGTGTATGAAGATATTAAATTCATAAATGAAGTCATAGTTACTGAATAGCTTTTCTTATGAGACTGTGACAGTAAAGATCTGATGAATGCAAGTCATAAAAAATGTCACAACTCTGATCCTTTATCAATTATATTTTACCTTCGTTGTCTCCATGGTGCTGTTTAAATTATTAATGATTGAATTTTTTTAAGCATTAATTATTTAGCATGTAAAATGGATCAGAGAGTAAGAGGTACTCAAGGTTTCATGAAGAAGTCAAAGGTTCAATGCCTGCAGTCCTGCAAAATGCAAGACTGGCAATAAATGGAATGGAATGCCTTAATTGATATTAATGTTGAAATTTTGATAATTCTAACTCTACCATCAACTAATAAAGACATAGAATAACATTCATTTCTTTTAAATTCATGATTTCTGCCTACTTTTGGCACTATTTTAAATTTTGGCAGCTTGAAGTAAGTTTGTGTGTTGCCTCTCATCTAAAGCCTGACATACTTTGTAATATGGATATGATACAATAGAAGCAATATGTTCGCTGTTATATTTATACCTGTACTTCAGCCAGAGGTAGAACAGAAAGATGCGGCATTGTTTGCTTTCAAGATCTACTGAATCAGAGAGGGAAAATTTTAATCTGAAGGACTGCCTGGGTTTGGGGGTGGGTGGAGGGTTAAAACCAGCAAAAATGTCACCTTCAACTCACCAACTTACAGATTTATCTCGAACAAGTCAGGCCGCATGCATGCATGCAACCCCCTCAGAAGAGCAGGGTTGCGTATTAACAAATGTTCATCACTTAATTAGAGCAATATGTCAACTCACTTTCAACTTTATCAGCACTTCTTGGGATTCCTGATAGTCAGCGGTGAAAGCAAGGTGAGATCACAGTGGCAATTGAGGGGGCTAATTCAAACTTATGGAAATACTGCAATAAATACTTAGTACTCATGGAGGGAGGGGGGCCTCCACCACGTGGGGAGGTTACCCAGTAAAATGAGGTGACCTCCCCGAGGGCTTCGGGGGGGCCTTCATCCATGGGCAACCTGTGGTCCACATAGGGCCCCCGCCGGGAAAACCTGCACCTCCCTGAACCACCCTCCCCTGCCAGACAGGCCCCAGCAACCCAGGCTTCACTCACCTAGGATCCAGGCTCCAGCGATGGGCCTGGGTCCAAGGCCTCTTGCAGTACCAGCAGTGGCCATCTCTCCCGGTAACACTGCAAATACCACTGAGCTGCTGGCCTTGTATTTGGTCAACAGCCCTTGGAGGCGGGATCCCTGTCTTTTGAAGGATGGTGATCCCGACACCAGACTGTTAGTTGGTCTGGTGTCATATAATCATGCTGGGGGGAGGGGGATGGGTGCTCCAGCTCGCAGTGGCGTGATTCTCCCTGCCTTTTCAGCCCGCTGCCGGGAATCCCGCCACCAGCACAAAATCCAGCCCTGTATGTTCCAATGAACAATTCAGCAGCAGCCTGGGTGGTACCTTGCAGTTTGCTGTGTGGCTGCGCATATACACAGTTTAGTGGGAACATTGCTGGGAGTATTTGTCAACTACAAGGCCTTTCACACCATGTGCAGCTGGTGTGCAATCACAAACAGATATTTCTGCTGCTGTGTGTCAGATTCTCAGGAACTGCCATGATGCTTTCAGCCTGCAGTAGTCCATTCTTCTGATGTCTTCAGAGCTGCAAGCGAATAGGAGTATAGAAATATAGGAACAGAGGTAAGTAATTTAGCCACTCGAGCCTGTTCTACTTTTCAATGGGAGCATGGTTGACCTGCAATCTAACTCCATATGAAGCCTTTGCCTCATATCTCTTTTATACCTTTGGTTAACAAAAATCTATGAATCTTAGATTTAAAATTAACAATTGATCTAGCATCAATTTCCACATGAAGAAGAGAGTTTCAAATTTCTACCACCCTGTATGTATTGATGCATTTTCTAACTTCACTCCTTTAAGGTCTGTCTCTAAATTTGAGACAATGCCTCCTCATACTAGGTTCCCCAAACAGCAGAAATAATATCTCTCTATCTACGCAATCTATTCCCCTTAATATCTTGAAAACTTTGATCAAATCACCCCTTAACCTTCTATTTTCCAGGGAATACAACCCTAGTTTGTGCAATCTCTCCTTGCAATTTCCTCGTCTGGGTATCATTCTGGTAAACCTACACTACACTCCCTCCAAGATCGAAATATTCTTCCAAGGTTCGGTGCCAAGAACTGATTGTGGCTGACAAGCAGACTTAAGTGGTGGCTGCTACAAGACAAAGGATACCCATTTCAAACTTGTCTGATAACACCCATCAGAAACCTAAACAATGAAACCCAATAGTGCTAGAATGAATCACCAACCACAGATGTGTGAATGAATAAGCCATCGCTATGTTGAGGGTGTGCTTCAGGTGCCTAGATAGTTCTGGAGGTGCCCTTCAGTACAATGAGCCAGGGTTTCCCAAATGATTGTGATGTTCTGCACTCTGCACAACATTGCACGTCAGCAGGTTTTGGACCTGTAACTCCTGTGGCTTGAGCAGAGGTAGAGACAGTATACTCAGATCCTTGCTCTGATGCTGAGATGCTCTTGGCCGATTTGAGTTTTGGAGCCAGTGAGTGCCCCGCTAAAAACTGCTCCACCTGCACCTGTGTAGGGGCAGGCTTGGCCCTCAAGAGACGATGCAACATTCAATAAAAATATTTCTTCCTTCAATTCTTGACAGCAGTAGTTTCAATATGTAAATGAAATTTGGTCGCAAAGAAGAACTGGCTACCTTGACCTGGTTTTATTACATAGCTGACAATGAATTCAGGCTGGCATTGGCAGAAGCTGCTACCTTCATAGCCTTGCTAATGTCACCTGTTATAGTGAAACCTGTAAGGTAGGGATAAAACCAAATTAAGAAATGCAGGAAAAAGGATCCTTAATGCATCTTAAAAAATGCATTTGGTGATTTTTCAGCAAAAGTCATAAAAGGACTTATTTAAAAGAATAAATGTTAGATATTCTGTTGTATTTTAATATGCACTTTAAGACATTTTCCATGCATGTTTTTCTAAACAGATCCACGCAATACATTGGAAGCATGCTTCCCATGTTAATGACACTGGCTTTAAGTTTTAAATTTGCATGATCATCAAATAGATAGCTTTTTTTTACTTGTTCATGGGATTTAAACATCGCAGGCTAGGCCAGTATTTATTGCCCATCCTTAATTACCATTGAGAAGGTGGTGGTGAGCTGTCTTCCTGAACCCCTTCAGTCAATGTTGTTACAACCAGGAGAGAAAGAGGTCTAGGGTTCTCTTTCAGCCTTCACCTGGTCTTACTATTACCAGGTTTAATTTTAAACACACTGTGTTTTTAGCTCCCCCTTGGTGAATTCTTGTTCATCACTTTCCATTTATAAGGCAAAGAAACTGGAACAACAGGTTTTTTCAGGTTTAAAGAAAAAAAAGTGAAATTTTATTAAACTTAAACTTAAACTCTAATTCGGTTAACACCTGCAGAAACACGACGCACCCAAGCTAGCATGTGCGATACACACATGCAAATAGGAACAGAAAAGAGTAGAAGAAAAATGAAGTGGAAAAGTTTGAGGCAATCTCTGAAGAGGGGTTTTTTCTTACTGTGCTTCAAGTTCGCTGTAGAGTCCTTGATTGTAAGTAGGTCTTGCTTTTCATTGGGGCCCAGTATTCTTCTTAAACCTTATTTGCTTTAGGAGACTTTTCTATCTTGGGGTTCATATGTCTTCAGTGGATTCAGAGGCTTGTGAAAAAGAGGAGGGAGCAGACAGACAGGAGAGGAGGTCTGCTTCAGTCCAGGGGCATTCTGCTTTCTGCCGGCCCTCAGTTCAAAACTGTACAAGTCAGAAAAAAAAACAGACTGCCAAGCAGGTTAATCATGTGACGAACAGGTTTGACCACGTCTGTTTGTGGATTGTATTGGAGCAGGGGATAGCTCCTTTGTTCCACGCACTGTCTGTTAATATGCAAAAATGTCTTTCCAGCCGGGGCCTGGCCATCCTTGCAACAGGCCTTCTCTTCTTCCCAGCAACAATTTGAAATTTAATGTCCATGTGGTGAAATTAATGTGCCTCATTCTTGGCAGATGGGGGCCTGCATGACAATGTGGTGTAGGTACACCCACAGTGCTGTTAGGGAGGGAGTTCCAGGATTTTGACTCTGCGACAGTGAAGGAACAGAAATTTAATTCCAAGTCAGGATGGTGTGTGGCTTGGAGGGGAACTTGCAGGTGGTGGTGTTCCCATGCATTTGCTGCCCTTGTCCTTCTAGGTGGTAGAGGTCATGGATTTGGTAGATGCTGTTGAAGGAGCCTTGGCAAGTTGCTTTAGTGCATCTTGTAGATGGTACATACTGCTGTCACTGTGCTCCTGTGTTGGAGGGATTGAATATTTCAGGTGGTGGATTGGGTGCTGATCGTGCAGGCTGCTTTCCCCTTGATGGAACTAATTGAGTGTTGTTGGAGCTGCACTCATCCAGGCAAGTGGAGATTATTCCATCACACTCCTGATTTATGCCTTATAGATGGTGGACAGACTTTGGGGAGTCAGGAGGTGGGTTACCAGCCACAGAATTTCCAACCTCTGACCTGCTGTTATAACCACAGTATTTATATGGCTGGTCCACTTACGTTTCTGGTTAATGATTAGCCCCAGGATGTTGATACTGAGGGATTCAGTGATGTTAATGCCATAGAATGTCAAGAGCAGATAGTTAGATCATCTCTTGTTGGAGATGGTCATTCCCTGGCACTTGTATGGCATGTATGTCACTTGCCACTTATCACCCCAAGCCTGAATATTGTCCAGGTCTTACTGTATGCGGGCATGGACTGCTTCAGCATCTGAGGAGTTGTGAATGGTATTAAACGCTGTGCAATCATCAGCGAACATCCCCACTTCTGACTTTATATTGGAGAGAAGGGAGGCAACTGAAGATGCTTGGGTCTTAGAATGAGACTATGCTGAGGAAATCCTGCAGCGATATTCTGGAACTGAGATGATTAGCCTCCAACAATCACAACCATCTTCCTTTGTGCTAGGTATGACTCCAATGATTGGAACGTTTTCCCATTGATTTTCATTGACTTCAATTTTTCTAGGGCTCCTTGATGCCACACTCAGTCAAATGCTGCCTTGATGTCAAGGGCAGCAACTCTCACCTCATCTCTGGAATTCAGCTGGCATGTGAAAGATAGCATGTGAAAAGGAACGGTGTTTAGATGTCAAAGTTGGTGAGTCTGAGGAACAGTTTAGTCTGGTTTGCATGGTTCACAGACAACGTAGTTATCTTAACTATAATCATTAGTACAAGTCAGTATGCTTCAAAAGGTTGGTTGATTTTTTAAAAAATTTAATGAAAGTCCATCCTCATAATTACAAAATGTAGAGCAAAACTTACTGTTTTGTAAATTATTTGCACACAATGCCCTGTATGATTATAGGTCTTAAACATCTGGAAGGAAGAATAGGTGATATGGAAGAATTTGGATAAATAGTCATGGAATCTATTATGTTCAATATTTTTGTTATGAAAATATGACATGCAAAACTCTGAAGATCATGAATTCAGGTGAAATCATTCTAACACGGCCTTCCAAATTATAAACGTCTGCAATCCTTTCTCTTAATCTGTCGGTTTGTCTCTTTGCTTACACACAGGTTGTTGCACATTCTCTGCCCCTTCATTATGACTTTGGCCTGGATTTATTCTGTGGCCTTTGACATTGCAATTGGCTGTTTGTCACATACAAGCTATCTCATTCAGTGGTACTAATTCAGAATCTGCAAGATAAAGTTGTATTGCTTGTCTGCCAATTGTCAGAATTTGTTAGCCATTTGCTGAATACTTGTCATGAAACCCCACTCCACATGTTATGCATCAGATTTTGTTCACTTAATTTTGGATGCATCATGCAGATATTAGCTGTAAAGTTTGTGTATTCTCATTTCATCATGAGCTAGAATTAATCATTTAGACTGTCAATGGAAAATGCTTCAAACACATGAATTTTTCAACCAACTCTTTACTTATTGTACCATAGACCAGATAAGTATCTCTACAACTGTGAACATGATACCTATCTAAACAACTGCTTTAATATGGGACAAGTTCAGCATCTAAATGCACAATTTCCAGCCTAGCTTTATCCAGGAGAAAAAAAAGGCCCTTAAAATTGACTTCTGTGTCATCAGCTGGGGGCGGGGGGGGGGGGGGTGGGGGGGGGGGGGGGGGGTGGAGATAGCAGCCAGCGTTCTTGCTTCTGATTGCTTTACAGCGGGCTGAATTTTATCCTGCCCTTGGAGATGAGAACGGGGATGAGAACGGGGGCAGTGGATACACAAAATGGCATGGGGTGGCATCGGGCAATGTGCCCGACATTCTCCTGCTCCCATGCCATTTAGTCTGGTGCGGGGAATTTGGCAGACAGCCCTCCTGCCTAAGGCCAATTGAGCTACTTAAGTTGCCAATTAAGGGCCACTTAAGGGCAGCTACCTGTCTCTGTTCCCATTTAACGAACGTTGGAGGGGATTCCTGCCATGCAGAGTCACCGCTATGTCAGACCTGGCGGTCTCCTAGCAGGTTCAGTGGGAGGGTCCCTCCTCTGGGGGCAATCCATGGCCCACAGAGGGCCTCCCCCCAACCCTGGCAGCAATGCCCAGCCCTGCAGCTAGACCTCCCCACACTCTTACCAATCCCTCCCACCTGCCTAACTGGCTCTGGTGACCCCAACTCCAATTACCTGGATCTTGGTGTCTCCTCCATGTTGGTTACTGCAGGCCTGCTGGAGTATCAGCAATGGCCACCGTTCCCAGTGGCACTGCTGGTACTGCTGAGCTACCGTCCCTGAGGGCGGGCAGTTAATTGGCTCCCCGCCGTGGAATTTGCCTGGGGGTCTGACAGAGGGCTGAGGTGGAATCATCTTCCCCCCCCTTCCCCCCTTCCAGCTCATCGCCTGGTCCCCCATCACCGAGATAAAATCTGGCCCAGTATCCCCTGCTGCCAAGCGTGCATGTGTGGATATAAGGTAAGGAGATAATCAGGCTTAGTTGAAATGCTCTTTGAAATGGTCGGACAAGCTTGTATGCAGTTGGTATCTGAGGTTACACATAAAGAATGGTCACTTTGTTGAGGCACCAAAAAGCTACAATTGTTGAACTGAGTAAGAGTCATTGAGGGTAATTTTGACATTGGGCATTAATGGATCAGCCACCCATTATAAATCTCTTCCAATTTCCATTTCTATTGAAGTCAATAGAAATGAAAATCAGGAGAAATGTACAACAGGCTGCAAATATAATGATGCAAAGTCAAAATTACCCCCATTGTCTTCATAACAGGATAGAAGTAAAAGTAACCAACTTGACAAACAAATGACACCATTTTAATATCAGTGTACCTATTTGTATTGTTTTTTAGAGTATTCAATACTCATCAACAATTAATTAATTATAATCAGGAGACAGTAAAAACACAATTACTAAAATTGTATATATTAAAGTGCACAACTAATTATTCTTTATAATTTATACTTAACTTGTATGATAAATCCATAGATTAAGCTTCCAATTAAATTTCATTTACAAAGCTAATTTCTGTCATCAACACAAACATCTGTGTGAACTCATTACTCGAAGATTTTAGAAATTCCAAGAGATAGTGGATATGATGAATCATATATGCTGTTGCAGTATGAAACCCAATCTCTGAGTAGTTCATATTCATGAACAATGTCACTTGAGGTTGTATTCACAAACAAGCCTTAATCTTATTTTCTTTTGACAAAGCAACTCAAGGGAAGCCTACATTTATAAAATCTATGAGATTTCTGTGACATTGCCAAAATGAATGTAATTACCACAGAAGAATGAATCATCATAGCTTGTCTGAAATGTCATCTTAATATTTGTCATTTTGGATTTTTGGCTTGCATGTAGCTGCAAGGCAATGTGAGCTAATGAATCCACCAGCATGTACGTACAGTATTTGTATGTTTATTGGTCTTCATCTCACAGTGAAGCAAATTCTCATGTCTGCAAATTGCAATAAAGGAAGGAATGCAATATGATCATTTTAAAGTATTACCTCTTCTGCTAACTGAGTTAGTGAAGTCAGGCTTTAGAATGAATTCTGTTACTCAGGAAAACTGACCATGGCCACTGATCACCTATGCTACTGTAACACACACTGGTATCTGGCTAGGTCTGGTGTGTGCATCTCCACTCATCGACACAATTTCACTGTTAATTGACAGTAATTGTATTTTACTTGTTAGGAGAATATCTGAAGCATTTCAATTGTTTTGCAGTCGACTGGCAGGATTCATTTCAACTTCAGGTCCATTTGGCTGGTTAAATCATCACAACACAGATTGCTAAATTATAAATGTCTACAATCCATTCTCTCAATCTGTCGTTTAATCTCTTAAGGTTTCTGTGCACGGAATCTCATTCTCTGCCTCTCTATTATGACTTTGCCTTGATTTACCCTGTGCCCATGATTCTGAAAGGAATACCTTATGAGAATGAAATTTGTCTGAAAGAGATGGTGGGAATGATATGACTGAGCAATGGCACCTACAGGCTCCGTTGATTTATCAGCAGCTTCACCCCAATTTGTGCCAGTGCATTGCTGCTCACAGTCATACTGATGATGATCAATCACAATTAATGCCAAATATAATTCAATTCTCAGTTATGAATTCAGATACATTTATACACTATAAATTTTTCTTCCATTTTAGAAGTAATATTCTAAACAGTTGGCACACAGGTTTGATTTGCTATCCGCCATGAAATTTCCTCCAAATTATTTGTGATTTGAATGTCTAATCTTTTGAATTAATAGGGAATCTACCATTTGTTTCACTTATAAGATATGGTGAAACTTTTTTTTTAAATTTAGCTTCTGAAATCTAATCTTCTTCTTCTTCTTCTTTGACCTCCTTATCTCGAGAGACAATGGGTAGCACCTGGAGGTGGTCAGTGGTTTGTGGAGCAGCGCCTGGAGTGGCTATAAAGGCCAATTCTAGAGTGACAGACTCTTCCACAGGTGCTGCAGAAAAATTTGTTTGTTGGTTCTCCCCTTGCACTTTTGTCTTTTTTCCTGCCAACTAATAAGTCTCTTCGACTCACCACACTTTAGCCCCGCCTTTATGGCTGCCCGCCAGCTCTGGCGATCACTGGCAACTGACTCCCACGACTTGTGATCAATGTCACAGGACTTCATGTCGCGTTTGCAGACGTCTTTAAAGCGGAGACTTGGACTGCCGGTGGGTCTGATACCAGTGGCGAGCTCGCTGTACAATGTGTCTTTGGGGATCCTGCCATCTTCCATGCGGCTCACATGGCCAAGCCATCTCAAGCGCCGCTGACTCAGTAGTGTGTATAAGCTGGGGATGTTGGCCACCTCGAGGACTTCTGTGTTGAAGATACGGTCCTGCCACCTGATGCCAAGTATTCTCCGGAGGCAGCGAAGATGGAATGAATTGAGACGTCGCTCTTGGCTGACATACGTTGTCCAGGCCTCACTGCCATAGAGCAAGGTACTGAGGACACAGGCTTGATACACTCGGACTTTTGTGTTCGGTGTCAGTGCGCCATTTTCCCACACTCTCTTGGCCAGTCTGGACATAGCAGTAGAAGCCTTTCACATGCGCCTGTTGATTTCTGCATCTAGAGACAGGTGATAGTTGAGCCTAGGTAGGTGAACTCTTGAACCACTTCCAGAGCGTGGTCGCCAATATTGATGGATGGAGCATTTCTGACGTCCTGCCCCATGATGTTCATTTTCTTGAGGCTGATGGTTAGGCCAAATTCATTGCAGGCAGCCGCAAACCTGTCGATGAGACTCTGCTGGCACTCTTCAGTGTGAGATGTTAAAGCAGCATCGTCAGCAAAGAGGAGTTCCCTGATGAGAACTTTCCGTACTTTGGACTTCGTTCTTAGACGGGCAAGGTTGAACAACCTGCTCCCTGATCTTGTGTGGAGGAAAATTCCTTCTTCAGAATACTTGAACGCATGTGAAAGCAGCAGGGAGAAGAAAATCCAAAAAAGTGTGGGTGCGAGAACACAGCCCTGTTTCACGCCACTCAGGATAGGAAAGGGGTCTGATGAGGTGCCACTATGTTGAATTTTGCCTTTCATATTGTCATGATACTTAGTAGCTTTGGTGGACATCCAATCTTTTCTAGTCGTCTGAAGAGACCACGTCTGCTGACGAGGTCAAAGGCTTTGGTGAGATCAATGAAAGCAATGTAGAGGGGCATCTGTTGTTCGCGGCATTTCTCCTGTATCTGACGAAGGGAGAACAGCATGTCAATAGTCGATCTCTCTGCACGAAAGCCACACTGTGCCTCAGGGTAGACGCGCTCGGCCAGCTTCTGGAGCCTGTTTAGAGCGACTCGAGCAAAGACTATCAAAAATTCAACGTAACTTTTATCACACTTCTACAATTAACTGTATCAGTTGAAATAGTCATCTGAATTATTGACTCAGCCTTGCTTCCAGGGCACACAGGCATGCGTGTACAATTAAATGAATTTAAATCTATAAAGTGGAAGTACAAACTGCCTGTTGGATGGGGAACAATTGAAGTGACCCATATTATATTGTGGCACAATAATTTTGCATAAAAATGGTTTGATCTGTCACTTGATTGGCCAGTTAATGCTATACTGCCTTTGGTTTCAGCTTTTTAATGACACTCAGTAATTATTAACTTGCAGACTAGCTGAGGAAAAGAAAATTGCAACGTCTATATATCTGATTGATTTTTATTTGCTGTGGGTGGAACAATGTATATTTGGGACTTAAGTGAGAGTCTAGAATTCAATGCTATTATGAGGAGCTTTTATTGCTTTGTATGTAGCAAGTCTCAAAGGAGGGAAAGCATCTGAGCAGTGGAAAATATTGAGCTGATTCTTAAACTGCTTTTGAAGATAGCATACTGATATTTGCTGCATAATTAAACCCACGTGTACTTATGAAATTTAGAGCAAATGAATAAGTGAAACAGATGCGATCATTGATTTCATGGTTACTGTCAGGTTTGAGAAATAAATGCAAATTATATCTATAACTCATCATGTTAAATTTTGCTTGATAACACTCCTGTGAAGTCTTTGAGACATTTTACTACATTACAATTGCTATATAAATGCAAGTTGTTGCTGCTAATTATTAACTTCTCCTGTGGTGTACCTCCAGTTTCCTGAGCCCGAGGCAATTTAACTCCTTCACTTAACCTATCCGCATTTCTACCTCTCTCCTTCTTTAAGAAGCTCCTTAAAACCTACCTCTCTGACCAAGCTTTTAGTCACTAGCCCTAATAACTCCTTTTATACTTGGTGTCAAATTTCTATGGAACCATAGAATCATAGAGTAGAACAACATAGAAGGGGGTATACAGCCCATCAAGTCTAGGTCAGGTTTATCCCTTTTTTTGAACAAATGTGCAACATCTTGAGATCCTCCAGTTTTAGAGTCATAGAGTCGTACAGCATAGAAACAGGCCCTTTGGCCCACCGCGTCCATGCCGACCATAATGCCTATCTATACTAATCCCATCTGTCTGCATTAATTCCATATCCCTCTATGCCTTGCTCATTCAAATACCTGTCCAGATGCCTCTTAAATGTTGCTACTCTTCCTGCCTCCACCACGTCCTCAGGCAGCTCATTCCAGATACCCACTATTCTTTGTGTGAAAAATGTACCCCTTTGATCCCCTTTAAACCTCCTCCCTCTCCCCTTAAATCTATGCCCTCTAGTTTTAGTCACCCCTACCATGGGAAACAAACTCTGGCTATCTACTCTATTTATGCCTCTCATAATTTTATATACCTCTCTCATTTCCCCTCTCAGCCGCCTTCGCCTCAGGGAAAACAGATCCAGCCTATCCAATCTCTCTTTATAACTCAAGCCCTCCAAACCAGGCAACATCATTGGGAATCTTTTCTGCACCCTTTCTAGCTGAATCACATCTTTCCTGTAATGCGGCGACCAGAACTGCACACAGTACTCCAAATGCGGCCTAACCAACGTCATGTTCAACTGTATCATGATGTCCCAACTCTTGTACTCAATGCCTCGGCCAAAGAAGGCAAGCATGCCATACGCCTTCTTCACCACCCTGTCTACCTGTGTTGCCACTTTCAGGGAACTATGGACTTGCACCTCAAGGTCTCTCTGCTCAAGAACACTCCCCAGGGCCCTGCCATTCACTGTATATGTCCTGCCCTGGTTTAACTTCCCAAAATGCATCACTTCACATTTGTCTGCTTTAAATTCCATTCGCCAATCCCTTTCCCACTTTCTCAGTTGATCTATATCCTGTTGTAACCTGAGACAACCTTCGTCACTGTCCACTATACCACCAATTTTGGTGTTATCTGCAAACTTACTAATCATACCCCTTACATTCACATCCAAGTCATTAATATATATGACAAACAACAGAGGGCCCAGTTCTGATCCCTGCGGCACACCACTGGTCACCGGCCTCCAATCTGAAAAACAACCCTCCACTACCACCCTCTGCCTCCTATCACCAAGCCAATTTTGTATCCAATTTGCGAGCTCACCCTGGATCCCATGTGTTCAAACCTTCTGGACCAGCCTACCATGCGGGACCTTGTCAAAGGCCTTGCTAGAGTCCATGTAGACAACGTCCATCACCCTGCCCTCATCAATCCTCTTGGTCACCTCCTCAAAAAACTCTATCAAATTCGCGAGACATGATTTCCCATGCACAAAGCCATGCTGACTCTCCCTAATCAGACCATGCCTTTCCAGATGCATATAAATCCTATCTCTCAGAATCCCTTCCAATAACTTTCCCACCACTGATGTAAGGCTTACCAGCCTGTAGCTCCCTGGCTTATCCCTGCTGCCCTTCTTAAATAAAGGCACAACATTAGATATCCTCCAGTCTTCCAGTACCTCGCCCATGGCTAACGATGATACAGAAATCTCTGCCAGGGCCCCAGCAATCTCCTCCCTTGCTTCCCATAGCATCCTAGGATACACCTGGTCAGGCCCTGGGAATTTATCCACCTTAATGCACTTCAAAACCTCCAACACCTCCTCCTTTGTAATGGAGGTTGATATGCTCCAGGATATCTGCGTTCCCTCCCTTGAACTCACTAGCTTCCATGACCTTCTCCACGGTAAATACGGATGAGAAATATTCATTTAAGACCTCGCCCATTTCCTGTAGCTCCATACATAGATTGCCACACTGATCCTTAAGGGGCCCTACTCTCTCCCTAGCTACCCTTTTACTCTTAATATACTTATAGAATCTTTTAGGATTCTCCTTTATCTTATCTGCCAGGGAAATCTCATGGCCTCTTTTTGCCATCCTAATTTCCTTCTTAAGTGTTGTCTTACATCCCCTATACTCCTTGAGGGACTCGCTCGAACCCAGCTGCCTATACCTGACATATGCCTCCTTCTTTGTCCTGACCAGACCCTCAATATCCCTCGTCAACCAAGGTTCCCTCAATTTGCCAGCCTTTGCCCTTCCATCTAACAGGAACATTCCAGCCCTGAACTCTTCCTAACTCACTTTTAAAAGCCTCCCACTTGCCAGACGTCCCTTTACCTGTAAACAGCCTCTCCCATTCAACTTTTGAGAGTTCCTGTCTGATGCCATCGAAATTAACCTTCCCCCAATTTAGGACTTCAACCTGAGGACCAGTCCTATCCTTTTCCATAACTATCTTGAAGCTAATAGAGTTATGGTCACTGGTCCCAAAGTGCTCCCCCACTGACACATCAACCACCTGCCCATCCTCATTTCCTAAGAGGAGGTCAAGTGTAGCCCCTTCTCTAGTAGGGCTATCCACATACTGCTTTAGAAAACTATCCTGGACTTAACAAATTCTTCCCCATCTGATCCCTTAGCACTAATGCAGTCCCAGTCAATATTAGGGAAGTTAAAATCACCTACTATTACAACCCTATAATTCCTACACCTATCTGTGATTTCCCTACATATATGCTCCTCCAATTCCCTCTGACTATTGGGGGGCCTATAGTATAATCCCATCAAAGTGATCACCCCTTTCTTATTTCTAAGTTCTACCCATATGGCCTCGCTGGACATTCCACCGGGATATCCTCTCGTAAGTACTGCCGTGATGTTCTCCCTAATCAATAGTGCAACTGCCCCTCCTCTCTTACTTCCACCTCTGTCACGCTGGAAAGATAGGTACCCCAGAAAATTGAGCTGCCAGTCCTGCCCATCCCTCAACCACAGTTCTACAGAAACCAGCAAAGGGCAACCAAAAAGTTGATTAAAATTGCAAAACATAGGAAATGAGAGTAAACTAGCCAGGGACATAAAAGCAGATTGTAAGAGCTTTTACAAGTATATAGAAAGGAGGAGAGTAGCTAAAGTAAACATTGGTCCCTTAAAAGCAGAGACAGGTGAAATTATTATGGAGAATGAGAAAATGGCAGAGACATTGAACAAATATTTTGTGCTTGTCTTCACAGTAGAAGACACAAATTACATACCAGAAATAAAGGGTAACCAAGGGTCTAATAAGAATGAGGAACATAAGGTAATTAATATCAAAAGGCAAAATGTATTGGAGACACTTAAGGGGCAAAAATCTGACAAATCTCCAGGACCTGATGACCTGCATCCTTGGGTTCTAAATGAGGTAGCTGCAGAGATAGTGGATGCACTATATATGATTTTCCAAAATTCCCTAGATTCTAGAATGGTCCCAGCAGATTGGAAGTTAGCAAATGTAACAGCAGTATTGAAGAAAGGAGGGAGAGAGAAAACAGGGAACTACAGGCCAGTTAACCTGACATTAGTCATTGGAAAAATGCCGGAATCTATTATTAAGGAAGTCTTAACAATGCACTTAAAAATCATCGTATAATCAGACAAAGTCAACAATAATGCCACATTGCAAACAAAGGTCAACTAATCACCCTTGTGCATTCAGTTAATGCCTGTCTTCAGTGTACCTTTGCCTGTCCTAGTGCTCCTAAGCAGAGCTACCTCAGTGGCTGCAGCATAGCTGGTGGAAGGCAGCTGACTACTCATGTGAGGTCATTAAACCTTTTGCTGCACTGCGTCCAGGTCTTTGGGACTTGACTTCTGACATTAACCTCCACAGCTATCTGCTCCCACTGCCTTTTGACCGCATATCTAGAAAGCTTCCTGGCCCCCTGCTGATGCAGGCCATCTCTCCTGCTTTCCACATTCTCCACCTAGGTCTCCAGTGCACTATCCAAAAACTTTTGAAGTTGCTCTTTCCCATGTTATGCCATTCTTGTCTGTGTCAGGTCCGGTTCACTCCTGCATAATTGCCAGCACTGTTCAAGCTACAATGCACCTCCCTATTAAGAGGTGTAGACTAGTTTTAAACAATGCAGGCTAGCTGTAAGTGCTGCTAGCAAGTTACAATTCTGAGTCCCCTGCTAATCCATACAGCCAATGAACAGCATGTTTAGCATTGGATGCACACAGCAATCATTCAAATGAGAAAGCAACATGAAGGTGGCGTGCCTCCTGCATTATATTGAACGATATGGGTTAATTGTACATCACAATACCTGTGCTCATGTTTGGGGGCTATCCTACTTAGCTCCTACATTTTCATCATGGAGAGTTGGTGAGAATCCATCTCAGTAGGGAGGATGGATTAATTCAGGAAGGTCCTCTCTTTGGCACCCTAACAGATATATAAAGCCCATGAGGAACTATTATCAGACCAGATAATGATAAAGAAAACAACGTTAATACAAAACAAGAAACACAGTGCTCAATGTCCCAAGCTTTGAATGAACAACACCACTAGTAATGCATTTGAAATGTCAGTATTTTAATTTATATTAACTGAAATTTGGACAAATTTTGTGGTGACTCCAAATGTAAAATTATAATTTAATAAAGAAACAAAATGCTGCAGATGTTATTAGTTCAAAATAGAGAGTTCTATTCTATTTCAGTGAAGAGGAAGGATCTTTAGATCTTTAAACTACATGCAGGCAGAGCCTGGAGTTGACCTTGAACTTCCTACCTGAGAAATTGAACCAGGCTTTCGCCATTGAACTGTGACTGAGATATAACAAGAGAAGACTGCAACAATGCATCCATCCACCTGAACCTTCTGAATATTTTATCAATGAAACCCCAAGAAAGGAAAAACCCGGCCTGCACCATTTCAAGTCTTCATCCCCGGGATAAAGCAAGTTTCACAGCGAATTCTTTTTAAAACCATCAGACCTACATGCATGTTATCTTTTAATCTCTATCTTTTCTTGTGTGCATGTATCTGTATGTGCGTGAGAGTGGGTGAAGTTGCATATATTGTCGGATGTTGTATAATAAACATTTATCTTTTTTTAAAAACTTATGAGAAAACCTGTCATTTTTCTGTATGTTGACCATTTAAATACTCAGGAGTCAAGCCACTTTTTAAAAACTTGCTGTCTTTGTCAGTTGAGAGGTGTAAAAAGGGGAGACCATTGCTATCATCTCCCATCTGCCTGTAACAATTGTTATACTCAGCCCTGCCCTTTGATCCTCTTGTAACTTGATACTTGAGTAAAAGTCTTTTTTTTTGTCCTTACTCCTTACAGTTTTCCCCTTGCTGCAGGAATTGGTCTCCATTTTTGTTTATTGCTGACCTTACCAGGAGATAGATTGTTGCTTTGTATTGACAATAGTGTATTCTGAACATTTTTCCACTTTCAAAAAGAGTAGTCCAGTTTATCCCCCTAAGATCATTTCTCATTGCCTCAGAATTAGCTTTTTGAAAATTGGAAGAATGTATGTAGTAACTCCTCCAACATAAGGTTGATGATAAATTCCACCTTATTACACTTATAATTTCTACATTACTTGATCACTGTATAGTCTGCTTCAGCATTATCTGATTATTGCACAATAGTACTTCTACACTTGCTTCTCTCTCGTAAGTTCCTTATTCATTTGGACTCCAAAAATGTGTTGCAGTAAAAATATAGGAAAGTAAGGTGGGGAAGTCTTGTCGCTAAAGCTGCACATTGAGATTTTCCTCAGTGCCTCCACTATATCAGGTGGCATCTGCCAGTCACTTGTTCATCCTTCCAAACATAAATGCTAACAAGTGGGTGGGGCTTCCATCTCTCTCCATTTTGCTAAAGGGTTGCCCTGTCTCACCTCCAGCCAACAACATTACTATAAACGTGGCATTGTCAAATTCAGCATACTGTTCCCATTGTGGGAGGAGATTATGGAAGGATTTTTATGAGCTGCAAGGATACTATGTATTTTATAGGCATTTGTACTTGAGACAGAAGGCCATTTCTTGGAAATTAAACCAGAAATATTGTAGCACCAAATAAAAATATTGGAGAAAGTTCAGAACGAGGATGTTTCTATTCAGATTCTTGTTGCTTGAAGAGGATGATGAGGAGCAGATGAAGGAACAGATAAAGGACAGGCTAATTCAGCACTGTAAACACCATCTAACCTGAGACATAGATACCCACACCTCAGAGTATATAGACCAAGGCAACCTTCCAGGATCATCTGTAAGGCAGTTCCTGAGAAAGTTGTACCTTCCACCTGAGGTGATACTCTATCATGCCAGCTGCTGGCAATACTTTCTAACCAGTGATCCAGCCTGTCAGTGGCTGAAAAAAAAAATTACAAAAGCTTTGAATTTTCATGGAATCAGATATTTACAGACTGCTTAGGAGGATGTATCTCTCATAACTCTCTCTGCAATGCACCACTCCATCAAGCAAGAGTTCAGGTAGGCATCACAGTTCATGTTGTTTCCTATGGACCAGGCTAAGCAGAATGAACATGTAGTCAGTGTTGACAGAGTAGTTGGATTTCCCCAGGTTTGAGATACCTGAATGGTTCCATGTGATAATAAAGGCTATATACAAGCATCTATTTAACTACACAGACTCAAATATTTAAAATGTATAAAACTGGAGATGTGGAGACGTGGATATGTAGGAGAATGTTCCGCATATCCTACACAGACAGAAAGATTAATGAGGAACTGCTGGAAATGGCTGGAGAAAAGAGGAAATTAGTGCACAACATCAAAGAGAGAAAGATTCATTATTTTGGTCACATCATCAGAGCAGAAGGTAGACAGACAATTATTCGAAGGAAAGATCGACAGAAAACATAGGAGAGGGAAGCAGAGGAGAAAATGGATGACAAATATCATGGACTGGACGCAGTTGACCTACGTGGAATGTGCAAGGGCAGCACAGGGCAGATAGAAGTGGAGATCCGTGCCTCTCAACCTTCTGAGAAGAAGACGACACCAATGAACAAACAAAAATTGCCAGTTGTTTGTATTAGCCTAGAAGCGAAAGACGTTAACTATTTGCCTTAATGTCAATTTCAACGCTGCTAGTTATATTATCTTAAGTGCTCCATTTATTTAGTCCAGAAACAGTTGTAAGTAGCATGGAGACCAGCTCAACAGAGTACTTTTTCGACAGAGGACTTAGTTCAAGGAATTTGGTGAGTGAGGGAATTCAGCGCAGTGAGGGAAGAGGTGCTGCTCTGATCTTTTACAAAACAAGGAGTGGTTCGAGTGAGGGAGCAAGAGACAGCCAGCCCTGGTGAGTAGCTGATAAATTTTTCTAGTTAATAGTCTCGAAAATAAAGGCATAGAAAGAAATCTCATCCTCGTGGAATGCAGAACCTATGCCATGTGGAAAGTCCAGGATGCTTCTCATGGCCTGGATGACCACATGTGCAGGAGATGTTACCAGCTAGAGCAGCTCAAGCTCTGGGTTTCGGAGATTGAGTGGTGGCTGGAGTCACTATGGGGCGTTGCAAGGCTGAGAGATCTGTGGTTAGCATGTATTTGGAGGTGGTCACCCCGCAGCATAAAAATGTACAGGCAGAGAAGGAATGGATAATCATCCAAAGGAGGACCAGGCAGGCAGGACAGGAATCCCATTAGTGCATCTCTGAATGCTGGTGAGAGTGATGGTTCCTCTGGAGAATGCAGGTAGAACCAAGTCTACAGTATCATGGTGGCTCAGCAGCACAGTAGGGAAGGAAGAAGAGTGGAAGAGCAATATTGGTAGGAGATTCAATAGTAAGGAAAATAGACAGGCATTTCTGCAGCTGCAGATGTGACTTCAGGATGGTATGTTGCCTCCCTGGTGCCAGGGTCAAGGATGTTACTGAGCATTTGCAGGACATTCTGAGGGTGGAGAATGAACAACCAAAGGTCCATGTTGGCATCAATGACATAGGCAGAAAGAGGGATAAGGTTCTGAAGGCAGTGTTTAGAGAGCTAGGAGAGTGATTGAAAAGCAGGACCCCAAAGGTTGTAATCTACGGATTACTCCCAGTGCCACATGCTACTGAGTACAGGAATAGTAAGATAGAGCTGATGAATACATGGCTGAAGCAATGATGCAGGAATGAGGGCTTTAGATTCCTGAGGCATTGGGACAGCTTCTGGGGGAGGTGGGACCTGTACAAGCTGGATGGGTTGCACCTCAACAGGGCCAGAACCAATATCCTTGCAGTGGTTTTGCTAGTGCTGTTGCAATGTGTTTAAACTAGCTTGGCAGGGGGAGGGAACCTGAGAGTAAAATCAAAAAAAGAAGAAAAGTTGGAAGTGGAAGGCAGAAAATTAGCAAGCATATTTGGAAGCCAGAGGAAACAAAGACTAGAAAATAGACAACATGGGAGTTTGCAGTGCTAAATGGTATAGATTTATTTTTTATTTGTTCATGGGATATGAGCATCGCTGGCAAGGCCAGCATTTATTGCCCATCCCTAATTGCCCCTGAGAAGGTGGCAGTGAGATGCCTTGTTGAACCGCTGCAGTCCATGTGGGGTAGGAAGGGAGTTACCCTTCAATGCAAGAAGTGTGGGGAATAAGGCAGATGAGTTGAGAGCATAGATTGAAATGTGGGAGTATGAGATTAGCTATTATTGAGACATGGCTGAAAGAAGGGCAGGAAAGGTAGCTCAGCATTCCTGGTAACACAGTAATCGTACAAGATAGAGGGGGGATAAAAAAGGAAGCAGGGGTGTTGTAATATCGATTAAAAAAAACAATTATAGCTGTGAGGAGGGATGATCTGGAGGAAGGATCATCAAATGAGGCCATATGGGTTGAACTGAAGAACAAAAAAAGGGGCAATCACAATACTGGGAGGGTAATATAGAACCCCAAACAGTCAGAGGGAGATACAAGAGCAAATATGTCAGCAAATCTCTGAGAAGTGCAAAAATAGTAGGACAATAAAAGTGGGGGAGTTCAACTACCCCAATATTAACTGGGATATAATTAAAGTGAAAGGCACAAAGGGGGCAGAATTCTTATAAGGCATTCAGGGGATCATTTTTTAGCCAGTAAATAGCAAGAGAGGGCAGTTCTAGACTTAATTTTAGGGAATGAAGCTAGGCAGGTGAAAGGGGTATTCGTTGGCGAGCACTTTGGTAGAAGTGATCATAATTCAGATATAGGGTAGTTATGGAAAAGGACCAGCAAAGAAAGTTCCCAATTAGGGAAAAGCTCATTTTACCAAGCTGAGATGTGATTCAGCTAAAGTAAACAGGAAAAAAAGCTACTTCAAGGTAAATCAGTGCCAGTTCAATGGAAAGCATTCAAGAAAGAGATAGTGAGGGTTCAAAGCAAATGTGTGTTTCCTTAAAGAAAAAAAGGTGGGACTAAGAAATCCAGAGCCCCCGGATGCCAAGGGGCTTAAAGGTGAGGATACAAAAAAAAAGGGAAGTTTATGACAGATACTGCGGGCTCAATACTGCAGAAAACTTAAAGGAGTATAAAAAAAGTGTAGGGATGAAATTAAAAAGAAAATTAGGAAATAAAGAGAGGACATGAAATAATATTGGCAAGTAAAATAAAGGAAACCCCAAACATTTTTCATAAACTCATAAAGAGCAAGAGGATAACTTAAGAAAGAGTAGGCCGTATTAGGGAACATAAGGGTATGCTCAATGTGTGAAGGTGGAGGATGTGGGTATACTTTTTAATGAATACTTTGCGTCTGTTTTCACAAAAGAGAGGGATGATACAGACATTGCAATCGTGGAGTATGAGTATGAAATGTTAGATTAAATTAATGCAAGGAGAGAGGAAGTACTAAGAGGTTTAACATTATTGAAAGTGGATAAATCCTCAGGTCTGGATGAAATATGTCCCAGACTGTTAAGAGAAGCAAGAGAAGAAATAGCAGAGGCTATGACCATCATTTCCCAATCCTCCCTGGCTGCAGGTGTGGTGACAGAGGACCTCAGGACAGCTATCACTGTACCATTGTTTAAAAAGGGAGAAAAGGATAGACAGAGTAATTACAGGCCAGTCAGCCTAACCTCGGTTGTGGGAAAATTATTGGAAAAAGTTCTGAGGGACAGGATAAATCTTCATTTAGAAAGACATGGATCCTCAAAGACAGTCAGCATGGATTTGTTAAGGGAAGGTCGTGTTTGACTAACATGATTGAATATTTTGAGGAAGTGACAAGGAGAGCCAATGAGGGTAGTGCATTTGATGTAGTCTATATGAATTTTAGCAATAGACATAGAGAGATACAGCACAGAAACAGGCCCTTCGGCCCACTGAGTCTGTGCCGACCAACAACCACCCATTTATACTAATCCTACAATAATCCCATATTTCCTACCACATCCCCACCATTCTCCTACCACCTACCTACACTAGGGGCAATTTACAATGGCCAATTTACCTATCAACCTGCAAGTCTTTGGCTGTGGGAGGAAACCAGAGCACCCAGTGACACGGAGAACTTGCAAACTCCACACAGGCAGTACCCAGAACCGAACCCAGTTGCTGGAGCTGTGAGGCTGCAGGGCTAACCACTGCGCCACTGTGCCACCCCAATGCTTTTGCTAAGGTCCTACATGGCAGACTGATCATGAAGGTAAAAGCCCATTAGATCCAAGACAAAGTGGCAAGTTATCCAAAATTGGCAGGAAGCAAAAGGTTATGGTTGATGGGTGTTTTTGTGACTGGAAGACTGTTTCCATTGGGGTTCCGTAGGGCTCATTACTTGGTCCCTTAGTTTTTTTGTGGTTTATATCAATGATTTGGACTTTAATGTAGGGGGTATGATTAAGACGTATGCAGATGATACAAAAATTGGCTGTGTGGTTGATAATGAAGAAGAAAGCTATAGACTGCAGGAAGGTATCAAAGGACTAGTCAGGCAGGTGGAACAGTGGCAAATGGAGTTCAATCCAGAGACGTGTGAGGTAATGCTTTTGGGGAAGGCTAATAATGCAAGGGAATGCACAATAAATGGTAGGATACTGAGAAGTGTAGTGGAACAGAGGGACCTTGAAGTGCATATCCACAGGTCCCTGAAGGTGGCTGGACAGGTAAACATAGAAACATAGAAAATATGAGCAGGAGTAGGCCATTCGGCCCTTCGACCCTATTCCGCCATTCATTATGATCATGGCCGATCATGCAACTCAGTAACCGGTTCCCAATTTCGTCCCATACCCGTTGATCCCTTTAGACCCAAGAGCTATATCGAACACCTTCCTGAAAACAGTCCTGCCATCCCAGGAATCAGTCTGGTAAACCTTCGCTGCACTCCCTCTATTGCAAGAACATTCTCACCAAGGCCCTGTATAATTGCAGCAAGACATCCCTGCTTCTGTACTCTAATCCTCTCGCTATGAAGACCAACATACCATTTGCCTTTTTTACCGCCTGTTGGACCTGCATGCTTACCTTCAGCGACTGGTGTACGAGAACACCCAGGTCTCATTCCATATTCCCCTCTCTCAGTTTATAGCCGTTCAGATAATAAACTGCCTTCCTGTTTTTGCTACCAAAGTGGATAACCTCACATTTATCCGCATTATACTGCATCTGCCATGCATTAGCCCACTCACTCAACTTGTCCAAATCACCCTGAAGCCTCTCTGCATCCTCCTCAAAACTCACCCTCCCACCCAGTTTTGTGTCATCTGCAAATTTGGAGATATTACATTTAGTTCATTCATCTAAATCATTAATATATATTGTGACTAGCTGGGGCCCTAAAACCGATCCCTGCGGTATCCCACTAGTCACTGCCTGCCATTCGGAAAAAGACCCATTTATCCCTACTCTTTGTTTCCTGTCTGCCAACCAATTTTCTATCCATCACAATACTAATATACTAATAATGGGGGCGGCACAGTGGCGGGGGGTGGGGGGGTGCGGCACAGTGGCGCAGTGGTTAGCACCGCAGCCTCTCAGCTCCAGTGACCCGGGTTCAATTCTGGGTACTGTCTGCCTGGAGTTTGCAAGTTCTCCCTGTGTCTGCGTGGGTTTCCTCCGGGTGCTCCGGTTTCCTCCTATATGCCAAAGACTTGAAGGTTGAACGGTAAATTGGCCATTATAAATTGCCCCTAGTATAGGTAGGTGGTAGGGAAATATAGGGACAGGTGGGGATGTGGTAGGAATATGGAATTAGTGTAGGATTAGTATAAATGGGTGGTTGATGGTCGGCACAGACTCGGTGGGCCAAAGGGCCTGTTTCAGTACTGTATCTCCAAAAACTAAAAAAAAAATACACTACCCGCAATCCTATGCGCTTTAATTTTACACGCTAATCTCTTATGTGGGACTTTGTTGAAAGCCTTCTGAAAGTCCAAATAAACCACATCCACTGGCTTCCCCTCATCAACTCTACTAGTCACATCCTCTTTTTCTAGTAGATTTGTCAAGCATGATTTCCCTTTCATAAATCCATGCTGTCTCTACCTGATTCTACCACTGTTCTCTAAGTACTCTGTTATAAAATCTTTGATAATGGACTCTAGAATTTTCCCCACTACCGACGTCAGGCTGACTGGTCTATAATTCCCTGCTTTCTCTCTAACTCCCTTTTTAAATAGTGGGGTTACATTAGCTACCCTCCAATCTGTAGAAACTGTTCCAGAGTCTATAGAATTTTGGAAGATGACCACCAAAGCATCCACTATTTCTAGGGCCACTTCCTTAAGTACTCTGGGATGCAGACCATCAGGCCCTGGGGATTTATGGGCCTTCAATCCCATCAATTTCCCCAACACCATTTCTCTACTAATACTGATTTCCTTCAGTTCCTCTCTCTCACTAAGCTCACACTTAACCAAAGTATGCATTTAGTTGGTCAGCCAATTCTTTGTTCCCCATAATAAATTCCCCTGTTTCTGACTGTAAGGGACCTACATTTGTCTTAACCAATCTTTTTCTCTTCACATGCCTATAGAAACATTTACAGTCAGTTATGTTCCCCGCAAGCTTACTCTCGTACTCTATTTTCCCCTTCTTAATCAATCCCTTGGTCCTCCTTTGCTGAATTCTAAACTGCTCCCAATCCTCAGGTCTGTTGTTTTTCCTGGTAAATTTATATGCCTCTTCCTTGGATCTAATGCTATCGCTAATTCCCTTGTAAGCCATGGTTTGGCTACCTTTCCCATTTTACTTTTGCACCAGAAAGGGATAAACAATTATTGCAGTTCATCCATGCGCTCTTTAAATGTTTGCTATTGCTAATCTACCATCCTCCCTTTAAGTAACATTTCCCAATCCGTATGAGGCCAACTCGCACCTCATACCTTCGTAGTTTCCTTTACTAAGATTCTGGACCCTAGTCTCAGAATCAACTATGTCACTCTCCAGCTTGTTGAAGAATTCTATCATATTATGGTCGCTCATCCCCAAGGGGTCTCGCACCACTAGATTGTCAATTATTCCTCTCTCATTACACAATACCCAGTCTAGGATGGCCTGTTTTCTAGTTGGTTCCTCAACGTATTGGTCCAGAAAACCATCCCGTATACACGCCAAGAATTCCTCCTCTACGGTATTGTGACTAATTTGATTTACCCAATCTATATGCAGATTAAAGTCATCCATAATTACAGATGTTGCTTTATCACATGCGTCTCTAATTTCCTGTTTAATGCCATTCCCAACATCACCACTACAGTTTGGGGGTCTATATACAACCCCCACTAATGTTTTTTGCCCCTTAGTGTTTCTCAGCTCTACCCATACAGTTTCCACATCGTCAGAGCTAATATCCTTCCTCACTATCGCGTTAATTTCCTCTTTAACCAGCAATGCAACTCCACCGCCTTTTGCTTTTTGTCTGTCCTTCCTAAATACTGAATATCCCTAGATGTTCATTTCCCATCCCTGGTCACCTTCAGCCATGTCTCTGTAATCCCGACTATATCATAGCTGTTTACATCTATTTGTGTGATTAATTCATCCACTTTATTACGAATGCTCTGCCCGTTAAGGCACAAAGCCTTAAGGCTTGTCTATTTAACATTACTTGTCCCCCTTCCCACTATTTTTCATTGTGGCCCTGTTTGATTCTGGCCCTTGATTTCTCTGCCTATCACTTTTCTTATTCCCCTTACTGTTTTTTGTTCTTGTCTTTGATCCCCCCCCCTCCTCTGACTCCTTGCAAAGGTTCCCATCCCCCTGCAATTTTAGTTTAAACCCTCCCCAACCACTCTAGCAAATACTCCCCCTAGGACAACAGTCCCAGTCCTGCCCAGGTGTAACCTGTCCAATTTGTACTGGTCCCACCTCCCCCAGAACTGGCCCCAATGTCCCAGGAATCTAAAACCCTCCTCCTCACACCATCTCTTCAGCCACGTATTCATCTGATATATCCTGCTATTTCTACTCTGACTACCACATAGCACTGGTAGCAATCCTGAAATCACTACCTTTGAGGTCCTACTTTTCAACTTACTTCCTAGCTCCCTATATTCTGCTTTTAGGACCTCATCCTTTTTTTTTACCTATGTCATTTGTACCAATGTGTACCACGACCACTGGCTGTTCACCCTCCCCCTTCAGAATGTCCTGTAACTGCTCTGAGACATCCTTGACCCTAGCAACAGGAAGACAACATACAATCCTGGAGTCTCTTTTGCAGTCACAGAAACGCCTATCTATCACCCTTACATTGAATCCCCTATAACTATTGCATTCCCACACTTTTTACTCCTCCCTTTTCACTATTTGTAATGTAGGAAACGCGGCAGCCAAAATTGCGCACAGCAAAGACCCACAAATAGCAATGTGATAATAACCAGATATTCTGTTTTAGTGATGTTGATTGAGGGATAAATATTGGCCAGGACATCGGGGATAACTCCATTGTCACAGGATTTCTATTATTAATCCATGTAGGTCAGGCTTCCCAGGGCTCGGGATTTGCAGCAGGTAAAAAATGGCAGGAAAAGTCAGATCTATGAGATAAATGCATTTCCAACACTGATTGTTGGCCAGAATGAGAAGGAGCAAGAATGTTTTCTTCAGGCCCAGCAAGCAAACCTCTTTACATATGCTGCGATTAGCCAAAGCTCCACGCCCCCCCCCCCCACTGCCCACAAACTCTGAATCCTCCACACTATCATCAATTCCCACCACCCCCATGATCTCTGACTCCCCAACCTCCCCAAAATCCTACTCCTCTCACCCCCAATCTCCTGCCCAATCCTCAATTTCCTACTCCCCTCACACCAGATTTCCTACTTCCCCCACCCCAATCTCCTACTCATATAGGAACATATGAACATAGGAGCAGGAGTAGGCCATTCAGCCCATCGAACCCGATCTGCCATTCAATGAGATCATGGCAGATCATTCCACCTCCGTTCATCTAATCCCCACACTTCCAATCTCCTACTTACCCTGCCCTCCCCAATCTCCTACATGCCAGCCCTCCCCAATCTCCTACATGCCAACCCCCCAATCTCCTACCTCTGCCATTCCCCAAGTTTCCTGGCATCCAGTTCCCGGTTACTTCCCTGCCTGGCACTCAGACCCGCAGTCACACACAAGCTAGTTATCGGACGGGATCCCTGCTGTAAATTTGAAAAGACATTGCTTATTTAATTTCTGCAGAATGTCTGGGCAACTCATGCTCCCAGGTTTCCAGTCAAAAAATCCTCCCGTCCCTGCTCTGTTCACCGCCCCGAGTAAATATCGGGGCCATTGTTTCTGTCAATCTCAACTCCACAAGGATTTGCCTGTTGATTATAGAAAAATCAGAGCTGTGTAACCTTTTGGGAAAAGGGTGTTCAAATCCATTTCCAAACAAATTATAGTTCTCATTGTGTGTCGAACATGTTTTCTTATCAATATCCCACACATTATTTTTGTGACATTTGAATAAAATCTACTTTGAGGTGTGCGTGCCACTTAAGTTCAGATTGATTTTGTATTTTAAAAGATCAGTACCTTGATGCGGAAAAGCTGCCGACACAAGTGCATGCATATGTGTGTTTGTGTGTGTCTGTGTCTATGAGTGTGAGCATGAGTGAGCATATGTGCATGAGCAAGTGTGTGAGTGAGCTTGTGAAGTGTGTGTGCGTCTGTATCTATATTTGTATGTTGCAGGACCTCCTCTGCATACAAATGTTTTTAAAACAGTTTTTCAAACAGGGATAAAATTGGATAAACTAGCATGAGATAATACAGCAGTGAAATATCAGGTCAGGATTTACTGCAGCTCACCCTTACCCATTTAATTTCCATGAGCTTTGGCACAACCGGTTGCTGCAAACATGCGATGGAAATGGCAGGGTGCCCTCTACAGGGCGTACTAGATCAGTGTGAACAGGGCAAGTGACTGTCTGTCTCCTTAATACTGAATTCAATATCAGATTAGGTACAGAGAGAGACATAAAGAGCAGGAAAGAAATACTAGATTAAGGGAGAGAAAAAGAAACAGGAAAAAAAGTTTAAAAAGTAATTTAAAAAAAAATCTCCAATAATTAAAAGCCAACAGCAAGAGCAACAACTTATAGCAATATAGCACCTTTAATATAATAAAACTTCCCAAGGTGCTTCACAGGAGCATTATACAACAAAATATGACACTGACTCACATAAGGAGATATTTGGTCAGATGACCAAAAGCTTGGTCAAAGGCGTATTTTTTAAGGAGTGTTCAAAAGGAGGACAGCGAGGTATAGAGGCAGAGAGGTATAAGGAGGGAATTCCAGAGCTTAGGGCCGAGGAACTGAAGGCATGACCACCAGTGCTGGAGCAATTAAGATCGGGGATGCTCAAGAGGCCAGAATTAAATGAGCACAGATACTTCTGAGGGTTGTGGGCTGGAGGAGATTGAAGAGATTTGAATCCGGGATTTAGATGTTTCAGTAAGAACAGAGAAGATGGTAAAAGAGGTGGGGGTGTGGCATTGTTAATCAAGGAGAGTATCACGGCGGCAGAAAGGACGTTTGAGGCCTCGTCTACTGAGGTAGTATGGGCCGAGGTTAGAAACAGGAGAGGAGAGGTCACCCTGTTGGGAGTTTTCTATAGACCTCTGAATAGTTCCAGAGATGTAGAGGAAAGGATAGCGAAGATGATTCTCGACAGGAGCGAGAGTAACAGGGTAGTTGTTATGGGAGACTTTAACTTTCCAAATATTGACTGGAAATACTATAGTTCGAGTACTTTAGATGGGTCAGTTTTTGTCCAGTGTGTGCAGGAGGGTTTTCTGACACAGTATGTAGACAGGCCAACCAGGGGCGATGCCACATTGGATTTGGTACTGGGTAATGAACCCGGCCAGGTGTCAGATTTAGATTTAGGTGAGCACTTTGGTGATAGTGATCACAATTCGGTTAGGTTTACCTTAGCGATGGGCAGGGACAGGTATATACCGCAGGGCAAGAATTATAGCTGGGGGAAAGGAAATTATGATGCGATTAGGCAAGATTTAGGATGCGTAGGATGGGGAAGGAAACTGCAGGGGATGGGCACAATCGAAATGTGGAGCTTATTCAAGGAGCAGCTACTGCGTGTCCTTGATAAGTATGTACCTGTCAGGCAGGGAGGAAGTTGTCGAGCGAGGGAGCCGTGGTTTACTAAAGAAGTTGAAGCGCTTGTCAAGAGGAAGAAGAAGGCTTATGTTAGGATGAGACGTGAAGGCTCAGTTAGGACGCTTGAGAGCTACAAGCTAGCCGGGAAGGATCTAAGGGGAGAGCTAAGAAGAGCGAGGAGAGGACACGAGAAGTCATTGGCGGATAGGATCAAGGAAAACCCTAAGGCTTTCTCCAGGTATATCAGGAATAAAAGAATGACTAGAGTTAGATTAGGGCCAATCAAGGATAGTAGTGGGAAGTTGTGTGTGGAATCAGAGGAGATAAATGAATATTTTTCATCAGTATTTACAGTAGAGAAAGAAAATGTTGTTGAGGAGAATACTGAGATACAGACTACTAGGCTAGATGGGATTGAGGTTCACGAGGAGGAGGTGTTGGCAATTTTGGAAAGTGTGAAAATAGATAAGTCCCCTGGGCCAGATGGGATTTATCCTAGGATTCTCTGGGAAGCCAGGGAGGAGATTGCAGAGCCTTTGTCCTTGATCTTTATGTCGTCATTGTCAACAGGAATAGTGCCGGAAGACTGGAGGATAGCAAATGTTGTTCCCTTGTTCAAGAAGGGGAGTAGAGACAGCCCTGGTAATTATAGACCTGCGAGCCTTACTTCGATTGCGGGTAAAATGTTGGAAAAGGTTATAAGAGATAGGATTTATAATCATCTTGAAAAGAATAAGTTCATTCGTGATAGTCAGCACGGTTTTGTGAAGGGTAGGTCGTGCCTCACAAACCTTATTGATTTTTTTGAGAAGGCGACCAAACAGGTGGATGAGGGTAAAGCCTTGGATGTGGTGTATATGGATTTCAGTAAGGCGTTTGATAAGGTTCCCCACGGTAGGCTATTGCAGAAAATACGGAAGTATGGGGTTGAAGGTAATTTAGTGCTTTGGATCAGAAATTGGCTAGCTGAAAGAAGACGGTGGTGGTTGATGGCAAATGTTCATCCTGGAGTTTAGTTACTAGTGGTGTACCGCAAGGATCTGTTTTGGGGCCACTGCTGTTTGTCATTTTTATAAATGACCTGGATGAGGGTGTAGAAGGGTGGGTTAGTAAATTTGCGGATGACATGAAGGTCGGTGGAGTTGTGGATAGTGCCGAAGGATGTTGGAGGTTACAGAGGGACATAGATAGGCTGCAGAGCTGGGCTGAGAGATGGCAAATGGAGTTTAATGCGGAAAAGTGTGAGGTGATTCACTTTGGAAGGAGTAACAGGAATGCAGAGTACTGGGCTAATGGGAAGATTCTTGGTAGTGTAGATGAGCAGAGAGATCTTGATGTCCAGGTGCATAAATCCCTGAAAGTTGCCACCCAGGTTAATAGGGCTGTTCAGAAGGCATATGGTGTGTTAGCTTTTATTAGTAGGGGGATCGAGTTTCGGAACCACGAGGTCATGCTGCAGCTGTACAAAACTCTGGTGCAGCCGCACCTGGAGTATTGCGTGCAGTTCTGGTCACCGCATTATAGGAAGGATGTGGAAGCTTTGGAAAGGGTGCAGAGGAGATTTACTAGGATATTGCCTGGTATGGAGGGAAGGTCTTACAAGGAAAGGCTGAGGGACTTGAGGTTGTTTTCGTTAGAGAGAAGGAGGAGGAGAGGTGACTTAATAGAGACATATAAGATAATCAGAGGGTGAGATAGGGTGGATAGTGAGAGTCTTTTTCCTCGGATGGTGATGGCAAACACGAGGGGACATAGCTTTAAGTTGAGGGGTGATAGATATAGGACAGATGTCAGAGGTAGTTTCTTTACTCAGAGAGTAGTAGGGGCGTGGAATGCCCTGCCTTCAACAGTAGTAGACTCGCCAACTTTAAGGGCATTAAAGTGGTCATTGGATAGACATATGGATGAAAATGGAATAGTGTAGGTCAGATGGTTTCACAGGTCAGCGCAACATAGAAGGCCAAAGGGCCTGTACTGCGCTGTAATGTTCTATGTTCTATGAAGGGATGGAGGGATTTGTAATCAATACATAAAGGAAAGAAACTCCACACTTGTAAAGGTTAATTTTCAGTGTCAAAAAGGTTGATTGGCAACAATTAAGACTTACCACGCTGTTCAAAAGAGGTGCTTAAGCTGCAATGACCAAATGCAACTTATTGTGGCAAGTTTAATTTATATCTGCCATGTAAGTGCTGGAACTTCATGCCATTTAATGCATTGCAATGGTGAGGCAGACAACAAGATGCGTTTTCACAAAGCTAATGGTGGAGTGATGCATCTTGGGCAGAAACCTTGGGATTTTTGTAGTTAACCATTGCATGTGCCCTCACCTGCAGTTGCTGTGTGATTTGTGCATAAATAATTTCAGCGTCTTTAGCAACACCATTATTTTAGATTAGAGATACAGCACTGAAACAGGCCCTTCGGCCCACCGAGTCTGTGCCGAACATCAACCACCCATTTATACTAATCCTACACTAATCCCACATTCCTACCAAACATCCCCACCTGTCCCTATATTTTCCTACCACCTACCGACACTAGTGACAATTCATAATGGCCAATTTACCTATCAACCTGCAAGTCTTTTGGCTTGTGGGAGGAAACCGGAGCACCCGGAGAAAACCCACGCAGACACAGGGAGAACTTGCAAACTCCACACAGGCACTACCTGGACTCGAACCCGGGTCCCTGGAGCTGTGAGGCTGCGGTGCTAACCACTGCGCCACTGTGCCGCCCTGACAGTAAACTTTGGCCCATCATTTTGCTTCCAGAGCTGACAACACATACTGTATTCTTTGGAAATAGCTTCTTATTTTATCGCATTTTATTGCCTTTTATTGTTTTCCAAAACTATGTTGTCTTTCTTCAGCCAGCCAGGAAGTTAGCAATAATTTGTTTGACTGAAGGTTTCAAATAGATATCCCTAATGATTTTTCTGTACCTTGAGATGGAGCAACTGTTGCCTCAAGGCACCCAGTCTAATGGTCCAAGAAATAACCAACACTTGATTGATCAAGAATAGACGAATATGAATGTCAGTGGAGGATTGGAATCAACTCAAGACTCTTTTGGGACTATGCCATTCTCTTATTAAAGTTATTGTTGCTCAAGTCAATGACATATCTAAGTTACCGTGCCTCTACCAAGCAACAGTTTGACTGCTCCTGTCTTATAGTACCTCAGTCTTCAGTCCTTTTGATTTCTTCTCCTTTATCTGTCTCGTACTTAAATGAATTCCACAGGGAAGTGCACTTACTGCTACTTCAGTAGGGAGGGAGTTGCCCTGGGAGTCCTCAACATCGACTCCGGACCCCATGATGTCTCATGGCATCAGGTCAAACATGGACAAGGAAACCTCCTGCTGATTACCACCTACCGCCCTCCCTCAGCTGATGAGTCAGTACTCCTCCATGTTGAACAGCACTTGGAGGAAGCACTGACAGTGGCAAGGGCACAGAATGTACTCTGGATGGGGGACATCAATGTGCATCACCAAGAGTGGCTCAAGTAGCACCACTACTGATCAAGCTGGCCGAGTCCAAAAGGACATAACTGCTAGACTGGGTATGCGGCAGGTGGTGATGGAACCAACAAGAATGGGCGGCACAGTGGCGCAGTGGTTAGCACCGCAGCCTCACAGCTCCAGCGATCCGGGTTCAATTCCGGGTACTGCCTGTGTGGAGTTTGCAAGTTCTCCCTGTGTCTGCGTGGGTTTCCTCCGGGTGCTCCGGTTTCCTCCCACATACCAAAAGACTTGCAGGTTGATAGGTAAATTGGCCATTAGAAATTGCCCCTAGTATAGGTAGGTGGTAGGGAAATATATATGGATAGGTGGGGATGTAATAGGAATATGGGATTAGTGTAGGATTAGTGTAAACGGGTGGTTGATGGTCGGCACAGACTCGGTGGGCCGAAGGGCCTGTTTCAGTGCTGTATCTCTCTAAACTCTAAACTAAGGGAAAACATACTTGACCTCGTCCTCACCGATCTGCCTGCCGCAGATGCATCTGTCCATGACAGTATTGGTAGGAGTAACATCCGCACAGTCGTTGTGGAGACGAAGTCCCGCCTTCACATTAAGTATACCCTCCTTCGTGTTGTGTGGCACTACCAGCATGCTAAATGGGATAGATTTCGAACAGATCTAGCAAAGCAAGACTGGGCATCCATGAGGCGCTGTGGGCCATCATCAGCAGCAGAATTGTACTCAACTACAATCTGTAACCTCATGGCCCGGCATATCCCCCACTCTGCCATTAACATCAAGCCAGGAGACCAACCCTGGTTCAATGAAAAGTGCAGGAGGGCAAGCCAGGAGCAGCACCAGGCATACGTCAAAATGAGGTGTCAACCTGGTGAAGTTACAACACAGGACTATCTGCATGCCAAACTATGTAAGCAGCATGCGATAGACAGAGCTAAGCGATCCCATAACCAACAGATCAGATCTAAGCTCTGCAGTCGTGCCACATCCAGACATGAATGGTGGTGGACAATTAAACAACTAATTGGAGGAGGTGGCTCCACAATTTTCCCCATCGTCAATGATGGGGGAGCCCAGCACATCAGTGCGAAAGATCAGGCTGGAGCATTTGCAACAAACTTCAGTCAGAAGTGCCGAGTTGATGATCCATTTCGGTCTCCTCCTGAAGTCCCCAGCATCACAGATGCCAGACCTCAGCCAATTCGATTCACTCCGCGTAATATCAAGAAACGACTGAAGGCACTGGATACTGCAAAAGCTATGGGCCCTGACAATATTCCAGCAATAGTACTGAAGACCTGTGCTCCAGAACTTGCCGCGCCCCTAGCCAAGCTGTTCCAGTACAGCTACAACACTGGCATCTACCCTGCAATGTGGATAATTGCCAGGTATGCCCTGTACACAAAAAGCAGGGCAAGGCCAACCCAGCCAATTACCGCCCCATCAGTCTGCTCTCCATCATCAGTAAAGTGATGGAAGGTGTCATCAACAGTGCCATCAAGCGGCACTTGCTTCGCAATAACTTGCTCAGTGACACTCAGTTTGGGTTCTGCCAGGGCCACTCAGCTCCAGACCCGATTACAGCCTTGGTTCAAACATGGACAAAAGAGCTGAACTCAAGAGATGAGGTGAGAGTGACTGCCCTTGACATCAAGGCAGCATTTGACCGAGTATGGCATCAAGAGGCCCGAGCAAAACTGAGGTCAATGGGAATCAGGGGGAAAACCCTTCGTTGGTTGGAGTCATACCTAGTGCAAAGGGAGATGGCTGTGGTTATTGGAGTTCAATCATCTGAGCTCCAGGACATCACTGCAGGAGTTCCTCAGGGTAGTGTCCTAGGCCCAACCATCTTCAGCTGCTTCATCAATGACCTTCCTTCAATCATAAGGTCAAAAGTTTGGATGTTCGCAGATGATTACACAATGTTCAGCACCATTCCTGACTCCTCAGATACTGAAGCAGTCCGTGTAGAAATGCAGCAAGACTTGGACAATATCAGGCTTGGGCTGATAAGTGACAAGTAACATTCGCGCCACACCAGGCAATGACCATCTCCAACAAGAGAGAATCTAACCATGTTCCCTTGACTTTCAATGGCATTACCATCGCTGAATCCCCCATTATCAAGATCCTAGGGGCTACCATTGACCAGAAACTGAACTGGAGTAGCTATATAAATACCGTGGCTACAAGAGCAGGTCAGAGGCTCGGAATCCTGAGGTGGAGAACTCACCTCCTGACTCCCCAAAGCCTGTCCACCATCTACAAGGCACTAGTCAGGAGTGTGATGGAATACTCTCCACTTGATTGGATGGGTGCAGCTCCAACAACACTCAAGAAGCTCGACACCATCCAGGACAAAGCAGCCTGCTTGATTGACACCCCATTTACAAACACAGTGGCAGTAGTGCTTCCAGAAGATGCACTGCAGCAACGCACCAAAGCTCCTTGGACAGCACCTTCCAAACCCGCGACCTCTACCAACTAGAAGGACAAGGGCAGCAAATGCATGGGAACACCACCACCTGCAAGTTCCCCTCCAAGTCACACACCATCCTGATTTGGAACTATATCGCCGTTCCTTCACTGTCACTGGGTCAAAATCCTGGAACTCCCTTCCTAACAGCACTGTGGGTGTACCTACCCCACATGGACTGCAGCGGTTCAAGAAGGCAGCTCACCACCAACTTCACAAGGGCAATTAGGGATGGGCAATAAATGCTGGCCTCGCCAGCGATTCCCACATCCCATGAATGAATAAAAAACAAATTACATTTTGACCTGGTGGGCATCATCAGAAGCAGTTTTTCTTTTTATATTAATTGATTTGGCCATTCTCTATAATGCAGTTAACTGAAAGATATGTGGCAACCGAGTCTTTGAAGGCAGATATCGGCAGAATGGGATAACAACAAGAAGTTGCATTTATAAAGAATCTTTAACACAGTAGAATGTCCCAAGGTGCTTCACTGGAGCATTAGCAAACAAAATTTGACACCGACATATAAGGATATATTAGCCAACAGCTTGGTCAAAGTGGTAAGTTTTAGGAAGTGTCTTCAAGGGAAGAAGAAAGAGAAGCAGAGAAGCTTCGAGGTTCCAGAGCATAGGGCCTAGGCAGCTCAATGCACAGCTACCAATGGTGAAGCAATTAAATCGGGGATGTACAGGAAGTCAGAATTGGAGGTTTGCAGGGATCTTGAATGGTTGTAGAGCTGGAGGAGGTTATAGAGATAGGGAGGAGCAAGGCTATGGAGGTAGTCAAAAACAAGGATGAGAATTTTAAAATCGAGGTGTTGCCAGTCTGGGAGGCAATTTAGATTGGCATGCACAGGGGTGATTGGTGAACAGGGCTTGGTGCAAATTAGGGTATGGGCAACAGAGATTTGAATTACCTCAGGTTTATGGAGGCTGCAAGGTGGAAGGCCAGCCAGGAGAGCATTGCATTAGTCAAGCCTAGAGGTATTAAAGGCATCAATGTGGATTTCAGCAGCAGATGCGCTGAGCCATGGGTGGAGACAGGCAATGTTACAGAGGTGGAAGTATACGATCTTGGTGAAGGAGAGGATATGGGGTCAAGAGCTCAGCTCAGGATAAAATAGAATGGTAAGGTTATAAACAATCTGGTTTAGCCTCAGACAGTGACCAGGGAGAAAGGATGGACATATGGCATGCCACTTAAATATGGAGAAGATTGAGTTCAATAACTCAACCAAGAAAACCAAACCATGAGATTGCCTTCCCAGATCAGCTCTTGTAAGTTATCAAGCTATCTTCTGTTGTAGATATTGTGTGATCACCTTTAGAGTGATATCCCTTTAAGAACAAAGTATGCTAATGAGGTCATTAGAAATTAATGAGACAACTGACAACTACAAAGTAAACTGCATACAATGGGTCACCCATCACTTGTAGTGACACACTAACAATACAATGCAGGTATGACAAGTCAGAATGGAAACCATAAATATTTTACCTGGTAGACACAAGCAGACCAGCAATGGCAGGGTTACCAGTGTGTAAGGACCTCAACATTGTAACTATCCAAGAGGTCACCAAGGTACCCATTACAGCAGAAGAGACCAAGGGTACCCACATTGAGTCACAGTCCTTCCAGGTTCTCAGTGGTTCTAGTTTGGAGAGTATCAGCCCATTTCCCAGAGACATCACACCAAAAGAATGAAGATCCAAACTCAGGTAGTGAAAGTTCTTTGTCAACAGGCAGTATTTCTTCACACTCCAGTGACTCAGAAGAAGATATTGACATTGTAACCACGAAGAGACAAAGGCTGGCAGTGGGGAGCATTGACAAGGGGAACTCTCCAAGGACCGGAACCCGCTCGAGCCAATTATGTTGCACCCTCACCTCTGCTATCCAGAGAACCGCCAAAACCACAATGAGCCAGAATGGGCAGGCACTGCCATGAAGCCAAGTACTCCTCTGCCAAGTCCTTGACATTGAGCCCTAGGCCTTCAGAAGGAGAGGATGAGGAAAGACAAAGGGCACACAATCATAGAATCATAGAAAGTTTAAGGCACAGAAAGAATCTGCTTGGCCCATCGTGTCTGTGCTAGCTGAAAAACAATCCACAATGTCCTGAAGAGGCAGAGAAGGAACAAGTTGAAGCAATGTCTGTTGGCTCTTCAGGAAGAGGTGCCAGAATTTTCCAAGAATGACAAGGCCTCAAAAGTGGTCATCCTAAGAAAAACAACAGAGTAACTTAGCAGGCTGAAGGCAGAGCAACACAAACTTCAGAAAAACAGCAACAGCTTAGACGCAAATTCTCTGACACACCACTGAAATGATATATGGACTCTCCTGCACGTGTAAAGATCATCATATCTATCCTAATATAAATAACTTTGATCTTATCCAATTTTATATGTTTTTGCTTATAGTGTATGAAACTTATCTTTGGAAAGACTAGGGATGTGGTATGATCACTTTAAGAGTGATGCCCTTTAAATGCTCAGTATGCTAATGAGCTAAGTGCGAGGATGTAGTCATCTGACTCGGAGCCATAGTCAGTTTGCAACTGTAACTCCTTAGACAAAGGTACTGTATATAGTTTCCTCTGTATTGTATATAATAGTTATTAATAAACCTCTTTGAGATCTTCAAGGAATTGGAATCCACGTAACTCATTGTGTTACTTAAGACTACACAAAGAACACGTGACAATAGAGACTTAGCTATCTGACTTAAGTGAAACACATTTTGTCTATGATGATAAGACAAATAGTAAAGGTGGGGTAAAACTTTATTGTAGTTGTAAACCTCAAAAAAGCTTGAATCTAAGTGTAACCATGTAATTTTCATGTTATACAAAGCCTATACCAAACATTATAAGAGCATAAGAAATAGGAGCAAGAGTAGACCATTTGGCTCTTTGAGCCTGCTCTGTTATTCACTAAGATTATGTCAGATCTTCTACCTAAGCTCCTTTTTCCTGAACTATCCTCAACATCCCTTGATTCAAAATCCTTTGAGTGAAGAAATTTCTCCTTGTAATGGAATGTTCCAGTAATGTTTGGCAGGAAACATAGGAAATGTATCTTGTGTTCATAAATTTATTGTAATTCAAAGTCACTGTCCTAGAAATTGGATTGTGCTGCATCTGCTTTACAGGTGTAAAATGGACAGCTGAGGGTCAGGATGGTGGGCATTGTGTGCATGCCACATCCTAGGCGTGTGCTTGAAAAAAGTACTTTGCATATTCAAAATTGGATTATACATGCGCTGTCCATGTTGTCTCCTGTTTCTTCAGGCGCTTGCCAGCCAAATCTGGACTGGAAAGGTAAATTTGAACTTGTTTACTTATCTGACTAAGGATTGAAGAGGAGAAGGGATGTTCCCTTAATGACCTCAGCTGTTGTCTGAGCTAGCAATCTTGTCTTCCATTGCCCCTGTAACTGTTACTGGCAACATACCAGTAATAAGCAAATGCGGCCAGAGAACTATTTGCCACAATCCTGTTGATGACCTCATTTAGGTATGTGCAGTGTGCACTGCCTTGGATCATACCACCTGTACCAATGTCTAGGGTTTGCAGTGCAAAGTTATGTAGAACAGAATGACGGATGTGGAAGGTCTACTAAAAACCAAACTTGCATCTTCTCCATTATTAGATGATATATTTGTTTATTTGTTGCAACACGTAATAGAATAAACATTTTATTGGACAGCAGATTAAGCTATTAACTGTTAAACAGATTTATTAAGCAATAAATGGTCAACAGTCTAAATGAGCTACAGGCACAAAGGAATCTAGGATATACATTCACAAATTATTAGAAGTTGCAACACAAGTTAACAAGGCCATAAAAAACAACAAGCAAAACACTGGGCTTAATTTCTAGAGGAATCATATTTAAAAATGGAGAAGTTGGGCTGAATTCTATAAGCTTGCTGCCAATTTTGGCAGCAGGTGAAAAAATGGCGGCCGGGCCACAGACAAAAGAGCTGCCGCGATTTAAAGCTCATTTAAATAGCCAGGGCAGGCCCCCCCCCCCACCGCAATCATGTGGAGGGGGCTGGCTGACGCCATTTTGAAAAGGCTGTTCGCCCTACTGGCAGATTTAAATATTTATTGAAATTAAATAAATACATCTCTCTTGCCCCTCTCCCACCCCACTAATGACAATTAAATTACTTACTTCCCCTTCCCCCCCCAAAACACTTACCTTTACCACCTGACCTCCCCCCTCCCCCACAACTGCACAAACTTTAAACAATAAGCTTTCCCACATCCCATGGTGCTAATTTGACCCCATCCTCCTCACCCACCACCCCTCTGAGAAACTTACCTCCTCCCCCCTTCCCACCAGTGTCGTGCCTCGTTTCCCTGAAAGCCGGCCGCCGGGGTGAAGATCGCGGCGGGACATTAGGAGGTGACATGAAACTCATTAATTCAGGTAATTTATTTTATTGAAATATTTAAATGGGGGTCCCATCGCCAAGTGGCGGGGATGCCACCATGAAGCCTCACCGATGACAATGTTGGGCACAGTTCTGGCCTCCATATTGCAAAAAGTATATAGAGGTACTGGAAAGGGGGAAAAAAAGATTTACAAGAATTATAACTGAACTGAGAGGTTATAACTGTCAGGAAAGATTGCACAGACTCATGTTATTTTCTTGCTTGGGGATGACCAAATAGAGGTCTTTAAAATTATGAAGGCATTTGATAGTGTAGACATAGAAAAGGAGCTTCCACTTGTGAACAAGATCAGAGCTGGGGCTATAAATATAAGATAGTCACTAATAAACCAAACAAATAATTTATTAGAAAGTTCCTTCCCCAAAGAGTTCTTAGAAATGGAACTTGCACCTTATGGAGTATATGAAGCAAATAATACAGCTGTATTTCAGGAGAAGCCACATAAATACATGAAGGAGAAAGGAATAAAAATATTTGCAGATACTGTTATATGAAACAGTGTAGGAGGAGGCTTGTGTGGGGCATAAATGCCAGCATAGACCAATTGGGCCAATTGACCTGTTTCTGTGCTGTAAAGTCTATATAATTTTTTGTAAGTGCTGTGGTGGTGGTTTGCCCAAGGGCAGGTCCTCTGCTCTTTTTCTTCAACCAGGAAAGATAAGCATGACTAGGGAAGTGGGTACATAAGGTGGTTTCCTGTTGCCATCCTCAGACCAGAACAGGAATTGGAGCCGTGCTGTTGACATTGTTCTGAACCATATGCTGGCTATCTAAGCAACTCGTCCCCTTTTATGTAAGTAAATAGAAGCAAAGACACACAAACCAACTGGAAGCTGGGCCAGAGCCTGTATGGGTGGCAGGTTCTCTTCCCTGTAAAATAGCAATTAATTAATTGGGATTTAATAGCAATCTGGCAGCTTTCAAGGTCATTTTCTTTCCGGATTTCAGCCCAAATATTACTATTGAATCCAATTTTACAACTTGTCATGATGGGATTTGAGTTCAAACCACTTGGATTACTTGTCCAGTGCCATGACTACTACACTCCTACATCTCCTTCATACATAGAAGTTAACAATCTTTTTGCTTCTGAGATCCTCCCCTCACCACCCCACACTCCCCACTCCCCCTCCCCATCCTGCATGTTATAAAACTTCCACGAGCAAGTGTATTATTTACTGTATAATAATTAGCTAAATATATTATACGTTTTATTATTATTACTATTCTACTTACTTGATGTGAAACTTGGATGTTGAATTAAGGTGGGCCAAATGACCTACCTCATCTGCAATTATCATAATCTTGCAGAAAGGCTCCAGGACTACATTTTGTTAACATTTAATCGGTCTAGTCAGACTTGTGAGTGGTCCTCCCATGGTACTCAAAAGAGGATCTGCAGAGAACTCCTGGTATACTATGACCGGGAAATTTTTGAGCTTGCAGCAAGGCGGGAAAATGTCCCGTCAAGTTTGCCGCAGCTTTCTTCGTAAGATTATAAATAACATATCCCACAAAGGGCTGCATGCTTCTATACCTACGCAGAACTCGGCATAAGTGGAGATGTCACAAAAATATGAATAAATGCTCAATGTTATTGATTAAAAGTTAGGAAAACATATCAAAATTCACAAAGGGAATTTGTTATTTTTTAATCGCTGAAAAGTTTGCAACCAACATTCGAACAGGATCATGAAGGAGGCCCAAATAAGAAGATGGCAGCCAGCTTTGCAGCAGAAAAATAAATGTGGCTTTTACTCAGCTGCTTCAATAAATATTTCAGTATTTACTCAACTTGCTTTCCAATAGTTATTACATTGAAATCCAATTTTAATAGTAACCGAAACTGAAACTAATGCAACTGCACATAACATGTAGCCCAATGTAAAGGTCAGCCTGACAGTTGTTCCCCCAACCCTCAGTATTATTAATTTTCCGCAGCTGCATTGATCCCCACATGTGCCATTAGTCACTTTACACACGGATTAATTCACCCCTTTGCCTCATGTTGCACGCTGCAGGCTCTCGCGGTTCCTGTGTGTTTGGCTCTCAGCTGTCGTCAGTACCTGGATCAGGGTCAGCACTTTACCCAGCATATTTATGTTCTCATAGTCATATTTGAGGCAGAGGAGCTGTGCCGGATTCTCAACCACCTCAGTATGGGTGAGAGGTCCTGACCACTCGTGCAAGTTGATGGGCATATTTCAGCTGCACAGCAAACTACTCAAGCTCAGGCTGCATGAGTTGGTGCATGAGCCCTACTGTAGCCGGTTGAGATACTCCCAACTTCTGATAGGCTCCTCACTCTCAATCCTTATTGTTTGTACTGAGCTGTTTTTCCACAGCTCTGTCCTCCCACTTTAAATAAAGGTGCAAAGGGCATTGCTGTCAGTCAGTGATAAGATGTGGTGCTGGGCAGAGGGCAGTGTCAGCTAGAATTTTATTATTGGTGGACACCTTGAAATCTTCTCTTGGGCCTAGGGGACTGTGGATCCTAGTTGAGAACCCCTAACTATAGCACACAAAAAAACCACGGGACTTATGCCTCCCAGTCAATTAATCACTTTTAAATGTAGTCATATTGGACTAAATTTTACATGTCTGCCGCCGATCAACTATGCTGGTCCGCCTGTGCGGACCACTCATCGCGGAGCCACCGTGATATTAAACGCAGAGGTTCTTTTAAATGACCGGGGAGGTCCGCTACCCCCCACTCCACCAATAACGTGGAGGGGGCGGGTGGTCCGTCCCCAGAAATGGCATCAGGCACCGCTGCACAGGCGCCAATGCCATTTTTAAAGGGCTTCCATCCCTTCCATTTGATTTAAATGTTTAAAGAAAAATGACTTCAAAAAATTAAATATAGTTATCCTGACCCTCTTCCACACCCCTCCCCCACAATGATCATTAAACTCATTACTTGCCCTCTCCCCCCAAAAAAAACTTACCTTGTGCTCCGACATTCCTGCCCCACAAAGTTCATCAACTTCAAACTTTACCCCTTCCCACCACCCCATAGACCAATGAAATTAGTTTTACCCCACTCCTCCCTCCCGCACTGAGCGATTTACCTGCTCCCCCTTCCCCACCAGTGTTCTACCTTAGATCACCAAACGTAGATCTGAAGGCACAGGATTGCTGGCTGCCGCTACCAATATGGCACCAGAATGGATGGCAGGTGTGGGTAAGTAATTAATTCATTAATTTAACTAAATTAACATATTTAAATTTTGATCCTATCTGCGAGCCGTCGGGGGAGGCTGCCGTGAGGCCTCGCCACCACTGGCAATATCGGGTATGGCCTTCCCAGGGTCGAGGCCCATGGCAGGCCTCCCCCAGCGATATTTTCAGGCCCCCCGCCATGACCGCTGACGAAGACGGTGGGGGGGGGCCTGTAAAATCCAGCCCATTGTGTCGGCCCCCCCCAAATTGCATTAAACTTCATTTCTGCCCTTTCCGCCTCCCCACCCCTGGAATACCTACCATCATTAAATGACCTTCCCCCCACCCCCCTCCAAAGTTTGGATCCTTTGTCCTTTACCCCTTCCCATTAACCCACCAACCAATCCAAGGAGTTTGACCCCGCTACTCCACTTCCACACTGAGAAATGTTCTTCCTCCCCACTCCCCACAGGAGTTACGCCTCGTTTTGCCGAACGGGGATTCGAAGGTGCGGCATTGCCAGCCGCCCAAATGAAGGAGGTAAATTAATTCAGGTAGGTAAATTAATTTAAATATGGAAATTGTGGTCCCGTTGCCGAGCGGCGGGGTGGCTGCATGAGGCCTCGTCGCCGCTGCCGAGATCGGCACGGGGACTCCCGGCGTTGGGGTCGGTGGCTGGCCTCCTCCATTGCTATCTTCATTCCCCCCGCCACCATTCCTGGCATCGGAGAGCCTTTAAAATTCAGCTCAGCATCAGCCAAAGTTAGGCGCTTAAGTCTCTTGAGTGAGGCTTGAATCCAAAGCCTTCTAACTTAGAGCTGAAAGTGTTTCCACTGAACATATTGATAGTACTGTTAATTTCCAGTAGTTACATGCTGAACTAGCACCCTCCCACTTTTTTATCTGTTCATTGAATGTGGGCATTGCAGGTAGAGATCGCAGGTTTGGAAACTGCTGTCAAAAGAGGCTTCGCAAGTTGCTGCAGTGCATCTTGTAGTTGGTATGCACAGCTACCACTATGCGCCGGTGGTGGAGGGAATGAATGTTTAAGTGGCAGATGGGGCGCCAATGAAGTGGCTGTTTTGTTCTGCATGGTGTTGAGCTTCTTGAGTGTTGTTGGAGTTGCAATCATCCAGGTAACTGGAGAGTATTCCATCACACTTCTGACTTGTACCTTGTAGATGGTGGACAGGCTTTGGGGAGTCAGGAGGTGGGTTACCTGCCACAGAATTCCCAGCCTCTGATCTGCTCCTGAAGCCAAAGTATTCAGTCAATGACATGCTAGTCAATGGTGACCCCCAGGATTTGGATGATGTGGAATTCAGTGATTGTAATGTCATTGACTGAGAATGGGAGATGATTAAATTCTCTCTTGGTGGAGATGGTCATTGCATGGCACTTATGTGGCATAAATATTGCTTGCTATTTATTAGCCCAAGCCTGAATGTTGTCCAGGTCTTGCGACAGACAGCATGGACTGCTTCATTATCTGAGGAGTTATGAATGGGACTGATCACGGTGCAATTATCAGTTGTCATGCTCGGCCCCCACCTGCCCAGAACGAGGCACATTAATTTTGTCATGAACGTTGATTTTAAAGTGTTACTGGAGTAAAGAAAGGACTTGTTAAACAGATCAGCTGTGGCTGGAAAAGACTTTTGCATATTAACAGATGGTGATTGGAACTCAAAGGACCATTCCCTGATACATTCGACACACAATGAACCTTGATCACCAGGTATTGTATGTAAAAGGAGCATTCCAGGCCCTGCTAAGATGATACAATCCACAGAGCCAAGATGTGGTCAGACTATTTAGTCACATGACTAACCTGCTTGGCAACCTGAGGTTTCCTGAATTGTATAGTTTGAATGGAGAAAGACAGTTTGCTCTTGGATTGAGAAGATCTCTCCTGTCTGCTCCCATCTCTTTCTCATAAGCCTCTGAATCCACTGAAGACACATGAACCCCAAGAGAGAAAAGTCTCCTATGACAAACAAGGTTTAACAAGGACCCAACGAAAAGCAAGATCTACTGACAATCAAGGACTTTACAGAGAGCTCGAAGAACCGGAACAAAAACTCTTCAGCTATTGCCTCAAACTTTTCCACTTTATTTTTCTTCTGCTCTTTTCTGTCTCTATTTACATGTGTGTATCATGTATGCATACTAGCGTGGGCATGTCGTGTATCCGTAGGCGTTAACCGAATTAGAGTTTAAGTTTAATAAATTTCGACTTTTCTTCTTTAAACCTAAGAAAGCCTGTTTGTGCTGCTTTCTTTGCCTTATAATTGGAAAGCGGTGAACCAGGATTCACCAAGGGGGAGCTGAAAACACTATGTGTTTAAAATTAAACCCTTTTACAGTAAGACCAGATGAAGGCTGAAAGGGAACCCTAAACCTCTTTCTCAGCTGGTCATAACAGAAATTTGGGTGCTACCGTCCTGGATTTTACCCACAGACAAACGAGAGAAATTGGAAGTGGGAAGCCAAATTGTTTATAAACAAAAAAGAGCAAGATTTCAATGCAGGTTTTCTTGTGGTTGTGTGTGCTTGAATGCATGTCTGCAACTGAAGCTAGTAGCTCCCAAGCCAGGATGAAGTAATTTGGGGTAAGTTAAAAGCACTGTCTATGGAGGAGTTGAGAAAAATGGCTGAGCAGTGTGGGATCACTGTACATGGCAAGGCTAGGAAGTCGGAACTCCTCAGACTAGTGGCTAATCATTTTTCCCTTGAATCTGAAGAAGCAGACTCCGACAGGGTATTGTTAGCAAAGGTACAATTAGAACAAAGGAAACTTGAATTTGAGGAAAAGGAGAGGGAGAAAGAAAGAGCCTTCCAGAAGGAACGTGAGGAACATGAAGAAAATGAAAGACAGGATAAGGAGCAAGAGAGAGAGGAGAGAGAGAGAGAAAGAATATTCCAGAAGGAATGTGAAGAAAGAGAGCTGAAGCAGCTTGAGTTAACTAGGGGGTGACAGAGTAACCCCAGTGAAAGCATGGCCAATATGGAGGAGCATAATTCAGGGCTGGGTACAGAATTGTTAAAACTAGCTCAACTAATTCCAAAATTCAATGAGGAAGATGTAGAAGTATTTTTGTGTCGTTTGAGAAATTGGCAATGCAGCTAAAATGGTCAGCTGAGTCCTGGCCTCTTTTACTACAAAGCAAGCTAACTGGAAAAGTCCCTGAGGTTTATTCCCTATTGCCAGATGATTGTTCATCAAATTATGAACAGACAAAAAATGCTATCCTCGGGGCACATGAATTAGTACCCGAAGTCTATCGCCAAAAGTTTAGAACCTTCAAGAAGCAAGCTAATCAAACTTATATGAAGTTTGAAAGAGGTAAGCAGCTGGCTTTTGACCAGTGGCTGAGGGCTCTTAAAGTACAGCTCAGCTATGAGAATTGCAGAGAAGTAATTCTGTTAGAGGAATTTAAACACACTCTCCCACCCTCCATAAAGACCCGTGGAGAGGAGCAGCGGGTTCAGAGATCCCTGCATGCGGCCGTTCTGGCCGATGAGTTTGCTTTAATTTATAAGTCGGTTTCCCAGGGGAGAACCTTTCCTACTCATCCCCACAAATCTGAAAAGGACAAAGGAAGGTGATAGGAGCCCAAGTAGTCCTGGGCAGTCATAATGAGCAGTGTATAAACGCATACTATTTAGCTGAAGTTTGATCAAAGAAACATGGCGCTGAATTTTACGAGTGCGCCGCAGTTCGCGGTGGCACACTCTGATGGCGCGCATCCCGCGCAGTTGTGCCATATCTGAACCCCCGTGATATTATGCGTAGGGGCCGTTTTAAATAGAGGGGGTGGAGAGGCCACCCCCGATGATGTAGAGGGGGCAGCCACCACGTCCCTGGCAATGGCGTCGGTGCCACCGCACTGGCACCATTTTTAAAGGGCTTGAAGACATTAGAAGTCATTTTAATTTTTTAAAGGAAAAGTATTAGGAATTTTTTAAGAACAATTAATAAGGAGATGGAAGCCCTTCCCAACACTCCCCCAATGGGCATTTCAATGCCTGAAATGACTAACACTTGCCATTTTCCCTACCCGAACTTTCCCCCCCAACCTTCTAACTTTTGCCCTTCAACCCTTTCCCACTATCCCCACATCCGATAAAAATTGATTTCCCCGCTCCCCGACCTGTCCTATTCTGAAAATATTATTCCTCCCCCTTCCCCACTAGGTTCTCACCTCGGAACTCCGTATGGAGTTCCAAAGGCGGGCGAAGTACCAATGGCGACTGTAAAATCGGTGTAGGACGGCTGCCACCTGCAGGTAAATTTATTTAAATATCTTTAATGTTAATTTAAATATGCAGATGAAGGGCCCACCGCCAGGCGAGGTCCCCATGCTGCCGGTAATATGCAGCAGGCCCTTCTTGACGTCATGGGACGAGGCAGGCCTCTCCCTGCAGAATTCTACCAGCCCCTACGCCACGACCTGCGGCATCGATGGGCCAGTAAAATTCAGCCCATGTGGACAGTAAAATGAAGATTTGTGGGCTCATAAAGGTTGCATAAAGTCTTATGATTATTGTCACAATAACTTGAAATTTCATCTTCATGTAATAAAATTAATCATGAGAAACCAAGTATATATTCACAGGCTATGCCAATTTAAAGAACAAGAGCTACCTCAGTAAGTGATGTTTAGTACCTTTCTCTTGTCATTCACTTACAACCTGTTTTTGAACAGGAATATTCTCTTCTACAGTGATCCAGTTGTCTTGTTCATTTTTCTATTTATGTACTGTGAGACAACAATCATGAAATGTTTTTTCCATCAACACTTTCCATCTTAAAACCAAATTGGCTGCAGCCTGTGGGCATATCATCTATTTTGTGCTTTATCTTCCATACATTCTTTGCTTTGCCAGGAAGAACTACTTGACATTCCAAGTGAACATTTGAAATTGTAAGTATATATTCACATTTAAATTTGTCTTCTTAGTGATATTTAATAATGAAGAAATGTTAAGCTTTTAAAATGTTTTAGCTTTAATAAATGTTGAGTGGAATTATTGATTTCTTATTGCTGCACTAAGCAAAAATTATATTATATATAGAGCAAATTAATAACTGTTTTCAGTGTGTATCTCAGAAAAATTTGAATACAGAGAATAATGGAAATACCATCTACTACAATGTTAGCCACTTTTGGCAGCATAATGGTGAAATTTGATTTTCAAAAGGAGTTGAGAGCATCATATTTGTATATAGATCCATATCCCACAATGACCTAACAGAACTCTGACACAGAAAATTAAGCTGGCTGACTTCTCCAGCAAAGTCATCTTTCACCTTATGATTGCCATAAAAATGCATTCCACCAAAGGAAATTGGATATTGATTTTTATTATAAATCAGTAGTAATATTTGATTTATACTAAGCTTTCATAACAAAATGTAATGAAGTAATATTTCCACTTATATGTGAAATTGTGTTGGCAAGTTAACCTCTCAGTTGTTATAATTCTCCATTTTGTTGAATTTACTGTATTTGTTTTGGCTGTTTGTAACATGAAATGGGTGACATTTTTCCACTTGTAAAAAAAGTCAATGTGCATATTATCTTTGACTAACCTTAACATCTCACTTGCACTGTTGGGCAAACTGTTCATTGCTCATCTGTTACTTAGACTACTGTTTTAGTGTTGGAAGTGCATTTTTAAAGAAAAAAAACCAAAAAGAGTTAACGATAAAATATTATTTGATGACATCAATAGTAATCATTTTTAAAAATAAATTTAGCAGTGTACAGTATAGAAGCCTATGAGATCAAAAACAGATTTCCACAGTAAAAGTAATAATTGGCCGCTTGAATATTTTAAATTGTAATTCATAATGAAACCCAATTCAACAAGTGTCACTCATTGGATTGACATTACTCATTCTATTGAAAATGTGACCTATTTTGACATATAGAACCATAGAATCTTACAACAAAGAAAGCCATTCAGCCCATCTTGACCATGCTGGCTCTTTGAAATAGCTGTCCAATTTATTGCCACACCCCAGCTTTTACTCATAACCCTGCAAATTAGTCCTCTTCAAATATCTTTTGAAAGTTCCCATGCAATCTGCTTCCACCATCCTTTCAGGTAGTGTTTTCCATTTCTTAACCCTCTGTGTGAATAAAAAATTCTCCTCATTTCCCTTTTAGTCCTTTTGTTAATTATTTTTAAACTTATGACCATTGGTTACTGACCCTCTTAGCAAAGGAAACAGTTTCTCCTTATTTGCTCTCGCAAAAGCCCTAATAATTTTGTATACATTTATTATGTCTCCTCTTAACTTTCTCTGATCTAAGGAGAACAATCCTAGCTTTTCCAATCTATCCACACAACTGAAGATTCTCAACCCTGGCAACAACCTGGTAAACCTCCTCCATATCTTCTCCAAGGCATTGGCATCCTTTCTAACGTGTAGTATCTAGAATTACATAATATTCCAGCTATCTGGGGTGGCACAGTGGCGCAGTGGTTAGCACCACAGCCTCACAGCTCCAGTGACCCGGGTTCAGTTCTGGGTACCGCCTGTGCGGAGTTTGCAAGTACTCCCTGTGACCGCATGGATTTCTGCCAGGTGCTCTGGTTTCCTCCCACAGCCAAAGACTTGCAGGTTGATAGGTAAATTGGCCATTGTAAATTGCCCGTAGTGTAGGTAGGTGGTAGGATAATTGAGGGAAGGTGGGGATGTAAGGGAATATGGGATTAATGTAGGATTGGTATAAATGGGTGGTTGTTGGTTGGCACGGACTCAGTGGACTGAAGGGCCTGTTTCTGTGCTGCATCTCTTTCTATCTGCCTCTGTCCTCCTGAAGTCTGCTATCTTCCTCACTATTTATTATGTTGCTCTTAAAAGTAAAAAGCGGGTTCCAAATGTTTAGCTGGGTTTACAATCTGTGTCACTCCTGCCTATTATAATTGCTACCCCTCATCCCTTACAGCTTTTTAATGTTGGCAGTTCTGAGTAACCACTCTCTAGTAATTACCTTTTGAACTGACTTCAGGTTATCTTCAGTTGAGATTTGAAAGTTGAGTTTCTGGGCATCTGTCATCGAATGACTCCTAGAATAAAACAGTGCCTTGTTCATTGAATTAGCTTTATGAATCCAGTGGAGTTTATCAGTTTGTGGCACAGGTTATCTTTCAGACAAGGAATGGGACCTTTAGCCACACAACTGCAAATTTTCAAGAAAAGCCTATAGCTGAGTGAGGCAGAAGATCTGACCTGGGAGTAAGAAGAAGTAGTGTCTGAGCAGATTAAGCCTCCTGAACAAGGCAATGAATTCAAAATATGACGAATGCATTATTCCAGATAGGTTGTAGGCTCATTTATTTACATGGAGGTGCACATATGGAGGAGTAGTTTTTTTTTAACTCCCGGGTGGTCATCTGATGGAATGTATCACTTACTCTTAATAGAATCTACCTGCATTTCATTCGATTAAAATCCACTCCCCAAGAGTATCATCCAAGCAAAGAAGATGGAGACCTGCTCCATCAAAATTGAAGAAAAATGTTGGAATTATATTTATGATCAAGAACAGTGCCATAGATTTCAGACTCGTTAAAATATAAACATATATTTATCACATTTCTCAGATTTTTATGTTAGATCTTTTCTTGCTTTTGATGATTAGTCCTGTCAGTGAAGTTTATGCTGCTATAATCTGAAATGTCACCTTTTTTCTGCCAAGTATCTAGATAAACAATAACCTCACCCAAATATCCTAACAGAACTTGTATTCCATAAACTGGTTTCTGAAAAGCATCACATGCCATGTAAATTCTATTCTTATTATATGTTTACTGAATTGAAACTCAGGCTTCAAATGAATAAATGCTTTTATTTACACAAGATAGATAAATGAACAGTGCAAACTTTCACAATGTGAGCCAACAGCTGTGAGGAACCCTACCACTGATGCATATGAAAGGTACAACAGAAGCCACATGAGCACGAGCGGTTATTGAGCAAGTTGCTGAAGATGTGGTTAGGTGCTGGACAGATTTGGGGGTGCCCTTCAGTATGCTCCATCAAGGGTGCCCAAAATGGTAGTGGTCAGCTGTGCATTGCATAACATAACGCTGCAGAGAGGACTGGAACTGCAGGAGGAGGAAGGTGATGGCCACACTACATCTTGGAGGAGGAGGAAAAAGAGGAGGAGCAGGAGGAAGAGCTTTACGTGGCCAGGGTCATTGCAGCCACTAATCTAACTGCCAGGGATGTCTGTGACTTATCCAGACACAGTTCATCTAATTTGAGGATGTGGCACACCAATGATGAACTACTGGGCACCCCTCTGCCTACCAAAGCAAAGCATTCCCACAGTCAATGATCCTTTCATCTCACTGACACCCAGTGCTCATCTTCTACTCCAGTCATACCATTTTCATCAAGGCTGATGGCCACTTGGCAGGCGAGAAGCCATAATAAGCAATGGACAAATGGAGACTTTAAATTATATTTATGGTGCATAAAAATGACAATAAAAAAGACACATTAACAGACTTTCTCTTGTGAAACTAAGATGTCTAACTCTTCCTTTCCCTATTACTTCTCCATGATGTTACCCCTATGACAAGAGTCAGCATTTGTGGTTCTGTTTGGGGTAGAGGGCAGGGGTTGCATGGGGGAGGAGTGAAATCTGCTTGAGTAAAGTTCCATATGCCCTTTCTTCACCTTCTGTCTCATGGCCTACTGCACTTTCCTGCAAGCCAGGAGCTGAAGACCACTTTGCTTGGGGTGCTGAACAGCCAATGTGAGGTTTTCCTCCATCCTCTTGAAACTGATGACTGAGTGTTCAGGCCATTGGTGAGGGTCAGCATACACTCATTTGCCTGCCATGTCTGATGTTCCATGCAAATGGCTATTCTTTCCATGGAGGTGGACATTGGTGCAAAGGCCTGAGACATCATGGCACTCGTGCTAAAGGTGATGTCAAGAAAACATGCTATGCCGAAAGAGGATTTTAATCCATTGGTTGCAAACATGGATTAATCTTTTAAAAATAAGGGACAGAAATAAACTGATGAAAGTCACTGCTAAACAGCTAATAATGGCCACCACAATTTGCATCTGAATACGTTACACATCAAGGTATCAAAAGACAGATGGATGTCTGAGCTAGTAACCACTGGAACAATGCCGCATGAATTTGGAATCAGCTAACAGCTTCACTTCTACTGGCAAAACATTCAAAGCCATCTTGGAATATAAACAGTGGAAGATAAACGTTGAAACAATGAGACCCGAGAGAGATTGGGAATTCCTAGACTTGAATCTAATTAAGTTGCAAACAAGGCATCATGTGACTGCCTCCCAATCTCTGAAAAACTAGCAGTCTTTTGCTACACAGTGGTGGGGGGGGGGGGGGGGGGTCTCTCTTTCTCTCTCTCTCCCTCCTTCCCTCTCTCCAGGTGAGCTTGGGGTGTTTGAAGCTTGCCTGCTGACTGAAACAGATACAAGACAAAGACCACCTGCTCCACTGTCTCTAAGACCATCTACCAACCAAGAACTTCAGGACTCCAGATTCAGCTGGAAGACAACTGAGTTAACAGACACCACAGCTATATATTCTTTTTATTTGATCCAAACTCTATTTCAACCACTATTTCTGTCCACTCTGTAACCTATTTGTGTGTGTGATTCTCATATGTGTGTGTGTAAGTGAAAGTGCAGCATAGTTTATTATTTTACTTATATTGTGTTTTTGGTTAAGTACAATAAACTCACCTCTTCCTTGGTCAAGCTCAAGAAAACCTGTCTGATTAGTTCTTAGAGAGATACAGTACTGAAACAGGCCCTTTGGCCCACCAAGTCTGTGCCAACCATCAAACTAATTTATCATCATTTACCATCAACCATTTATACTAATTCTACATTAATTCTATATTCCCTACCACATCCCCACCATTCTCCTACCACCTACCTACACTAAGGACAATTTACAATGGCCAACTTACCTATCAATCTGCAAGTCTTTGGCTGTGGGAGGAAATCAGAGCACCTGTCGAAAACCCACACGGTCACAGGGAGAACTTGCAAACTCCACACAGGCAGTACCCAGAACTGAACCCAGGTCGCTGGAGCTGTGAGGCTGCAGTACTAACCGCCGTACCACTGTGCCGCCCCTTTTTGTGATCACAACAAAGGCAATAGGTTAAAATTCACTGAAGTGGTAATCGCATCCACTGTTTAAAATGGAATAAACCCTGTTGCAGTCAAATGAGAAAAAGGGCAAGATGGGAGCCTTGTGACCCATCTTCACCTGATCACAACAATGAACTCTTCCAATCTCTCTCCATTGGTGCTCAGTACTTCTGGAAATGCTGACAGTCCTCACACATTTTCTGTTGCTGTTCTAGAATAGTCCTCTTCATGATTGACCCATGAGGCTCAGCATCTGTGTCCAGCTGAGCAGAGCTTGGAGGGTCCTGCACCCTCTGATGGGGACTTTCCATTGCTGTCCCTATCTCCAACAGCTGCTGCTGCTCACTTGTGATGTGTGACCACCATGCAATATCATGGCTACCTGACTTGGAGGTCCCACTAAGATTTGTGCACAGGAGTCACGTGATGGTGCTTGCTCTGAGGACTTCTTTACTCCCTCCTGCACTAGCTCCTGCACGACACTTTAAGGACCTGTGACAGATGAAAACATGAATTAGAGCTGACAAGGGGAAGGAATTCAGAGTCATCATTGTGCAGATGATCATATTTTAGTTACTGGTGACATCAGTTAACATGAGTAATTATTGTGATTTATGTGGCTGTGTGATATCTAATTTTGTCATCAGGCCGTCTCTTCCGCAGTTGTCAGGATGGTGATGAGGGGAGGGCCATGCCTGGTTCTCTATCTCTCTCTGGTATTCTGCACTCTCTTCTGCAAGGAAAAAAAGTCAGAGATATGAGTGTGAGAAATGGAATGTTTTGAGAGGATGAAGGACAATATTTGTGAAGGGTGACAGTGAGGGATGGATATGCGATGACAATGAGGTAATGGTGAGTGTCAGTGGTTGTTGTTTAGATGGGGATGTGAGGAGTGCCTGAAAGAGAGTCTGAGGAGTGCTGTGCAGAAAAAGGCTGGGGAGGTCAGAGCGAGGGGGTTAGCACCTGAATGTCGAAAACTACTTACCTTTCTCACCCTGATGAGGCCATTGAACCTGGTATGGAGGGCGCTAGCTATGCAGAGAGGTTGAGTAGATTAGGATTATTTTCATTAGAAAGACGAAGGTTGAGGGGGGACCTGATTGAGGTGTACAAAATCATGAGAGGTATAGACAGGGTGGATAGCAAGAAGCTTTTTCCCAGAGTGGGGGATTCAATTACTAGGGGTCACGAGTTCAAAGTGAAAGGGGAAAAGTTTAGGGGGGATATGCGTGGAAAGTTCTTTACGCAGAGGGTGGTGGGTGCATGGAACGCACTGCCAGCGGAGGTGGTAGACGCGGGCACGATGGCGTCTTTTAAGATGTATCTAGACAGATACATGAATGGGCAGGAAGTAAAGAGATACAGACCCTTAGAAAATAGGCGACAGGTTTAGATAGAGGATTTGGATCGGCGTAGGCTTGGAGGGCCGAAGGGCCTGTTCCTGTGCTGTAATTTTCTTTGTTCTTTGAACCTCTTGTGGCACTGTATCCATGAGTGAGGCACCAGACTCCTGCTGCTCACTTCCTTAGCCACTTCCAGCCATGTCCTTCAGAGGCTGGCCTCTTCCTCCCATTTGCTGGGAAGAGGTTTGCAGCCTTCCCATGTTGAGACTCATCAGTACAGTTGCTGTCTCTGGTCTCTGAGCTGATTTTTGTAGAATGAATCGATTCTGACACCTACTGGTGTCCCTTTAAATAGTGATCATGCCCACCCACTCCAATCGGTCAGGAAAATGGAAGAAGGCTGTTAATGCCGTGGCTAAGTTAAAAAGGTATGGAAAAGCCCATTCCATGATTTTTCAGGTTCCCGACCCACTGCCAGCCTCTCCTTTGCGAACGGTCCAAAAGATTCTGCCCATTGAGCTGTTAATCACAAAGGATTCCAGTCAATGAAAGGCCTGTATTTTATTGCCATTGGTCTCAAACACTGTCAGTAAAGGCCACTGTCTCCAGATTGAGAGAATATCCTTTGCTGTGTTACCGGAGCACCTCCACGTATCCGTGTGGCTGCATGTTCTGCACTCTGAAATGAATGGCCCTGCAAAGAGCAAAATGTCACAAAGCTACTTCTATAGGATAATGGGGCCACCTCTGATGTGCAATTTTTTTACAACTGTAAATAATTGCTTCTTCAAGGACAATTAACCAATTAAAATTTCAAACCAATATTGTGTGGCCCTAAACAACTTATTTCTGTCCTTGACAACTGTTTGGTTTGATCATACAGCTTCTGTTGACAAGATGCTTTGCACAGCATTGGTAGTTTAACCCCTTAGGTACCAGAAATGCATTTTATCATTCAAAATAAGCAAAAATCCATTCTGCCACATTCTTTATGAGGCAAAATATCTTAAAAATGACATCACATATACTTTTAAGCAACAAATGAGAGAAAAGTCACAGGTCTGCAGAAATACCAAAGTTAGACCCAAACACACATTCATTGCATAAACCATTGCCTGAAGGAGATTTTCGATGCAGCAGCAGAATGCCACGATACATGCACACTTCTGATGCGAAGTACACTAGATGTCATATTGATAAAGGAATTAGCACAGATGCACTTGATGTCCGTTGCAAGTATGCAGAGCAGGGAGATCATGACGCTAATTTGATAGCAGTGCTGCCATTTTGGAGCTTCACACTTCAGCCGATTTCCTCGCTTAAACTCGCAAAGCTGAACATGATGTTAAGTAGTATGAAAGACCATACCTGACCCTCCACCCCCACTCCCTGCCCCTGTCCCATGCCCTCACTAGCACGATTTAAAGGGATTACAACTACTCACATGTCAGTTGTTGATTTATTACTTCTCGAGTGACTGACAGATGTAAAGTACATTTTGCTGACTTCATGGCTTCTGCACAAACCTGTTTCTCCCAGACATGGTGAACTAATAGGCTTTACTCTTGGAATCGAGCATGATAGGGAGAATGAGCAGAGGTCACACAGAACAAGACAACCTGACAGGAAGGGAGGAGGGGGAGAATGACTCTCAGCAAGACACCATATTTGCCCTGGCTGTTTAGAGAGCAATTCCCCAACCTGAACATCTGTGACAACCAATGATTGAGACATCTGCACTTCACGAAGGAGGCCCTCACTGAAATCTGCCTCCTGCTGCAGCCACAACTCCAATTTCCGATCAGGGTAAGGACTGCATTGCCAGTGACTGTGAAGGTGACCGTAGCCATAAACCTTTAAGTGTCTACCTCCTTCCAAGGAGCTACTAGAGATATAAGCATCATATTGTAGTTTGTCGTTCAGTGCTGAATAAGGGAGGTCACTGAAGCTCTCTATTCAAAGAGAGATAATCACTTCATTTCCTTTTGCCAGAGAGAAGCAGGTGGACCGAGCATGAGGATTTGCTAGGATTGCAACCTTCCCAATTTTATGCTTTGTATGCGCCTCATGTCAATTCTGCCATGTACCTAAACAAAAAGAGATTCCACTCCCTAAACGTGCAGCTAGTATGTGATAATAGGCAGCGCTTATATCTCATGACTCCAGTCCAGAACCCATGCACAACATGCGCAACAATGAAAGCCATGCTGCCACAAGAAATCTGATAGAGCAGACAATCGGTATGCTAAAGCAATGGTTCCACTGCCTGGACTGTTCTGGAGATCATGAAGGAACAACCCTTGTCACCACGTACTAGGTGAGAAGCTGAGGAGCATGAGAAGGAGGAGGAGGAGGAAGGGACGCTGCAACCTAGACTGCCCCTTTCTGTCTTGGTTGTATAGGAAGAACTAATTCAAGTATAATACCTCATCACCAATTCCTCATTCACCAACATCCCCAGACTCCTTGGACTGAATTTTTTTGCAGCGACAGGGGTCTCAGTGGCGAGCCAGAAGGTGGAGGGAGACCCCCCCCTCGGCCCTCCGTCAGATCCCCAAAGCCATTTAACAGTGGGCAGGCAATTAACTGCCCACCATCCGGGATGCCATCCCTTTAAGGGAGGAGCTCCCGCCTCCCAGAGCTGTCGGTCAGTCGGAAGGTCAGCACCTCTGCAGTACTGGCAGTGTCACTGGGAGCAGTGGTGACTGCCAGTACTGCAGGAGGCCCAGCAGTACGAAGATGTCCAGAGACCCCGGGAAAGATGATTGAGGTTGGGATCGCCAGGGCATTTTAGGCAGACCCAGTGATAGGATGGATGGGGTTAGTGAGAGTGGGGTGGGGTCTTCCCAATGGGGTGGCGATTACTGCCAGGGGGGTCCTTCAGGGGCCCTGGATTGCCCGAAAGGAGGGACCCCTCCCGACCCCACTTGGAGGCCATCTGTTTTACTTGGCGGTGTCTCTCCATGGCGTCGGGCCCCTCCACCTTCTATTAAATTGAGGTGGATAGGAATTGGCCCTTAAGTGGTCATTAAGGGCCTCAATTGGCCTCTGCCGGGAAGGACATCCTCGGCCTTCTCCACCTGGACTAAATTGGAAGGTGTCAGGACACTCCCCTGCCTTCTAATGCAAATTTATGGGCCCCTCCACCACCGTTCCCATCCCAAGGCGACCCATAAAATGTAGCCCCTTTTCTTTCCTCTATCACTGACCATCACATTGTCCTCTTGCCCACAGTAGGAAAAAAGCCAACACACGATACGCATTCCAAACAAAGGTTATATACGAAATAACAAAATATTGCATGGAAAATCTGTCTCTGTGTTCCTTTAGCTGTCCTAGTGCTCCCAGAAGGGGCTACCCTAGTGGCTGAAACATGGCTGGTGGAAGACTGCTGACTTTCAGTGGAGAAGACTGACGAAATAGCTTTGGAGGACGACCATGAGCAGCTCTGGCCCGAGAAAACCCACCTTCAAATTGCACCACCTCAGCGTCAGTGGCAGCAGTCTGAGCTGGCCAGCTGACAGGCAACAGCAAGGGCTGCACTGGTCGAGTAGCAGCACCAGATGCTGTCATCCTGAAAGAGGACAGTAGGCTCATGCTCCGTGGAGCAACTGCCACTCTCCCAGAGTAGTGCCTCAGCCATCATAGTAATTTGTTGGAGGAAAGATTACTGGACTGCTATGTCAGCCTGTAAGCCTCTTTGAACTGTGATTTTCACAGCTATAGTGGCAGCAGTGTATGCTTCACGGCAGCCATCAGATGTAAGTGGCTTCTGCTTGTGCTGCAATAGAAGCTGAGACATTGGATATCAGATGCCTCATCAAGGTTGGTTCCACAATTGTGTTGATGGAGTTGGCCATCAGTTCCTTGCTGGAAAGGATGGGCCCCAAGCTCTGCGCAAAATCTTATTGCCAAGTTGGTGCCGGCCTCCTCCATGTTTCTTGGCATTGACAGTCTTTCTAGCAGGCTTCCCAATGCACAAATCATTTTGTTGTGTGCACCCATGGTCCTTTTTTTATACTGGTCTGTCGAAGTCCTCTGTAGCAGAACTTATGTGACCTTAGCCTCTGGCAAGCTTGCACCAATGCTATTCTTACACCCTGCCCTGGCTGCAGCATACTTGTGCTCGGTGTCTCATCAAATGCAGCTCCCACCTCTTTGCTATCCTCTAAGATACACAGTGTTAGAATCTGAGCTGGTGGTTGAGTGTGTGAAATTGAGTGATGGTATGTCTTCATCATCACTGTCTTCTTGGTCTTCTTCCATTGCCTGGCCAGATTGAAGTTCTTGTGTACCTGAAAGGAAATATTGACATGGGTACAGTTGTGGTGATGGAAGGAGATAAAGTAAGAAATGCAGGCTGCAGCTTGTAAGTCTGAAGAGATTATGGGATGAGGAGGAAGTGGGATGTGAGATAGAGGGATGAATATGTGGATAACTTCATCTTCAAAGTAATGGGACCATGGTCTCAGCAATGGCCCTTCTTATAATGGCTAGCACCATCTCTCCATGGGGGTCAAAACATGCAGACATGTCCCATCCCCTCCAGTTAGTTACTGCTGCCTCTGATTGTGCTCCACCTTCTCCTGCAATAATGAGGGAAATGTGTCAGTGACTGTTGTGCAATATGTTTCAGTGATGTGTCTGCCATAGTCGAATAGTCGGTAGTGTTTGCAAGATGTGAGATTTGGGTTCTAGACTTGCAACAGTGTTAAGTGTGTGAGGGTGAAGTGAAGCATATAAATGTTACATTTGAGTCCTGATTGATACAGATTGTTGGTAGATGAGTGATTAGGGGTGTGGTAATTTGAGCAATGGTTGAGGCTAATGGTGCAGATGGTAGGATATGGCATTTGAAGATGCATTCATTGACCTTGACCACTCATGTGAGGTCATTAAACTTCTTGTGGCACTGCATCCAGGTGCACATGCCACTGACCTCTGTGACTTTCTGTTCCCATTGTCTTCTCCTGGAATGTCTGGAGGACCTCCTTCCAGCTCCCCCACCAGCCCTCCCCAGCCCTCCTCCCCTGCACTCACCCACTGCCTACAGATCCAGGGAATCTCTTCTCCTTTCCACCTCCTCCACCAAGACCTCCAGTGCAGCATTGGAAAACATTGCTGCACCCTCTCTCCCTGGTCAGTCATTGTTGGTTGTTGCACAGCGCTATTCCCAATGTTCTCAGCACCTTCTGCAGCCACAATGCACCTTCCCATTAAGAGATGCAGGGTAGCTTAAAATAGTGCTAGGAAATAATAACATTTGGCCCCTTGCTGATGCATGCAGGAAATGATCATGAATCTTCCATTCCCAAAGGAGGTCGAGAAGGTAACATCACCTTTAGTGATTTTGAGGATTCCTGGCATGAGTGAGGAGGAATAAAGTTACAGGAATTGAGAGGAAGAAAAGAGATTGTGCAGGAGAATGTGGAGTTACAGCATTTAAATGTTGTAAAAGAGTTGCATGAAAAAACCCTGGGATAGGCCAAACAGCTAGAAGTAAAGAAAGAAGTTAAAAAGGCCCACAGAAAGTTAAACTGATGAGAGAGAGAAATAGGCGGCATATTTTGTTTTTAAGATAAAGGCAACTGGATTTTGTTTTCAGTTTCTGAGTGTATAGGTGAATGTGGTGAAACTTCCTCACCTGCAAATGAAAGACTGTTTTAAAAGAGTCTGTGTTATGTTGTGTTTCAATGTGAGCATCACTCATTATTCTGTTTAACCCATTTTATTTACTGGTGTGTACTGTTTGTTGAAAGTTTGGTGATTGATTGTCCTATGTGTATGCACATGTATTATTTTTTGGTAATTTGAATCATGTTTTTGGGTGTGAACTGATTGAAAGTGTGCTCTTTGGTCTCAAGACCTGGGAATATAGCACACTGGCAATTTGAGTTTGTAACTCATTATGGGAACATTATTTCAACTTGCATGGAAGTAGTTGTGGTTGTTGAATGTATTCATTTCAATCTAAGATTGTGAAACCAGAGTTGGGGAAAATTTTGGATTGCATTTTAAGTTGAAGTTGGTGTGGATGTTTCAGCGCTCACATGCTGTGGGTAGCTCTGACCTCTTTAATTCTTTTTGCGTTGGAATGTTGAAGCTTATTGTGAAAGTTCACCATTTGCTCAGTTTTATTCAATGTTTTTTTTTATAGTAATTTGGAAAGCTACCTGAGGAAAGAAAAAGGTGACGTAATTTACTTTTTTTGCAAAGTATGTGCGAATTTTTCTGTTATTTTATTTATTTATTTTTTATTTTATTTATAGATACAGCACTGAAACAGGCCCTTCGGCCCACCGAGTCTGTGCCGACCAAGAACCACCCATTTATACTAACCCTACAGTAATCCCATATTCCCTACACTAGGGGCAATTTACAATGGCCAATTTACCTATCACCTGCAAGTCTTTGGCGGTGGGAGGAAACCGGAGCACCCGGCGAAAACCCACACGGTCACAGGGAGAACTTGCAACCTCCGCACAGGTAGTACCCAGAATTGAACCCGGGTGCCTGGACCACTGCGCTACTGTGCCGCTAATGATAGCCAATGATTTGAGGTGAATCTTATTGTTTAATTATCTTGATACCCCTGGAATGTGTGACCAGAGAAGTTCTGACCAGAGAGTTCTGCTGCTGGGTGTATGGTAAAGATCTGATAACATCTTGAGACTGGACTATAATAGAGTTGTTTCACAGCATGTTACAGTCTTAAATTTACTCGATGGCTGGAAGAAGCTGACACAAGCTGACATTGATTGATGATGTCTGGGTTTGAAATGCACAGAAGTTAACTCCACAAACAGGTGTGTGTTTTTGTGCTTTCTAAAATCATATTTACTCTGTTCTTAATTCACCAAGCAACATTTAAAAAAAAAATGTATTTGAAATTTAAGAGATTGTTTGATATTATTTTGGGAAACATATGTGCCAGCACAGGGTTGACTAAATTTAATGGAAATTGATCTGAGGTTTTCTTGGATGTTTGGACATAATTTATGTCCTTGTCATGGGTTTGTTGTTGCTAATGATCTGATACAGACATACATAAATCTGAAAGTTGGATCTTATTGTTCAAAACTGTAGCCGGTTCTTCAGCAAGAATGCATTCAACCTAAGGGGAGCCAATATTCAAAGTTCAAGCAACAATATTGCAAAAAGACTGTTTGTAATGGACAATTGTCAGAAATCGTCCAATTTTCACATCCGAGGATCCTCCGAGACTTTGCAACTCAACTTTTGAAAAAAAAACAAGCTGGCAATTGACATGAAACACAGACACAATGGAGTGAATTCATTAAAATACTAGTCAAGAGACAGCTGATGCAGTCAGATACCACAATGGTGTACGTCTATCCAGATTTAAGTGATTTACCTCAACTGTGGAACTCCTGTCGACAAACTGTAAATAGCACCAACAAGCTAACGAGCTGTGAGTTCCAGTATGTCTGGGTGGACACCCACATCCCATGGAAATGCTAATCCCAAAAAGTGTTTCATGAGAGCGAAACTCATTCAACAATCTGATGATGCTGATAAGCCAGAATCTTCCCCATTGAAATGCCTTCATGTGTTAATGGGCTATATACAAATCTAGGATGTGGAATTGTTGCAAGATTTAAGAAGTTGCAACAAAAAGTGGGAGGGGTTGGCATCAATCATTGTTAAGGGGGTATAAAACATATGTTTAGGGACAAGAGCAGCTACTTATGCTGGTGCTTGTTTCAGTTAATTGTGCTGATAATATTTATTTACTATGGATGGCATGTTCGAAAACAAGGACTACAATTGGACAATGCTGTTGAGCGGGCTAAAATGACTGTAAAAGTGTAACCCAGATAACTCCCGTCAGAAAGAACAGGGAGAAGAAGCAGGGGAGGGTGGAAATGTGGGTTTGCATTACCCATGCACCTTATTGTTTGTGGCTTCGTCAGATCCTTCCTGCACGCCCGAAGTCTCACCCCCTCCGCACAATGCCCCCGCGGTGGCTGTGGTGGGGAAGAGACGGTTGCCCACCTCCTTCTGGAATGTGTCTTTGCAAAGCAGGCGTGGAAAGAGATGCAGTGGTTTTTGTCGAGGTTCATCCCAAGCAGCTCTGTGACACAGGAGTCTGTGCTCTACGGGCTGTTCCCAGGGACGCACACCGAGACAAACATCAACTGCTGCTGGAGGACTATCAATTCGGTGAAAGACGCCCTCTGGTCTGCCCGAAACTTGCTGGTCTTCCAGCGCAAAGAGTTGTCCATGACCGAATGTTGCAGACTGGCACTTTCCAAGGTCCAGGATTACGTGCTGAGGGACGCACTAAAGCTTGGGGCAGCCACAGCAAAGGCTCATTGGGGAAAGACCACTGTGTAAGGTCCCCCCACCTGCTGAACTGAGGGGCTGGATCCATGGGAAAGCCCTCGAACTGTATCGGGAAAATTTTGTGTGCTGTAAAATGTAAAAATGTATATGACACAACAAATGAAATGGAAGGGTTGTGAGGCAACTCATGATTGTATTGAAGGAAACTGATCTCCCTTGCACTGTTTGTATTTTCTGACTTGATGCTGTTTGAAACTGTTTGGTAATGTATTTTTTACAGATTTTTATGAATAAAGTATATTTTGGAAATAAAAAAAAACCTTATTGTTTGTGGCTGTGGTGGGGAAGAGACGGTTGCCCACCTCCTTCTGGAATGTGTCTTTGCAAAGCAGGTGTGGAAAAAGATGGGGAAAGACCACTGTGTAAGGTCCCCCCACCAGCTGAACTGAGGGGCTGGATCCATGGAAAACCCCTTGAACTGTATCCGGAAAATATTTGTTTGCTGTAAAATGTACATGGCATGTACATTCTACAATTCTAGGTTATGGGTTTTCAAATGTGTGTAAGATCTGATTTTCATATGGAATGTTTTCCCCGCACACTTCTCTTGGCATTTCTTTGCGTACGAAGATTTTGGGAAGGTTGTAGTCGTCTGTTGCAGGCCTGCTGGTGGCTAGTCAGGCCAATCCGTGACCGGCAGATTCTCCCACAGTGGGTACAAGTAAAGGTGTAGTCATTGTGGGGGGCACTTGGATCTATCCTTCTCCTCCTTTTCTCTTTCATGCTGGTTCTTCGCTCAGTCTCAAAGGTGTCTGTAGCCCTTCTGATGTAGCATCTCCAGGCATCATGATCTATGGCCTGCGCTTCCCATTGGCAATGGTCAATGTGGCACACAGAGAGGGACTTCTTCAGAGAGTCCTTGAAATGTTTGCATGGGGCCCCTCTGTTCCTTTTACCCATGGTCAGCTCTCCATACAACACGATCTTGGGCAGGTGACTGTCGTCCATCCAGGCAACATGACCCGCCTAAAGCAGTTGGCTTTGCAGGAGGATGACCTCGATGCTGGTGATGTTGGCTGTTTCCAGGACTTCAATGATTGTGATGTGGTCCTGCCTGCGGATCTTGAGGATGCTGCAGAGGCAGCGCTGATGGAAGCGCTCTAGAAGGCATACATGACGGCTGTATAGGACCCATAACTCAGCACCATACAGAAGGGTGGTGAGGACTATAGCTTGTACACTTTGATTTTGATCTGTGCTCTGATGCTATGGTTGCTCCACACACGTTTGTAGAGTCTGCCGAATGTACTGTTTGCTTTTGAGAGCCTAATGTCCGCTTCCTTGGCATCAAACGAGATGACGTTCCTCAAATAAGTAAATTGCTTGACAGCATTCACCTCGGTGACAATGCTTGGTGGTCTATATTATTCTTGGGGTGCAGGCTGATGCAGGACTTCAGTTTTCTTTAAACTGATTTTTAGTCCAAAGAGGTGTGCTGCCTCGAAAAAACATGTTGTTATACTTTGCAGGTCTGACTGACTGTGAGCCAGGAGAGCACAGCCATCAGCGAAAAGAAATTCATGGATGAGTTTTTCTTGTGTCTTTGTGTGAGCCTGAAGATGCCTGAGGTTGAAAAGGTCTCCCTCAGTCCGGAAATGTACATAAACTCCCTCCTTAAGGTCCTCCGTTGCCTGCATGCTGTTAAAGGTGTTGAATAGGGTTGGGGCCAGCACACATCCGTGCTTCACGCCATTGGAGTTACGGAAGGGACCGCAGAGGTTGCTGTTTTGCTTGACTTGTCCGTACTGATTTTCATGAAACTGCTTCACCATGGCCAGGAACCTGGGTGGGCATCCTAGTTTTTCAAGGATTTTCCAAAGTCCATCTCTACTCACAGTGTCGAATGCCTTGGTGAGGTCTATGAAAGTGACGCACAGGCCTTTGCTTTGCTCACAACACTTTTCTTGTAATTGTCTGAGTGCAAATACCATGTCAGTGGTGTCTCTGTTTGCTCTGAAACCACACTGGCTCTCTGGGAGCTTTTCTTCCACAATGGTAGGCACGAGCCTGTTCAGAAGTATTCTAGCCAGGATCTTCCCAGCAATGGAAAGGAGGGTGATCCCACGGTAGTTGGAGCAGTCTGATTTTTCTCCATTGTTTTTGTACAAGGTGATGATAACAGCTTCACAAAGATCCTGTGGAATCCTGCCCTGTTCCCAGCAGGCCATTAAAAACTCATGGAGCTTGGTGTATAGGGCAGGGCCACTATGCTTCAAGGCTTCTGGTGGAATTCCATCGGCTCCGGGGGCTTTGTTGTTCTTCATCTGGTTGATGGCGGTCACAGTTTCCTCTGGAGTTGGACTCTCATCCAGTTCTTCTTTGACAGGCTGTCATTGGATGCGATTGATGGCAGTATTATGCACTGTGCACTTAGTGCTGAAGAGAATTTCAAAGTGCTCCGATCAGCGATCCAGGACTGACTCCTTGTCGGCATGTAGATTCATGCCATCAGCGCTCCTCAAGGTGTATTAGATTTGATATCTTGGTCCATAGACAGATTCTAGTGCTTCATAGAAACTTTTTATGTCACCAGTATCAGCATACAGTTGAGTTTTTTCTGCAAGTGCAATCCATCAGTCATTTTGGATGTTCCTCAGTTTACATTGAAGGGTGCTGCATGATTGATGGTAGGCTGTCTTTTTCTCCTGGCTGTCCAGCTGAGCCTGGTGAATGCATCAAGTTCCTGAAGGCGTTCAAGGAGAAAGGGGACCGGGCGCCACTGTCGATCCTCACAGCGGAGCCGCTCTTCACGCTTCCATCACAACGGGACCGGGTGGTGACGATTCACCTCTACAACCCCCATGTTCCGGTGGTGGATGTACTCACCTTTCTCGCCAGGTACGTCGAGGTGGCCGGCAGCAGCACTGATGTCAAGGACCCCTTTAGGATTTGGACCAGCAAGCAGCAGGTCAAGGTGACCTTGAAGGTAGATGCCAGTGGAGCCATCATCCACCCTCCCTCCAGCTTCGCTATCGGGGGAAGTCGAGGCTTCTTGGTCTACGCTGGGCAGCCCAGAGTTTGCCGCACCTGTGGCATATCTGGTCACATGGCAGCCAACTGCAGCACGGTTGTTTGCAAGAACTGCAAGGAGGAAGGCCATCAGACCAAGGACTGTAAGCAGGCAACTTGTGCGGTGAGGCAGGCCATCTCTACAAAACCTGCCCCAAACGCTGCCTCAGTTATGCTCAGGCGGTAAGGTCCAAGGAAAGGCCGGGAGAAGGTTCGACGAAGGTGTCCGCTGTTCGAAAGGAGACCAGCAACCTTCTCCGCAGTGAGGAACTTCAACCTGAGAAGGAAGGGGAGGCAGCTGAAACCAGTGACCCAGCACCTACCCAGCGCCTGGAAACCCCTCCTCCACAGACAGAATCAATGGAGGAGGAGGCAGCAGATGGACAAACAGGTCAGTGGCAAGTGGTCCAGAGGAAACCCGCAAAGAAAAAACACCCCAAAGCCACCACCCAAACCAGTGGCAAGAGGAGGCTCTCTTCTGAATCAGACTGCAACAACTCCTCTTCACTGGACGGGGAAATGCTGGAACGACAGCCCCTTCAAAAGAGGCGGCAGAACTCCGAGATGGATGATAAAGCATCCCAGCCCCCGGGCACTGGAAGCTGTGATGGACCCGGCGTGCCCCAACCCCAATGCGCCACACGTAACGACGTGGCCAACGCATCTCAGCTCCGGGACACCGGGAGCAAAGACACGTCTGGCGCACCTCAGCTCCGGGAGGCCGGGAGCAGTGATGGTTTCGAGGAGGAACAGATGGAAGCAGCTGAGGACAACCCAATCCTCTCTGCCTACAAGACCCCCCCGATGTCACCCGAGCGGAACAAACACTGCATGAAAAAGCAGGAGGGGTTTCTGAGCCCAACCAACGTGAAATTGCTTGCGCACACGATGGGTATGCAGGAACATCCCGAAGGACTGGGACTAGCAAGGACAAATGGTATGGGAAGCAACAAATAACTTTTAAAAAATGGGTGTAAGAATTGCTTCCATTAATGTGCGTAGCATTAAATCTACTACGCGATGTGTTTCAACCTTGGATTACCTTGCCAAGGTCAAAGCTGACCTACTGTTTCTGCAGGAGTGTGGAATACCACACCTCAGCACCTACAGGCAGTGGTCGCGATGGTGGTCCCACGGGCCATCGATCTGGTCGGGGGGTAATGATTGCCGTTCCTCCGGCCTGGGTATTCTGCTGCGGGGAGGTAACTTCACCATCTCCGAAGTTAAGGAGGTGGTGGGCGGTCGCCTCCTCGTAGCAGATGTAATGTACAACAACGCTCCGGTTGATCAACGTGTACGCCCCGGTACAACGCAGCGAGCGGCTGACCGTCTTCCAGCAGCTCCCACTGCTGCTGGCGACGTCCAGGCCGGTCATCCTAGGTGGTGACTTCAATTGCATCATCGATGCGGCTGGACGATCCGGCAGTGACGACAGCAAACTGGACGCTACGTCCAGATTCCTAATGGAAACAGTTAAAGATGCCAAACTGCACGACGTCTTCAGCAAACCTGCAGACGGAGTGCAGCGCAGATACACATGGTCAAGATCGGACGGGTCTGCCCGTTCCAGGATTGACTTCCTGTTTGTGTCCCGTGCTGTCATGGTCGGATCCACCGACGTCAAGCCGGTGTTCTTCTCCGACCACTGCCTCTTACTGGCCGACTGTCACTTACAGGACAACCAGCGGGTTGGCAGAGGGACGTGGAAGCTCAATGCTACACTGCTGACCCCAGAGAACGTTGAGGAACTCAAAAGGGATTACAAAGGTTGGAGGACCGTGAAACCCCTCTTTGAGTCTCCAGTTCACTGGTGGGAAGCGATCAAGGAGAACACCAAGAGGTTCTTCATCCACAAAGGTGTTCAGAGGGCGAGAGAGAGACAGAGGGAAATGTCCCGACTCCAGAAAATTATGCAAAATCTACTCCGGTTGCAGTCAATGGGGGTCGAGGTCAAAGAGGACCTCCAAGAGGTGAAGAACCAGCAGGCCTCGCTCTTTGCCAAGGAGGCCTCCAAGATCATCTTCCGGTCCAGAGTCCGCTCCATCGAGCAGGATGAGACGTACTCGCGTTACTTCTTCCAAAAGGTACACAGAGAGAGCTCTGTTATCAGCAGCCTGAAGGAAGAAGATGGCTCGGTAACGTCTTCGCAGTCTGACATACTAAGGATCAGCAAATCCTTTTATGCTGGGCTGTATGACGCGAAGCCCACAGGCAGCAGAGCCTCCCAGTCCTTCCTGTCATCTATCACAGAGGTCTTAGATGACAGCAGGAGGGAGAGATTGGACAAGCCGCTAACTCTGGACGAGCTGACAAAGGCCGTCGAGTCCTTCGAGATGAGTAAAACTCCCGGGAGCGACGGCTTACCGGTCGAGTTGTACTCGGCCCTGTGGGACTGGGTCGGCCCGGACCTGCTGGAAGTATACGAGAGTATGCTCCTGGCCGGCAGCATGTCAGAATCCATGAGGAAAGGCATCATCACCCTCATTTACAAGCAGAAGGGGGAGAGGGCAGAAATCAGAAATTGGCGGCCCATCTCACTGCTTAATGTTGACTACAAGATTCTGTCATAGCCAGTCGAGTCAAATCTGCTCTGGAGTTGGTGATTCACCCCGATCAGACCTGTACTGTACCCGGCAGGAAGATCTCTGATAGTCTCGCGCTACTCAGGGATACGATCGCCTACGTACGGGACAGGAGGGTGGACACCTGCCTCATCAGCCTGGACCAGGAGAAGGCTTTTGACAGGATATCGCACACCTACATGATGGACGTGCTTTCCAAAATGGGATTTGGGGAGGGAATCTGCAATTGGATCCAACTGCTCTACACAAACATCAGTAGCGCAGTCTCAATCAACGGGTGGGAATCGGAAAGTTTCCCGATCAAATCTGGAGTCAGACAGGGCTGTCCTCTCTCCCCGGTCTTGTTTGTTTGCTGTATTGAACCCTTTGCTGAGTCTATTACGAAGAGTGCGAGCATAGGAGGGGTGACAATCCCAGGCAGCGGAGGCACTCAGGTTAAAACCTCCCTGTACATGGATGACGTCGCCGTTTTCTGCTCGGATCCGCTGTCCGTGCGCAGACTGATGAGCATCTGCGACCAGTTCAAACTGGCCTCGGGAGCCAAAGTTACTCACGGCAAGAGCGAGGCCATGTTCTTTGGGAACTGGGCTGACCGATCCTTTGTCCCCTTCACCGCCAGGTCAGATTACCTGAAGGTGCTGGGGATATGGTTCGGAAGGGCCGGGGCGTGCACCAAAACATGGGAGGAGCGAGTAGCCAAGGTACGACAAAAGTTGGGCATGTGGGGGCAGCGATCTCTCTCCATTGTGGGTAAGAACCTGGTCATCAGGTGCGAGGCGCTCACGTTGTTGCTCTACGTGGCGCAGGTCTGGCCCATACCCCACTCCTGCGCTGTGGCAGTCACCCGAGCCATTTTCCGCTTCATCTGGGGATCTAAAATGGACCGGGTCCGGAGGGACACGATGTTCAAATCTCTGGACAAGGGTGGGAAAAATGTACCCAACGTGGCCCTCATCCTGATGACCACCTTCGTGTGCGGCTGCATCAAGCTGTGTGTAGAGCTCCAGTACGCAAACTCCAAGTGTCACTACGTGCTGAGGTTCTATCTGTCCCCGGTGTTGCGAAGGATGGGCCTGGGCACATTGCCGCGGAACGCTCCATGCAGTTGGGCCGTGCCGTACCACCTATCCTTCGTGGAGCAGTTTCTGCGGGAAAACACCTTTGACCACCGATCCATCAGGCAGTGGTCTGCACGGAATGTCCTCAAGGTCCTACGGGAAAAGGAGACGGTGGATCCTGTCGGATGGTTCCCCGAGCAGACCGTCAAAGTCATTTGGTGGAATGCCTCATCACCAGAACTTTCAAACAAGCACCAAGACGTAGCTTGGCTGGTGGTGAGAAGGGCCCTCCCCGTCAGATCCTTCATGCACACCCAAAGTCTCGCCCCCTCCGCACAGTGCCCCCGCGTTGGCTGTGGTGGGGAAGAGACGGTTGCCCACCTCCTCCTGGAATGTGTCTTTGCAAAGCAGGTGTGGAAAGAGATGCAGTGGTTTTTGTCGAGGTTCATCCCAAGCAGCTCTGTAACACAGGAGTCTGTGCTCTACGGGCTGTTCCCAGGGACGCACACCGAGACAAACATCAACTGCAGCTGGAGGACTATCAATTCGGTGAAAGACGCCCTTTGGTCTGCCCGAAACCTGCTGGTCTTCCAGCGTAAAGAGTTGTCCACCACCGAATGTTGCAGACTGGCACATTCCAAGGTCCAGGACTACGTGCTGAGGGACACACTAAAGCTTGGGGCAGCCACAGCAAAGGCTCAATGCGGAAAGGCTACAGTGTAAGGTCCCCCCATCAAGCTGAACTGACGGGCTGGATCCATGGGAAACCCCTCGAACTGTATCGTTAATATTTTCATTTGCTGTAAATGTAAAATGGTTTTTGGCATGACAATTGTGAAATGGAAGGGTTGTGAAGAAACTCATGTTAGTATAGAAGGAAACTGATCTCCCTTGCAATGTTTGTATTTTTTGGTGCTGTTTTAAACTGTTTGGCAATGTAATTTTTGCAGATTTTTATGAATAAAGTATATTTTGGAAATAAAAAAAAAATTTATTTTTAGCAGAACTTGAATTTTCGTGTCATTTTCATCAAACCATTCTTCTTGGTGCTGTGTCCGATGACCTTGTTGGAAGTATCCAGTACTGCAGCTCTGATGTGTTTCTAGAGTTCTTCTGGAGTGGAATCAGCAGTGAGATCAGGATGTTGCAGTCTCGTCTGTAAGGTTGCTTGATATCTACTTCTGCAAGATGACTTTTACAAGTTGCTGACTCGTAATTTCTTTGATGGGTTGTCTCTAGGCCTGTTCTTGGACTTAGGCTTGAACTGGAAGTTCGGCTTGAACTGGAAGTTCAGCTTTGAACGAACGAGCCGTTGCTCTGTATGACAGTCAGCACTGGGCATGACTCTAGTATGCAGGACGTCCTTTAGGTCACACTGGTGCACCAAGATGTCATCTATCAGGTGTCAATGTTTAGAGCGGGGATGCATCCTTGTGCTCCTGAAGCGATCTTTCTGTTGAAAGAAGGTGTTGGTTAAAGACAGCTGCTTTTCTGCACAGAGTTCCAAGAGTAAACATCCATTTTCATTACAGTTTCCAACTGCATGATTTCCAAGCACTCCCTTCCATGCCAGGCTGTCACGGCCCACTCGCGTTGAAATCGCCAAGGACGACAATTTTGTCCTTGGGAGGGGCATTCTGGATGAGTTTACGGAGATCTGTGTAGAACTTATCTTTGTCAGCTGGGTTAGCCTTCAGAGTTTATTTCATTTCATCTTAGTTTGTTCAGTTTGCTTACCCACTGTTTTTTTCAGGTTGTTTTTCTTCAGGTTTGCACTTGCTGCTGTTCAATATTCAGTGTATTCACACCTAATCTGTACTAATGCTTTGTCTTTCAACACACCATTAACATATTGTTTGCCTTTGCTCCGTGACCTTTTGGTCAGCTATGTGGCCTGGTCCAATCTGCACCTTCTCCTTTGTTATCTCTTGCCCCACCCCCACCTCACTTGTTTATAATCTGTGACTTTTCTAATATTTGTCAGTTCTGAAGAAGGGTCACTGACCCGAAACATTAACTCTGCTTCTCTTTCCACAGATGCTGCCAGACCTGCTGAGTGACTCCAGCATTTCTTGTTTTTGAGCCCAATTTATATGTTAACCCAGAGATGAGCAATTAATATGATTCCAAACACGAGCCCTCCAAATTAGTCTAATTCTGATCCCAGATGCAAGCTGTCTAATTAAAAATGATTTGATCCTGGACGAGCCCCCAATTAAAATATGTTATGACCGCTCAGGACAAAGCCCTCCAGTCAAAATATATGATTCTGATTGTGGTGGGAGCAATGCAATGGCAATTCAGCCCCATTGCACCACTGGTTGCATCATATTTCTTTTAAGCTTTCCAAATCAGAAAAAAACAGCCAAATTGAACAATCTAGTAACCCTTGAATGAAGCGAACCAAACCAGGTATCTTTAGATATCAACAAATTAACTACTTATTTAAAAAAAAACAAAATCTTAAACACTATTAAGATGAACCAATATCTAAAGACCTTAAACTTCTTATTTAAAAATCTAACCGCATTCGCATACATATACTGAAACTAACA